>NC_134710.1:159110031-159467531 GCF_043290135.1 Rhipicephalus microplus
ATAATCAGAATTATTCTTTTAATAAATTACGAACTTATCGGGAGGGCAGTCCTGATGCCGTCTACAAGAGTAGAGAAATAAGAATATTGCGTCAAAAATCTCTTTTGAATGTTTCAGGAAAGGTAGAGCTATCGATTTAGACATATATAGAAAGCTTTGGCCAGTTTTGAACTTTGTTCGCGTCAGGGAGGTGTGTTTTTATCATGTTGCGGCTGTCTCACACTGGATTACATCGGATGTGGTTCTTGATATTGAACGCTCATCCTGTCTTTGTGTGTGTGTGTGTGTGTGTGTGTGTGTGTGTGTGTGTGTGTGTGTGTGTGTGTGTGTGTGTGTGTGTGTGTGTGTGTGTGTGTGTGTGTGTGTGTGTGTGTGTGTGTGTGTGTGTGTGTGTGTGTGTGTGTGTGTGTGTGTGTGTGTGTGTGGGTGTGTGTGTGTGTGTGTGTGTGTGGGTGTGTGTGTGTGTGTGTGTGTGTGTGTGTGTGTGTGTGTGTGTGTGTGTGTGTGTGTGTGTGTGTGTGTGTGTGTGTGTGTGTGTGTGTGTGTGTGTGTGTGTGTGTGTGTGTGTGAGAGAGAGAGAGAGAGAGAAAGATCAGTCTTTGAAGTTACTTCTCATAGACTCACAGACTGTATAGTGTCCGTAGCTTGAGTGTTCTCAGTTTCCGTGCCTCTCACATAATTTGCAGTTCTCATGTATAATCAATTTTTCTTAATTTTGCAGGAAGCAATCAACTGAACTTTTGTGTCATCAATGAATCTGATGGATGGTCCTTCGGCAATGGTGAAGAGTTTTTCTCGGTGGCCACGCTTGCCTCGTTTGTCGTGCATGGTTTTACAGCATTCTGGGGTTCATTTTGAAGTGCTGCGCTTCAAACTTGAGTGCTGTTGGTTTAATCTGATCTGTCTTACTGTGTTTTGTTTTCGGTGGCTTTTTGCCTGTGTGTTTAGTCTTGTCTCATTTTGCTTATTGCTGGGTAATCATCCAGAGTTCACAGCTTATTTTTAATAAATCGAAGAATAAGAACTCAAGTGTTTCCTTGAATTCCATCTACTAGAGCTCTGTGGAAAAGAGTACACGGTATACATCTGCAGTGCTTGCATAAGAATACGGACTTCCTTCATCTAACTAATGCGTGAAACGACCAGCATAGAAAAAATATACAGCGGAGCGAACACTTTGAAAAAGTACTGGTCCACCTTACTGAAATTTTGTCCGGACGAAGTAAGTACATTCGTGAAATACTTCGGAGGTACCACACAAAAGCTTCAGATAGCCGGAGTGAAAAACCCGCGAAAAATGCTCCGGAGATGCCACATAATCAGTCCGGCTAGCTGAAAGAAAATGTCAGTAAAAAGCCACTCAATTGCTCCGGTCGGCCGGAGTGAAATATCTTTTAAAAGTACTCCGCGTGCACCACGCAAATCCTCCGGGGAGCCGGAGCGAAAATTTTGCTCCGGATGTCCGGAGCAAAAATTGCTCGGAATAGGGGGGATGCTAGAAGACGATCGTTTTCCTCCGACCTCGCAATAATTTTTTTTTTTACAGTGTATCTTTTGCGAGACTGTGTTGTCGAAAGGACGAACGCTGTCCGATGTGAAAAGTACATTTATGACGCTGAAGAAACAGTGGCACCTTTCGACGTAGTGGCAAGCATTGTTCGACGTAAACCTACAGGAAAGTGTGTTCAAATAGCGCTTGCGAAGTTCTACGTATAGTGCATGTTGCCCATTATGCGCCCGCTTAGAAGTAAAATTGACAGTTTCTCGGGTAGCACTGAGATAGCATTCGGCACAGCGAGAACATCACATTTATGTAGTTGGTAGTCGCACCTCTGCACGATTTTTCTCACAAGCTGTTTTTATACGTGCTTTCCTTTATGGCTTGTTGAACGGCTATGAGTGAACCAGCAAAATGCTCGTATCGCAGTTCTTAAAGAAGTTTTTGAAGCTGACGCCAAGCGCGAAATCAATATCTAAGGCAACCTTCCTATTAAAGGTCAGTGTAAAGCGACGACTAGTGACGTTAGCATCAATGCAAGCGTGTCGCAGCGGTCGTATGCCAAATTGTCGCTCGTGCTGACTCCCCGTCGTATGCAGACCATTCGCAAGCTTGCGGTCGGCCATCGTCTTAGCCTGATACATAAAAAAAAAAGAATACACTTGAAAAAAATGGCAGAATATCCACGGAGTGAATGATGGAGAGTGGGGCGAAGCATCCGTCCGTCCATTCGTTCTTGCTTCCGTCCGTCCATGCGTGCGTCTGTGTGGCCGCCCTTGCGGCCATCCGCCTGTCCATGCGTGCGTCTGTTCGTGCGTCAGCTCGTCCATCTGTGTGTCCGTCCAAGCGGTCGTCCATGCATCCGCTCCTGCGTTCATCCATGCGTCCATCCGTCCGTGCAGCCATCCGTGCGTCCGTCCGTGCATCTCTCTGTGTGTCCCTTCGTTCACCTATTCAACACTCCAAATACCACCATCTCGCTTCTTCTCATCATATATTCACTATATAGAAGCACCGCCATCCAGCGGACATTCCGAGGACTGAATGAGAGGAGGCACACGCACACTTTCTTACGGCTTTCGCTTCGTGTCTACTTCCCACCTTTAACCACCTCAAATTCATGGTATATACTAGTTCACTGTATTCATGGAACTGCGGCCCAATGCTAGCTCATCATCATCATCATCATCATCATCATCATCATCATCATCATCATCATCATCATCATCATCATCATCATCATCATCATCAGCCTGACTACGTCCACTGCAGGACAAAGGCCTCTCCCATGTTCCGCCAGTTAACCCGGTCCTGTGCTTGCTGCTGCCAATTTATACCCGCAAACTTCTTAATCTCATCTGCCCACCTAACCTTCTGTCTCCCCCTAACCCGCTTCCCTTCTCTGGGAATCCAGTCAGTTACCCTTAATGTCCAGCGGTTATCCTGTCTACGCGCTACATTCCCTACACATTGGGGAAATTGTGTCCCCCTGCCTTACACCCTTCTTGATTGGTATTCTGTTGCTTTCTTTGCTAGCTAAACCTTTCTAAAACCAAGGAGGTTACGCCCAGCGAGTATAACGTAGCAACCCTTTCTTGTCAAATAGTGCTCAATGTACATGCCAATGGCTGCTAAGGTGAAATGAGAGACAGGAGAATTCGGCGTTTAGTTAACGCGCACGCTGGAAATTTTTTATTGTTCAACAACGCACAGAAAAAATCTCTCACAGGCCCCACCTTGGAGGTCAAAATGTAAGACTGGTTACACACTACTACTACGACTACGAAGGACGAACGGGTGCCGCTATAAAGAGCTTCGCCCCTAAAACGTAGTGGTAATTGAGTTTTTGGTGGTTCCGTGGTTGATACGCAGTGTGTGGTCAGTAATGCAACATGCGTAGATCATCACGGTTTTTATTGCTATAGCAATCATATGGACACTCTCCACTGAATTTTTCCTCTGGCGTCACCGTCACTCACTGTATATGTATACGTATCTATATATATGGAAACGCAAGAAAGCAAAATAATCCTGAAAAAGAGCCTGGCGCTTGGAATCGAACGTCCGACCTTCCGTTTGTGAGCGCGAAGCGTTAGCCACTGAGCCGTGAACGAGAACCTCGATCAACGTAGATACCGCAAGCTAATTATATCTACCACGGAGTAAATAGCGTGTTTTCAGCATTACCAGTGAGCTGGAGTGATGAGCGCGCTCGCCATAAAGTTAGCATACACAGTATCTCTAGCTAAGCACAAAGGTCCGCCAAGGTCTATTTAAATAGGTCGCGAATGCTCGGGCGAAAAGCGGCTAAAGAGCTATTGCCAGTGACACCAACATGGGGAGTGATGGGAGCTGCCATTGGAGTGCGACTATAGATATGCGTGGAGGGAACAAACACTAACAGTGAAAAACAAAGTTAAAGTCGAAGCAATCAATGGGTTTTACAAATGAGATTTTTCCCCAATATTATTACGTAGGTGTAACAAACAAAGAGTTGATGATGATTTTTATTATTACAAAAAGTGTTTTTTCTAGCGCCCTCGGCCCGTTCTATTGTTACTCAGTGCAGCCTTTGCACTACATGGGTATACATGCAAAACCCACTCACGAAATTTGTCTGTGAAGACGCACTCCCTCACATGTTCTGCGCTTGCTTGTGTTCTCTGTTGTGCGCGAAATTGTTTGGTGCGTTTTATTGTTGGTTAACGTTTTCGGTGTAGTGTCCAACGGGCAGCGGAAGGATGTGAATTACATTTAACGCCGAGTGCTTTCATCAGTAGGTACAGAAACGATGTGCTGTGCGAAGTTTCAGTAGCAACAAAGGTATGCCTGGTGACCCATGTCTTCCAGATAAGAAACAAGGACAATGGTTCGGAGCACCCTGCTCGCTGGACTTTCATCCATCAATATTCCTGTAGCCCGGTTTCTTTCTTGAGCATGCAGAGCCTACTATTCGCGTTATCGGTGAGCAAATTGCCAAGTCATCTATCACGGTACGATTCGCATGTCTTTATTCGCATACGTAGTGGTACTTTATCGGAGAATAATGCAAAAATAGAAAAAAAAACGCACGGACTGTTCGGAGATTTTTTTGTTCTTATGACTATATTGTGCAATGTAAAAAATTTGAGCTATTGTGACCATTGAACTAAACTAAAATGTCATCATTTTGGCGTGACTAGGTGTCATTTCTTCTTGTTAAACCATAAAATTACAAGCGTTGTACAAGCTAAAGAACCTGCGTATGTGTGAAACAAATAAGCCATGCTCTATTTAGTCATGAGTCCGCATTAAATTATACCTGGCGTTTACTTGAAGTGCACCAGTCGATGGTTCGCCGGCGATCACCTTAGCGCGAGTCATTAGCGATCAAGGGGCTATGAAAAAAAAATTGAGATGTCATTTCCCGCTAGTGCACTCAAAATGACGTCACTTGTTTACCTGCTATTGCGTTATACATCCGCTTTATTTTTTATTCCACCGGAAGCTTTCCCTTCTCACAGAGATGTCGCTAAGCCCCATGAGCAGCTTACTAGCCGCCATTTTCTGAACGTATGAGCTTCTATGAAGTCTTCGCTACCAGTCTATATATACCTTGAGTCGGCGTCCAGCTCGCCGCGATGCGCGCTCGTCTACCACGCGTGCTTTGCTCCGCCGAGGGAAGAGGGGCCTTATCTGCGCACTTACCCTGTTGTGAGGGATAATCCCGCGCCTTCGGCTTTAATTCAAACGATTGCGTTTAGTTTCCAGGCGCACAAAGATCACTTCGCTCATTGGACAGGCCCCGTTTGCGAAGAGTGCGCGTTTCAAACACAGCGAAGTAACGTCTGGGGCACTTGTTCGCACTCATATAAAGAGTCTCTCTCTCTCTCATATTTGTACCTGTGATTGATTACGTTGCGTGCGTCGTCTTCGTTTAAACAGCGTGTTAAATGTCATGCTGTAAGCATTGTTAATTGGCTCTCCTTCTGTGTGTGTTGTTTTCGTGTATTGTTTGTGCGTGAGCAGTGCGCTGCACGTTTCGATCTGCTTGCCGTTCTGAGCGTTACATTCCAAATTGTAGCTATCGCATTCATTTTCTTCGCCCTTGCGGCGAAATGTGACTTTTCTAACAGTCATCTTCTTGTCTAGAACTGTGCACGTGACAGTCAGATATAATACGGCCATTACTCTAATGTGACGCGAATTTTTTTTTTAGGATTTCGCTACTAAAGTCGACCCTCGCGTACCGAGTACCAAAGTTTTTTTTTTTATTCCTAGACTTAATGAAGTTTGACCCCTCGAGTAACAAGCGTGGTCGTGTTACAATCAAATAAATACGTTGCGTGTACTATCCGGCGTGATACTTTCGCAACCAAAGTTTTTATGTGCTTTCTTGAACGTTCTCAAGGCAAGTTTTAATTCAAGAACGTGTGATAGTTTCCAGAACACCAGCCCTTGTGCATTGGGGGAAATGAACGTCAGAGGCAATCAGCTATGCATGCTCTGGGTTACTTTTTCTGTTATAAACACTTTTTGCGGTAGTGGCATTAGTGAATAAAACATAACGTCAGTCTCGAAGCTTATTTTTCTTCATCCGATTATCGTGCGCGGTGGCATGGTCCATGTAATTATTGGTTTTTACGTCCGAATGTTTTCGAGATTGGCGCTCAATGAACGGGGAAACTCCAGCGCTGGTTACCCCTTGTTGTGTTGGCTATGCTATTTTAGAACAATACCATGATCATACCGTATACACTCATACGACTCGACAAGCTTTAGGCAACCGTTGCTCATACCTGCAGGAGTATGCAACGAATGCTTCTTACACTCAGTTTTGATAAACGTGACATCTGCGCTGTGAGTGACGACGTTACGTCAGACAATAAAATACCCTTTACATACCAGTGTAGTCGACATGCCTTGTAAGCCCACGATATACACACAGCTACTCAATTTGCATAAATATATCCAACTCGTAAGAATCGTAAAGCTGAAAATTCTGGATTAGACGCCTACTCACTGACTGGTTCCTGTGGAGTCGACTTCCGCAAAACATAGAACCTGTTGACTTTTCTTGGTTTATTTGAAACTCAATTTAAGAGTTTATTTGAGCATCAGGGATGCGATGACAGTTTAGCCGTACTGAAAAATGAGCGTTCATTTGAAGCCATGGATGATCTTAGTCAAGTTAGAATAATACAGTGCTTGTCATAAACACGTCCAAGACACTACATGCGTTTACTTCGGTGCGCAAGCAGCAATCATGGAGATTTCCAAATATTCAAGTCAAGTCGCACTTGTAAATACGAGGGTACTCATGATGAATAAATTGGCACTAACGTGCCAAGTCAAAAAGCCTTTTCGCTGGTAAGTGCTGCTTCTTCTATTGGTCACTCGCTTTCGCTAATGATGTGTGCCGAACCTCAGGGCTAACTTAAATACTCTCCTCTGCAAAAAATCTCGCGTAAAGTGTTTTTGTGAATACACGTCTTCAGTGTGTACAAACAATGCGCTTAGTTCGCAAACGCGCTGATTGCTTACGCTGCACGGATAGGCTGAACACTTACCTCACGAAGAAATGCGCTTTTGGTAACAATCAAAGCACACACTTCGTGAACAATAGCCCTGACATTCAGCTTTAGCAGGTAGAGTTGATGTTCAAGATAACGACTACACTGCAACTTTGTGAATTTTGACGTAACCGAACAGTCGACGATTGCGAGTGTAAAATCTTTTAGTATAAATAAGGTCAATCGGAAGAGCGTGAGCAAGGAATAGTTTACAAGCGTTTTACAGTGTAATGAACTTGCACAAGGTCGACTGATCTCGTGTGCCGAACTAGGACTAACATTTCACAAAAAGTCATAGCAAGTGGTCAGAAACCGACTGATTGCTTCCAACGTATATAAAATAGGGAATCTCTGAAGTGCACAAAACCAACCCGAACACAGCGAGCGCTGAAAAGACATAAAGAGGGGAAACACATAAAGCAACCCTGGAGTGCCATTTGACGTCTCCGGAACCGGCGTTTTATCAGCCGCGAGGGGCCTGTCTCGCAGTGCCGGTGATTTTCGCTGCCGTGCGCTGGCCGCCGCCCATCGGGTGGCCCTGGAGACTGCTCGAGACAAAAAAGAACAAAGAGCGGGTTTGCTGCATGACCGCGATTGCTGTTCGCTGCTGCCGACACTCCCAGGTCACGTACGACTCCGTCAGACGAGCCTGTAGGCGGGTGCAGCATGTTCGCCCCCTATCAAGGACGGACGGACCGTGGTGGTCGGTGTTCGTGATAAAAGAGTAACTGCAAGCGGCGCGTCTGTCACGGTCGCTGCCTGCCCAGTGACGAGGATACCTGGAACACGTGGCGAGCCGCTCACGCGCCAGGTCTCTGGGCGCCAGGATAGCGCGGGCTGTGCGATGCCGGCTGTTTGTTGCTGCACTGCGCGACCTCGTCGTCGGTCGTCGGGGCGTCACTGCGCCATAGCTTGTACAGCGATGGAGTTTCTCGTTGTACTCGAGGCTGCGTGATCACCACAAACCACAATACGTGCGTCGACGGTGCGTACAACGCGCCTTCTGGAAAAGTGACTGGGTCATGTTTCGTCCTATTTTCCGATCTGGCAGCTGATACTATAGAAAATGAGATAAAAAAAGAATGTGGTGCCACATTTTTGTTGCTTATAATGAAGGTTTGCTATTGCGCCAGCTTCTTGCATGCCAAGCCTATCTGCGTTGATTTGTTAAAAGAGCCGGTGCAAGGAGAATCACTCTATGCATAGAGAATCGTACCAAGCGTCACGGATTAGGCATTTCAGTGGCGACTTTTGTGTTTCCGTCAGTCATGAAAGCGCGTGCCAGCTCCGATGCCATTCGACTCGCTAATGCACCTCCGACTGCATTCTCTAAGCACCACATGAAATTGTGGAGATACAGAGAGCTTAGTCAGAGTAAGGGAAATGTCTGGTGTTTTTCAGCGATGTCTCCCATCATGTCTTTTAAACACTCTTGAAAACCACTCAAGGCCAACGAGTGAATCAGCGACGCTCTTTCACCCTCCACTTGCGCGTGGATTGTTGTCCCGCCACCAGCGGTGCGACTGTGCGGATAGCGCGTGTACAGATTCTAACACTCAAAAAATCAATTTTTTACGTCAACAGGTTAGGTAGCTGAGCCAGCTACCACTTGAGGCCATAGTAAACTCATACTGTAGCTTTTTTTTTCGTTGTATATATCGGTGTCAAGAATATTTTCGTACGTTCGGAGAACATTTAATTAATTTATTTCACGATAACACTATAGCTAGCTTCCTTCAAAGGTTGATCGTTGAATTCGTACAGAAGGATCTGTTACCTTACGTGTAATAATCCTTTCTCTGTGTTATGGTTAAGTATTTGCATCAGTTAATTGTCGCGCTCTGTGTTTTACTGTGTTGTTCTTGCTTATTTGTTAGTTCAACCCTCAGAGGAAATTATTTATTGCAAAGAGTGAACCTACTCTCTAATGCTTTTTTACGCAGCCGCGTTAGTTCATTCCTTTTCATCGTATTTTGTCCACAGTTTTGTGCCTTTTCACTCGACCTTAAACGAATCCACTGGGAACAGCGAGCCCTAACCTGTCTACTTATTACTTCAGTAGTCGTTAGGACTCTCCTTATCCTCTGGTTAAAAAATTTTTGCCGTGATTCCTTCATGCAACATGAAAACAATAAAAAGATTAAAAATAAAACAACGAATTGAGCAAAACAAGACGTGACAGAGAATAAAGTCAAGGATATTAAACCGAAGTAAATCTGGGAAGCTCCTCTACCTTCGTCGAACGGAATACAACACAAAGAGAAGAAAGCTAAAAACGAGATGTGAAAAAGTGATGCGTGCACGCACGCAAGACAGACTAATGTTCTTTTAGACTTATGGTTAGTCGCGCAAGCGTAGTGTCCCGAGGTACGAACTATGTGTGCCAAGCGAAAAGGCGAGAGGAAGTTGCCATGGGCGTGGGCCAGTCAAGTGCGTGCCGCACAGCACCGGCCAATCGAATAAATGCGTCCGAGATTTACGCTTATTCGAGAGACACAAAGAAGAAAGAAATAAACTCGCATACATGCACTCAGCGAGTGCAACAGCATGACCATACTTTTTTTTTCATTCTGTGTTTCTCATCTTTTCCCATGTGGCCTTTACCGTCACATTTTGCGGCGTACTTGCGTCCAACGTGCCCTCGACTCCACTAGGCGGGGATTTTCAAGCAACCGTCGTTAAACAAAATCAAGGCCCTGCATATGCGTACGACGCCAATCATGTCTTATAGCCGCTATATGCGGAGAGGCCACAAGCAACTTCTTGCGTTTTTCCTCGGTAGCTAATTTGTAACTGTTACGACATAATATATAACTGGTAATTCAAACAATATACAAATATTGAATATGATTATATTCAAATGTTTAAAATATCGTAAGTTTTGACCACCTTGGGTTCTTCAACGTGCACCCAAATCTGAGCACATGGAGCTACAGCATTTTCAATATGTTTATGAGGAACGCCGTACTGGAAGGATCCGGAAATTTTGACAATCTGGCGTTCTTTGACCCCCTACTACTTCTGTTTTCGTCCAACGTGGCAGTTTAGTATAGTTACGGTGTTTCGCTGCTGACGCGAAGGCTGCGTGTTCTATCCCGGCCACGGTGGTCAGATTGCGATGGAAGCGAAATGCTAGAGCCTCGTGTATTGTGAGATGTCAGTGCACCCCAAAGAACACCGAATGGTGTTCCTCCACTGTAACTTCCCTCATTATCCTATCGTGACTCTGGGGTGTAAAAGGAAAAGATTGTTCAATGGCAGTGTTATGATCCCTTTAAGCTGCTGCCAAAAGGAATATTCGCGCACTGGCACAGCACAGCAAAACAAAAGTAACTCATTTTGATAAAACCGCGGCAGAACGTTCACTAATGAGACGTGCCCTGCATTGAAGCAGCCAGCCGATCGACAAAATCGAGAGGTATATTTTTTTTCTGCGTTCATTTATGAAAAGTAGATAGATACACTGAGGTGGATTACACGGTGTGAAGTATTCCGATGCAGCGGAAAGTTTGGAGTGTACTTTAGAGGAGCGGTGCCTTTTGAGAAACTTGTAGTGATCAGAATCCTCTTTCTACAACTTTGCCAATCATAGAACAGGATCCAGTCCTTTGAACGCTTTTGCACATTGAATATCCAGTAAATTTGAACATTAACATCACAGGCGTGGTCCCAAAAACACACACACTGGCTCTGTGCGTGACACGGCCCCGGTTTTTAGAGACGTGGCGGAGTTTCAAAGGCAAATGAACCATGGGCTTATAGTTTACCTGGTTTGGTTCATTCTATTCTATATTCTATACCACCATGCAGAATCTCCGCGCCTTTTAGTATGCACGTAGGTGTACTCGTGGCGCGCGACGCGAAGTCCTACTCGACAGCTGTTACAGTGAGAAGCTACAATCAATTTGACTACGAGGGCACCACCTTTCGAAACAGTACAGCGGACGCGCAGGTACTAGGCCTCCACGTGGCACGTGATGACTGAATAGACGCACCCACTTGAGGAGTTCCCTTCGTCCCGACGAAGATGGCACACAATTTAGGAACGCGCGGTGAGAGATCTTCACCGATACATGATAGTGTGTTCTAGCGTAATCAAGGCACCTTGCGATGCTCTTGGGAATGCAGAACACGCGCATGGAGGAGAAGACAGTTGCATTCGTGTGGGCCCATGTGCTCTGATTTGGGAGCACGTTAAAGAAGCCCAGGTGGTCGAAATTTCCGGAGCCCTTCACTGAGGCGTCTCTCATAAACATATGGTAGTTTTGGGACGTTGAATTCCATTTATCAATCAAATCAAATCATCGACATTTGCATTCGCACCAGTTTTAACATTTTTCCAGGCCGAATGTGTTCCATAAAGCTGCCCCGCGCACCTCTCTTCAATTCCTGAAAACTAGCCTAAAAAGGGTGTTGCCTTGATCTTTTGGAGGAAAAAAAATATTATGTTTCGGGAATAGAAAAGATTGGTGTTAAAAATTATTGGGAAGCGCCTTTGCTTCATCAAAACAATTTTAGAACACAAATTATGGCGTTGAACTAGCAGAGGATTTCTTTACAACCATGTAGCTGCAGTCCCCCAGATCTCAATATGAACCACATCTGGTGCAACGTGACTAGCACGCTAGTGCAGTTCACGAAGATGACATATGTAACTAATGACGCGCTTGTATACATAGCATATTCGCATGTGAACAGCAGGTGGGCGCCGTAATCACTAGACGCTTTTATGCTTAAATAGTCGTCCGTAAGATAACTATGGAGCAGTTGCGAAGCACTCTGGATATTTAGATACCCTGGTGCTCTCTAAAGAGTGTCTAAATCTAAGCACATGGGTCTCTATGGCATTTCACCTCAATCGAAATACGGCAGCCATGGCCGGGATTCGACCCCGCGACCCCCATGTCAACAGTCAAGGCCATAACTTCCAGACCCCCACGGTGTGTGAGCCAATTAAAATGATAGAGTGAATGTGGCTGTCCGATGACGAACACTATACAAAGTGATATCTATGTGAATTCAGCCCGAAACTATTCAACTCATCGCCTTTCAAACTCATTATCCTTTCGAAGGAAGCATACACAGACCGCTGACATCAGAAAGGTGAAGGGGAGAAAGGGGAGAGAGATGAAGGGGGAAATGGAAGGAAGAGTGGAAGGGGCGCGCCCGAGAGGAGTCCACCTAGTATTCTCTTTCTCTTTTTTTTTCTTTTTTTTCTGTCTTTTTCCTTTCCCTCTAATTTGAGATTGTATAAAGCTGAGCACCAACAA
The DNA here is from genome assembly GCF_043290135.1 of Rhipicephalus microplus. Taxonomy (NCBI): domain Eukaryota; kingdom Metazoa; phylum Arthropoda; class Arachnida; order Ixodida; family Ixodidae; genus Rhipicephalus; species Rhipicephalus microplus. Next base: position 159,122,352 of record NC_134710.1, read on the forward strand.
ACTGTACCTTTATGCCTGATGAAGGCCAGACTCTAGGCCAAAACGTCGAAATAAACCACGTTGTGACCGCTTACAGAGGATCTACTGGACTATATGAAACGCTACGGCCACTCAACCACCAACCATTCCTTCTTTCCCATATATATACATATATATATACGGGAAAGAAGTGTATACCCAAGGGTTCGTCTTTCCGTGCCCTGACACTATATCAATGAGATCCAGCAAACAATAATGCCAAGGAATGCATACGGGAAGCCATTAGAATCAATGTAATGTAAATAATAAGAAAGAAAACTGCGGGAAAAAGTAACTCGCCGTGAGCAAGAATCGAGCCTACGACCTTCGAATAACGCGTTTGATGTTCTACCACTGAGCTGTCATGGCAGCTATCCCCCCAGCCACTTTATTGGGTTTATATGTGAATTTAAACGTGGGAGTGTCAGTCAGCGCCTCCTGTAGCCGTGGCGGCGAGTGCGGCACACTATATTATGAGCTTGTATGGCGTCACGTAGCACGTGAACTAATTACGAGCTGGCAGCTGACCAATAGTGCCTCGTATACAACCCAATGGCAGCAAGACTGCCAGCACAAGACCCACGCCAATGAATAAGGGAAAGAAGCGTATACCCAAGCGCTCGTCTTTCCATGTCCTGACACAATATCAATGAGATCCAACAGACAATAATGCCAAGGAATGTATAGGGGAAGTTATTAGACTAATTGTAATGCAAATGTGAAGAAAGAAAAGTGGGTGAAAAGATAACTCGCTGTGAGCAGGAACCACACTTGCGACCTTCTAATAAAGCGTTCGATGCTCTACCACTGAGTTACGACGGCGGCAATCCTCCCAGTCACTTTATTGGTTTATATGTGAATTTAAATGTGGGAGTGTCAGTCAGCGCCATCTGTAGTCATGTAGGCGAGTGTGGCACACTTTTCTTAGCCTTTTTGGCGTCACGTAGCACGTGAACTCATTACGAGCTGGCAGGTGTGTGTGTGTGCGTGTGCGTGTGCGTGTGTGTGTGTGTGTGTGTGTGTGTGTGTGTGTGTGTGTGTGTGTGTGTGTGTGTGTGTGTGTGTGTGTGTGTGTGTGTGACGTTAGAGAACAGAGATACGTCGTGGTGCAGATGCCATCAATTTATTCTAGTCCAGTCCACCTTATCTTCGTCGGCTTCTCTTATCATCGTCTTGTTCATACGTTACACCCTTCCCCCTTTCCCGGAGAAAGTCCAGAAGGTAACAAATAACGTCGTAGTTTGCTAACATGAACTATTTCTGAGTTTTCACCTAAGCGGAACACCGTAGCGGTTGATCTCATATTTCACCAGTGAGACTGCGCAGAATCTTGTAAGGACCTTCCAGGACGGAACTCAGTTTGGCGTTGTTTGGATGCCATGATGTCTCGTAAAGAACGAAGTCTATCACATGGGGTTCAATTAGAAGAAATTTATTATCATATATTACTTGGTTCTTATTGTGGTTGGTGATAGAACTATTCTCAGTCACTTTCCACGCTTCTTTCACCGTTTGTTTTTGTTGTTTCAGTACATTTCGATAGGATGAAATTTCTTACATTCGTCAGGATGGTCCATAGCCATTTACTTCGTATGGCGTACTCTTTATTTGCCTATTACCCCGGACAGCAGCTTCGTCCAACACTTTTGTGGCTCGTCATTGATCTTGTAATCAAGTCTGGTTATGATGGTCTGGTTTGTTCACTCGTTTATGCCATTGCCTTGCGGATGATGAGATGAGGTTAAGAGTTGGTGTATTCGGTTATGTGACAGAAATTGTTTAAACTTACCACCAATGAACCCTGTCCCACGATCTGAAAGGAACGTCCGTGATTTTTCGGCAGCAAAAAAAGTTTTAAGCACGGTGTGCAGGCGTCACTGTTCTCACTTTTATGGATGAACACCCATACGTAGTGAGTAGCATGGTCAATAACTAAATAGATAAACTTTTTGATGAGCCATGTTCAGATTATCCCCCAATGGTGTCCATCGCAAAGAAGTCAGGCTCTTTAGCAGGTAACAGGGATTCAAGTGTCCCATGCTTGTTTGTTTTCGTCTTATTGAATCTTTGGTATGTATCACAATTCCGAATGTATATAAATGGCAACATCAGATACCATATCCGCCCAATCATATTGCTGAGACCCGAATAATTGCGTCTTCCTCCCTCCGACGTACCCAAAATGTTGACGAACGTTCTTAAGAATGATTAGGCGTAGTTCATGGGGCACATAGACCTTTCTTAGTCCTTTTCTTTTGGCGATGACTACGTTGTTTTCCAATGAATACGTTCCTTATGGGCGCTCATCGCTGCATTATTAAATTTCATCGTGCGACGGAATTTGAACTATTGGAGCTCTGGAAAGTGCATCTGCTTCGACGTTGCTAATGCCCTTTTGATGTTTGATGTTTACTTCATACATCGATAGTTTCAATGAGCACCAGAAGAGACGACAACGAGAATTCTTAAAGAGGCCCTGCAACAATTTTTGAGCATGGTCAGAAAACGCTGCCGATCGGTAGTAGAGGCTCCCAACAACACGCAAGCCTAATATTATAGCGTAGCACGCGACTTGAAATTCACCATAAATTTTCAAAGTCAGCTGAAAATTGCTTTCTCTTCCCTCGACAAATCATGGAATATACCCAAAAATCACACGTAGCGAGTCCATCTAGCAGCCATTGGCTTATTTGAACACGGCGCGCGCACTCGTTACAGAGATCGCCGGGGAAGGCCGCTACTTGTCCACGCCAGCGGGCGCGTTCACACTAAAAAAGCCGCGCATTCGAAGAAAAAAAAGAAAAAGATTGATTGATTTGTGAGGTTTAACGTCCCAAAACCACCATTTGATTATGAGAGACGCCGTAGTGGAGGGCTCCGGAAATTTCGACCACCTGGGGTTCTTTAACGTGCACCCAAATCTGAGTACACGGGCCTACAACATTTCCGCCTCCATCGGAAATGCAGCCGCCGCAGCCGGGATTCGAACCCGCGACCAGCGGGTCAGCAGCCGCGTACCTTAGCCACTAGACCACCACGGCGGGGCAAAAAGAAAAAGAAGTGCTCAAGGTCATAAGGCCAGCGTGACGTTTTTTCTTGGCGCTGCAATGCCTCCCTGCTTAGCTTCCAGTGCTTTTGCCGGGACGAGAGAAGAGAGAATGCAATTGCAGCATGCGACAAACTTTTGTAGCTCCACTCTCACTGGACGGATTCCTAAAATTTTTGTGGCGTTGAATTCCTGAGGCAATGAGCTCTTCCAGCAAACTCATTCCATGGTTACTTGAAAAAGTGTTTCAGGGCCCCTTTATATTCTTCACTCACTGTAGTTAAGAGTGATCTGTTACAACAGTGAATGGCTTTCCATAAAGGTAGCAATGCCATTTATTATTGGCATCTAAAAAAGCAAGGCATTCTCTTTCTGTAACAGTATAATTGTTTGCTGGAGTAATAGGCAACAGAGTTTTTCTAAGAGTAATAGGCAACAGAAGGAAGGAAGGAAGGAAGGAAGGAAGGAAGGAAGGAAGGAAGGAAGGAAGGAAGGAAGGAAGGAAGGAAGGAAGGAAGGAAGGAAGGAAGGAAGGAAGGAAGGAAGGAAGGAAGGAAGGAAGGAAGGAAGGAAGGAAGGAAGGAAGGAAGGAAGGAAGGAAGGAAGGAAGGAAGGAAGGAAGGAAGGAAGGAAGGAAGGAAGGAAGGAAGGAAGGAAGGAAGGAAGGAAGGAAGGAAGGAAGGAAGGAAGGAAGGAAGGAAGGAAGGAAGGAAGGAAGGAAGGAAGGAAGGAAGGAAGGAAGGAAGGAAGGAAGGAAGGAAGGAAGGAAGGAAGGAAGGAAGGAAGGAAGGAAGGAAGGAAGGAAGGAAGGAAGGAAGGAAGGAAGGAAGGAAGGAAGGAAGGAAGGAAGGAAGGAAGGAAGGAAGGAAGGAAGGAAGGAAGGAAGGAAGGAAGGAAGGAAGGAAGGAAGGAAGGAAGGAAGGAAGGAAGGAAGGAAGGAAGGAAGGAAGGAAGGAAGGAAGGAAGGAAGGAAGGAAGGAAGGAAGGAAGGAAGGAAGGAAGGAAGGAAGGAAGGAAGGAAGGAAGGAAGGAAGGAAGGAAGGAAGGAAGGAAGGAAGGAAGGAAGGAAGGAAGGAAGGAAGGAAGGAAGGAAGGAAGGAAGGAAGGAAGGAAGGAAGGAAGGAAGGAAGGAAGGAAGGAAGGAAGGAAGGAAGGAAGGAAGGAAGGAAGGAAGGAAGGAAGGAAGGAAGGAAGGAAGGAAGGAAGGAAGGAAGGAAGGAAGGAAGGAAGGAAGGAAGGAAGGAAGGAAGGAAGGAAGGAAGGAAGGAAGGAAGGAAGGAAGGAAGGAAGGAAGGAAGGAAGGAAGGAAGGAAGGAAGGAAGGAAGGAAGGAAGGAAGGAAGGAAGGAAGGAAGGAAGGAAGGAAGGAAGGAAGGAAGGAAGGAAGGAAGGAAGGAAGGAAGGAAGGAAGGAAGGAAGGAAGGAAGGAAGGAAGGAAGGAAGGAAGGAAGGAAGGAAGGAAGGAAGGAAGGAAGGAAGGAAGGAAGGAAGGAAGGAAGGAAGGAAGGAAGGAAGGAAGGAAGGAAGGAAGGAAGGAAGGAAGGAAGGAAGGAAGGAAGGAAGGAAGGAAGGAAGGAAGGAAGGAAGGAAGGAAGGAAGGAAGGAAGGAAGGAAGGAAGGAAGGAAGGAAGGAAGGAAGGAAGGAAGGGATTTTAATAGCACGTAAAGGACTTTCAACTTAGGTCTACGAACTGCAGTAAATCGCCTACAGGTTAAAAAGAAATGATCTATAGTTTCTAGCTTTCCACAGAAAGCGCACATAAGAGAGATAGCCTGATAAGGGCTGTGTTGGCAGAAATTAAGTTTTAGCATCCAACCGCGCAGATTAGTTATTGCGACTTCAAGTTTACGTGTTCAACAAAAGGATCGGCGCCAGGGATATAATAAGTACTGATATTCTGTGGAGTTTGTGAGCGATGTACTTGAAAAGCTTTCCATAATAGTAAGCCTGCGAAACCGTGCAGCCGTTGCATAAGCGGATCGTAGGAAGCACGGTAAAATTGGTCCACTTATTGCTGATTTCACTAAAAAATCGGCCATTTTGTTTAGAAGCAGCCCTTTATGATGCGGCACTCAAACTAATCTAACTTTTATCAAATTTGGGGATATTATTGCACGAAACGACTTTATTATGACGCGTCAGCACCAACAGAAAGCGCAGCGCTATGAGACAGAGAATCTCTACTTATAACAGCCGATGAGATTTCCGTGTTTAACTTTCGTAATTCGAGTACAACTGCCAGAAACTCAGCCACAAAAGTGGATATGAAATCAGGTATTAAAAGAGAACAGGACCACTCCAAGTTTGGGCTGAATATACCAACCTTCTGTAGCAATAAGTACGCTTATTTTGACGCTCTGGAAGTGTTCTTCCAATAAAACGTCTAGAGTGTGATAGGGGAGTAACTTTGCACTATTAAGGAAAAGTTCGTCAAATTGAATATCCACACGATGTGAATTATCGCCAGCCGGTGTTATCTCACAAATACGTACATTCAGCGGGTTCAGTAAACATTGTACAATTATAATTTGTGGGGTGTGAAATTAAGGCCATCTTTCGTCGGAACTTTTTTCGGAACTTTCGTCGCGTTGAAGAAAAAACTGGCCCCGTATCTGCATGTTTCTCTGCAAGTGTCGTCGAAAGACGATAGCCTTGCGTGTGGAGAGAGTGAAAAAAACGTTTATTTGATGTTCTGCGTGAGAAAATTGGTGAATTCTATTCTGGAAGCACTGCGTTAGAGAGTCTCGATTTGTGCAGCGAAGGCGAACGAGCGCATCGAGGCACGTTAGACACGAGCGCCATCTGGCAGTTATCTTCGAAAACGAAGGAAGGCGTGAGCGCCCGCGGAGAAAGATGCCTGCCTGTCCCGGAAGCGATAACGTGTAGAACGCAAAGCGACGGGCAGGTGCCACCACCGTGTCGTCCTAGCAAAGCGTTGGAAACAATTGCCTTTTTAGCATCGCGTTGCACTGTCAGAGCAGCGTGATAAACGCTACGGTCCTTAGAATCCCTTATGTATGCATTTTCTGGTATAGAAAGACAGATACAGAGTATTGACATGTTGTTATGGTGCCTCATACATGTGCGAGAGTAGCTTTTTAGTTGACCATCGAACATGTATGAACGCTGAAACTTGAAAAATATTGGTGGGCGCTGTAGATTAGGTTGGCCGTTTGATGTATCGTTTAATGCTTTTGGGAATATCGTTACCACAGACAAACGTACAGACTGACAGAATAACAAACAGAACAAAGTTTTGGTGTCGAAGGTCCCCAAGAAAGAATATCGTCTTTAAAAGCACGCTCGCATGCGTGTCGGCAGAGGCGTGGGCAGAAATATTTTTTAGGGAGGGGGAAGGTACCCTCTTTAAATAGGCACTTTTCGCTCTGTATGCCATGGCGAGTGCAAATGCGCGTGAGCTAAACGCCAGAGTCTCATCGACAGGATCGCGCTTTCAGGGAGCACCAAGCAGAGGAATATCGCCCCTAAAGGTGTTAGTCCACCTCCGTGGGTATTTCACTGTTTTGCGACCGCAATAATTGTTTCACCATTCTGGAGTATTTAATATTTCACACTTGATTTATCTCTCATGGTATCAGTAAGATAAATAAATAAATAAACACAAGTTGGCAGATCCCACGTACAGTGGGAGTTGATGATATGTGAAGCATGAATGAGGAAGGTTGATATGTCACTTTAAAGTCCGCACAACGTTACGAGGCGGACCGACGTACAGAATGAACACAAGTAAAAATGTTATGCGCACTCACGTATCTAGATCAGATGCAAGTATGTTGTTTATAGTCTCGTAACGACGGAATTACCAACGTTTGAAATATCAGCACCAGGCACCAGCAGTGGTAGGCTGATATATTGTGTATCAAGCTAGCGAACCAGCCGTAAGGTCACCATGAGCGTGCCATGTAAACTATGCCGTACATGACATCCATGTCATGATTCGCATGTTAGAGCCTGTAATTCATGTTCGCAATACAGTGACGTCACTCGATGCCTACCAATGTGTATATCAAGCAAGCGAACAGGCTGCAAGCGCATCATGAGCGTGGCATGTAAATTATGCCGCTCATGACTTCCATGTAATGATTATTATGTTTGCGCCTGGCATTTGTGTTCGTCGTCAATGCACGCCACGCAATATCAAATTTGGTATCTGTGAAGCTAGCGAAATGGCCGCGAGCGCACCATGTGCGTAGCGTGTAATCATCACTTTCATGACATGCATGTCATGATTTCTACATTAGGGCCTGTCACTTATGTTCGTCATGCAGTCAGGTCACACCATACCAGTTTTCCAATATGTGATGTGAACGAAACTGCCACAAGAGCAGCAAGACCATGACATGTAAATCATGACATTCATGACATACTCGTCATGATTTTCATCAGCAATGTTTCTTGTTGGGCGAGTTGGAACAGGTCAATCCTTATGTCGTGCAGCGCAAAAAACGGACAACAAACCAGCGAGGCATATATATATATATATATATATATATATATATATATATATGTATATATATATATATATAAGAAAAGAAGTGTATAACCGAAGGGCTTGTTTTTCAGTGTTTTACGCAATAATAATGAGATCTGACAATAATGCCAGGAAGATATTAGACCAAATTGTAATGTAAATATGAAGAAAAGTGGGTGAAAAGATAACTTGCCGTGGGCAGGATCCGAACCTGCGACCTTCGAATGACGCGTTCGATGCTCTACCACTGAGCTACCACGACAACTATCCCCCCAGCCACTTTATAGGGTTTTTATATGTGAATTAAACGTGGGAGTGTCAGTCAGCGCCACCGGTAGCCATGGCGGCGAGTGTGGGACACTCTTTTTGAGCCTGTTTGGCGTCACGTAGCATGTGAACTTGTTACGAGTGGGCAGCTGACCAATAGTCCCTCGTATACCACCCAAAGGCACTATGTCTGCCAGTACGAGACCCCCGTTAATAAATTAAAAAAAGAAGTGTATAACCTAAGCGCTTGTTTTTCCGTGTTTTACGAAATAATAATGAGATCTGACAATAATGCCAAGGAAAGTATAAGGGAAGATATTAGAACAAATTGTAATATATATATATATATATATATATATATATATATATATATATATATATATATTGAATTAACTTGCAGATAGCACATAAGAAAAGGATCGTATTTACTAACGTTTCGGCCGTGGCACGGCCTTCGTCAGAAAATACCCGGACCTGTCGTGCCTTCCCTTCAAGTTCTATATATATATATATATATATATATATATATATATATATATATATATATATATATATATATATATATATATATATATATATATATATATATATATATATATATATATATATATATATAGTCCAGTAGATCCTCCGTGCGCGGTCACAACGTGGTTTATTTCGACGTTTCGGCCTAGAGTATGGCCTTCATCAAGATTAAAGATACAGTTTGTCGGTGCTCAGCTTTATACAATCTCAAATCAGAGGGCAAGGAAAGAGGAAAAAAAGACAGAGAAGAAAAAAAGAAAGAAAGGAAAAGAAGAAAAAGAGGAGCAGAAGAGAAAAATAATATACGGTAGACGCCCCTCGGGTGCCCACCTTCCACTCTTCCTTGCACTTCCCCCTTCATCTCTCTCCCCCTTCTCCCCTTCACCTTTCTGATGTCAGCGGTCTGTGTATGTTTCCGTTCATTAACGCATTCCTCCCGATCAGACGGCCCCTCCTGGCACTGGCGGTTCGGTGTGGGGCAAAAAAGAGCTTTTCAGCAAGTCCTAAGCCTTTAACTACTCGGAGTCCCGTAAACAATTCGTCGTAGAAGGAGGGGTGCCGCGTATTGTGGCAGAGGCTGGTAAGCGGGCATTTTAGGAAGTTCTAAGCCTTTAACTACTCCGCGCCCTGTCAACATTTCGTCGTAAAAAGAAGGTTGCCCCGTATTGCGGTAGGCTGTGCAAGCGGGTGCAATGCGAATTCCTTGCCCGCTTCTGGATTACGCGTGTAGTGGGGGCCTCCCGGCTGTGCACAGGGTTGCTCTTGGGCATGTCATGCATGGCACAATTGATTGGGTAGTAAAATAAAACAGAAAACAGACGACAGCTGCATTTAGAAAGAGTAGTTACACTTGGAATTGTTTTGGGTTGTCCAGTGCCCTTCGCAGCTGCAGTGCCGTGAACTCAGTTACTATTTTCATTGTTGCCGTTATTGTTTTCTAATGCTTTAATTGCTGCAAGTGTACCAGGATTCTCATTTATTCCTCTATCGAGGGTGTTAAATCGGTGGATAAGGTATGACTCTCGTTGTTCACGTTCTCGATTTGATTTAAACACCGTCTCTAAGAGCGTTACTGATAGTTTGTCGAATGCATGGTCGGGAAGAATTAGATGTTTTGATAGAGGTAGACTTGGGGCTGATTTCGCATGGGCTCTGTGATTATTGAAGCGGATCCTAAATGGTGTTTCTGTTTGTCCGATGTACTGCATACCACACACGTTGCATTCGAGTAGGTATACCACATTAGAGGAATCGCATGTTAGGTTCCCTCTTATGTTAATCGAAAACTTGGATTGCGTGCTGGGGTCTCTGTCTGTTTCTCGCATCGCCTTACTCCTGCACCGGAGCCGTACTCCTGCAGCGCGACCATGCCTTTCGCGAGAAAGTTGTCGCGTATGCAAGCCGCACTCTGACCTCTGCAGAGAAGAGGTACTCGATAACCGAACAAGAGTGCTTGGCTGTTGTCTGGTCCATCCAAAAATTTCGTCCGTACCAACATGGTCGACATTTTACTGTCGTGACAGACCACCATGCTCTTTGCTGGTTGTCCACAATCAAAAACTTGTCGGGACGACTTGGCCGCTGGATTCTCCGATTACAATCTTATGACTTTGACGTCATCTACAAGACAGGAAGACAACATCAAGATGCCGACACTTTGTCACGATGTCCTTTGCCGCAGTTTTCGGCGCACGTCACATCCCCTTGTCAAATTGGCTATACGGAGGACGCCTCGTCAATATCATCCATTTCTTCCCTACCTTCATCCACCCGTCCGTCAGTACTTACTACTCACCAGCCAGCCGATTCTTATTGCACTGACATCATTGGTCGGCTTACCGGTGCTTCGTCTTCCCCTAATGCCAGGCTCCGGAAACAACTCCGACTATTCAAGTTGGAGGACGATGTGCTATATCGATACATTTTCCACCCGGAAGGCCACCGATGGGTTCCCGTCGTACCACGCGCACTACGCACTGAAGTTCTGCGCGCTTCCCACGACGACCCGACGTCAGAACACTTGGGTTACTACAAAACATACGAGCGCATCCGCAGTCGATTCTTCTGGCCAGGTCTTTTCACGACAGTAGCTAAATATATTGCCTCGTGCGCACTTTGCCAACACCGCAAGCGGCCCACTACTGCTCCAGTCGATACCCTACAACCACTTCCTTGTCCATCAGAGCCGTTCTCTGTCGTCGGAATTGACCTCTTCGGGCCCCTTCCAATTACATCAGACGGCAAGAGGTGGATCGTCACCGCGGTTGATCACTTGACCCGGTACGCTGAGACGGCCTCAATCACTTCAGGAAGTGCTTCGGAAGTAGCAACTCTCTTCTTGAATGCTATTTATCTACGTCATAGAGCCCCTCGTGTCCTTTTGAGCGACCAGGGAAAGGCATTTCTTTCAAGCACGCTCAGTGAAGTTCTTCAAGCATCCAAAACAGTTCATAAAACAACATCTAGCTATCACCCGCAAACCAGTGGCTTAACGGAAAGATTTCATCGCACGCTGTGTGACATGCTGTCCATGTATATCCGACCGGACCATCGCAATCGGGATGCCATACTTCCCTTTGTCACGTATGCATATAATACGTCAGTTCAACGAACCACAGGCTATTTTCCATTTTTCCTAGTATACGGACGCCAACCGACATCACCACTCGACGTTTCATTCTTTTCTGGCCCCGTCAACTCTTCATTATTCGTTTGCGACCAGTTTCTGTCCCGCGTTGCTCGATGCCGTCGTCTTGCCCGTGTAAACACCGAAGCTAGCCAAGAAGATCGCAAACATCGTTACGTTGCCACTCACCGCGTCGTTCTCTACCGCCCTGGCGACAATGTACTTCTGTGGACTCCTGCGTGAACGCCTGGCTTATGCGAAAAGTTTGAGTCACGCTATCTTGGCCCTTACAAAGTTATCGAACAGACATCACCGGTGAACTACCGTGTCACACCTGTTCACACCTGCGGATGGGAAACTGGGTTTCAGACGTTCACTTTGTTCCAGAATGTTGTAATGTCGTTTAAGGATTTTGTTTACATTGGGGAAGTTTGTGCTGTAAGTCAGGCAGAGGTTTGTTCGTTGTGAGTCTTCTCGTGGTGGTCGCTTCATAAGTAAGTCTTCACGCTTTAGTTTTCTCGCTTTTTGAACAGCGTCATTAATCACATGTGGAGGGTATTTTTGTTTCTCGAGCATAAGTTTTAGCCTCTGTGAGCTCGTGTCAAAGTCAGCGTCTCTAGAGCAGATTCGCTTAAACCGGTGAGCCTGGCTGTATGGAATACTGTTTTTACAGTGGCGTGGGTGATCGCTTTGGTAATGAAGGTATTGTTGTCGATCCGTTGGTTTGCGATATAGGGTTGTAGAGAGCTTCTCTTCTTCTATCGTTATGGTAACATCAAGAAAATTTACGGTAACTTGCGAGTATGTGTGTGTGAAGTGTATGTTCGGATGTACAGCATTGTAAGTGTCGATAAAGCTGAGAAGTTCGTCCTCGCTGTGGGTCCAAATAAGAAAGATGTCATCTATGTATCTTCTGTATACCATTGGTTTCAAGGAACTTTGTGCAAGAAATTCAGATTCTAGCTTTCCCATAAATATGTTGGCATAATTAGGTGCCATTTTGGTGCCCATAGCGGTCCCGCTGATTTGTCGAAAATACTCTTGGTTAAACTCGAATGAATTTAATTCGAGGACCATACTCGTCAAAGTTGCAATGGCAGAGAAATCTGGGGTGTTAGATTGTCTATGGTTTGTGTACATGTTTTGTAATGCAGCTATGCCGTCATCGTGAGGAATATTTGTATATAATGAAGAGACATCAAGAGTAACCAAGAACCAGTTTTTCGGCACACAGATACCTGCAATGTCTCGAAGAAAGTGTGTGGTGTCTTTTATGTACGACGCGAGGGTACATGGAATGTGGCTTATTAGTTTGTCCACGTACGCTGATATGGGTTCAGTTATTGTACCGATGCCTGATATGATTGGTCGACCTGGGTTACCGGGTTTATGAATTTTTGAGAGGATGTAGAAGCGACCTGGATGAGGGTATGCTGCTTGCATCAGTTTGTGGTCGGTGTTGGTTATCTTTTCTGCATCCAACAGTTTCTTTAGTTCTGTTGATACGATACGTTTGTATTCGTCTGTCGGATCGCCTGGGAGGCGTTCGTAAAATCTTGAGTGGTCTAGTTGGCGGTATGCTTCTTGTAAGTAGTTGGTTGTATTAAGGACTACAATCGCTCCTCCTTTATATTGCTCCTCTTCCTTTATATATATATATATATATATATATATATATATATATATATATATATATATATATATATATATATATATATATATATATATATATATATATATATATATATATATATATATATATATATATATATATATATATATATATATATATATATATATATATACGACACGGGGCGTATGCTGGTGTCTTCAGCGGAATATGGCAATTGCTGGGACCTCCTTGGTAAAGAAATGACGTTATGGACAAGCACCCCGAAATTCTGCTGTCTTAGTTGAAGAACATAAGACTCGTTCCGCAAACTCACAGACCAAATGGTAAAGTGTTCTGTACCTGTATGCTCAGCACACCTGATAACAGAGGCATTTCAGTCCAGCGTACCAAACAACCCCCAGCACCAATTTGAAGCATTATTGAAGTTCTTTAGCAACTGGTTTTGCGGTCCGGAAAAGCGCGATGTTGAACGACCTCTTGCGTATGTGAAAACGGCGAAGCTTTTCGTGAAATCCATGAACACCTGCAGGATGATTTAATTCCGGGTCGTTGTGATGCACAATGAAGTTACTCGTGTATAAAAAGCTGGCACATTACGAGGGAACCTCGCGCCTCTAATGTGTGCACCCGTCTGCGCTCAAGCGTGACGTCGTTACAGCTAATTAGCCACGCCACACGCCTCAATATTGCCGAAAATAGCTACTGTACGCCATTTACTAGTCTCCAAAGAATTAGCAGCCGATGCCCCGTGATGATCGAAACGAGAATGCGCAGTGATACCCTTCCTTCGAGTGGTAGCGGAGTCCTGTCCACCAGAGCTCTCAGAAAACGAGGCGTCCTTACCTTATAGGTTGGCACGCAAGCAGGCCAAGCATTGGGCTCACCAACATGAAAGTTAATTTGGTGCCCTTAATGTATCCGGCAATGGTTTACATTGTTTTTTGTGCATTGCAAAGCAGGAGAGAAAGGATAAGTGAAAAATGGGGCGCTCACTCAGGACAGCGTCCCGCTGGCTGCGCTACACTAGGGAATAGGTTAAAAGGGCAAATGGCAAATAGAGAATCTGCTTTTTCAGATTGCGAATCATTGGTGAAACAATAAATTATGAAAGGCTATGGAAATGACATAAAAATGACTGTGCCAAAAGCCACATTACATGTAAATGCATGGAATAATGAAACCACCATAACATCAATTTTATGCAAATTGAACTCAAAAATAACCAGACAACAGGAGAAAGGGAAGGGTTGGATTAAGAGGCAGCAAAAACATGGAGCACTTTAAAAAGGTCCAACGGTGCAGAGTTCATTCTGTCAATAATAACCTGCAAGAAGGCAAAGTTCGGCCACGCCACCAAACATTGACAGGGTTGAGACATATCAGCCTCCGTAGTGAGCTCCCTCATGTGAATCGACCATGACCAAACTCTTGGGGTATGTTATGAAATTGAAAGACAGCTTTGCGATCTCTTTTCACAGCTCTCTCTTCTGGCCCACATGAGCGCTTAGTAACAAAGACGAGATTATAATGCCGTCAAGCTATTGATTGAAGTCAAGACGTCTTCGCATAGCATTTCGCTGGATATGCCACTACACGGCTAATTCAATGACAATGAAAGTGCCAGTAAAGCTATCCGTAAAACACGCGGCATAATTTAACGCGTGTTGATTTTATTATCGATAGAGAACACAGCTCAGTAATACAACTGTCCTCTTATACGACTAAATTAAGACAATAAAATTTCCAAAGTGGAGTTCCCCGAATAGAATTCTCCAAAATGGAATTCCCCCAACCAGCACCTGTATGTGAGGGATATGAACTTCAAACATTTACTCAGTTTCGCTTGACAGTCTCCATGTGGTTTTGGCGAAGTAAGCTGTCAACACTTATTTTGGTGAACATCCGCGTGAAGTGTGAACTTTCATTTTCTTTTTCATGTTTTAGTCCTCTTCCCCCCTGCCTGGCAGCAAACCGAACAAAGCATGGTCATCCTTGCCGGGTTTTTTTCTGATCACGCATTTTCTCGTTCCCTCTCTCTTCCCCCTCTCTCACTCTTTGATACGAAAGCCAAGAGGGCTGTAAGAAAGTTCACGATAAAATGAATCTAGCAAATTTGCGTCATTGTGGAAATATGGCCGAATGTCACAGATACATTTTCCTTTCTCTTTACAAGGCATGTGAAATCTATACACTAGAAATTATGAAGCATAATGTTTGCAAATGTATAAAACATAGTTTTTGTTTTGTTTTTCATTTACAAGGAACTTTATCACGCGTGCACTACAGCATTTAGGCGTGGCGCAAACTTGTCACCAGAAAAAAAAGTCCTTCCAAAAACAGGGGCTTGTACAAAGGTGAAAGAGAAACGGCAACGCAGGGGTACCGACCGCTACTGACAGCACGTGCTAGGTTGCCCTCGATTGTCAGGCTATGCGAGGTGAAAGCACGCTTTAGCCACCACCTCAACGGTCATGTATATTACAGCAGTGTTGCAAAACAATCGCATGCCTGTGCAGCCTACGCTTCTCTTTGTCAAGCCAGAAAGCCAGGCATACAGTACAGTTCTATAACCTAAGTTCACAGAGTTTTACGGGGTCTCAAGTTTTTTTTTCTCTCTTCAGTTACTTGCTGTGGCATTTAGGTACTTTCTTGCGCGTCTCGCAAAACACTGTCACAGCCATTTCTCCCCCTTAGTTTATACAGCAAGGGGGAAAAAGAATGTGTGTGACTCCTTTCGGTGGGTGTTTTATTGTCCCTTACATGATACTCGTTGAAGAGACGGGTACACTCTCTTTTGGGTCCCATGGCTCTCCGATGAGATTATAATGATCTGAAAAGAGTGTTAATGTATCTTTAAAAAGAGCCACAGACGTGACCTGTCAGGGCTAACTTTTAAAAAAAAAGAGGCAAATCACTTTTTTTCTCTTCTAGTGATTAGAGAGGAAAGCACAGGGAGAGGTGGCCAGCATCAAACATGGCACATTCCTTCTTTCACTCATAGATAAAAGCTAACTTAAATACGAATGCCTTATGTATAAATATCCAAATGGTCAGTTATTTTTCTAAAAGGGCCATAATCAGACGACTTTCTGCTAACAATTGAAGCCGAACAATATTCGTGTTTTAAAAGAACATTATTGTTACCAAAGCGACTTCAAGAAAAAATTCAACTTAAACTATCGAAAAAATGAGGAGTTTTACGTGTCACACCCAAGGCACCACTGGGCACGTTTAGTTAGCGCGCTTCGAATTCCTAAGGAAAACGCTCGGATGCGCTCGACTGCGACGCCTTCGGAGGCGACTGCTTTCTGGGGCACAAAATCGTTACATGGTGAATGCAACGTTGCTTCCACAATAGGAACGAATGGTTAAGGAGAACGCACTTCATCGGAAAAGAAATTCGCAAACACAACATTTTTTTAGGAACGCGCAGCCGGGACGGGCTCATGTGCAGGCCCTCGTGCACCGTCTCAGGGTTGGAGCGTGTAGAGCGCTCTCCCATCGTCTCGCACCGGAGGTGACTTTTTAACGGTTATGTTTACAAGAGCGCACTCCGCTGGCTAGAGTCAGTTCGAGCTCTTAACTTAACGCGCCCATTGTGAGATATGTTGTAAGGGGGAGGGGCGCATTCCAGATGGACTTTGACTTTCGGAAGTTCTTTAACACGAGGCTGTTACTAATTTAACTGGCTCTCTTGCATTCTGCTTCCAAAAAAATGCGACCGCCGTGGTAGGATGCACATAAGCACATCCTCGAAATTACTTTTAAAAGAGAAGTTGAAAGCATGCGTCAACGTTTGAAAGCGCCGCTAACGCATGGTCACACACACTACCCACGGCTGCCAATCAAAAGAGCAATATGAAAATTCAGTAAAAAAACAACATGACTCTTCTCCCGCCTTATCAACAGCTGTTGAAAGCAGAGTTATTAGAAAAAAAGTCAAAAGGAGTTCACTTTATTTTTCTTTAGCGTACCTTTGGGAGCTCTTTCTTACGAGCAATATCTCGCCATATGCTAATATAGCTAACCCTGCGCACTACACATGCTGTGCTACAACTAATGACTCTTGTAAACAAACAAGCTCCAATGGAGAATTCTGACATTAAAATATGGCTCATAATTCAGATTTCTAGTACGCTGGTTTCCTCGTGAAGCCTAAATATTTTTTTCTTCACACGTGAAGCAAACACAGGGGAATGAAAAGCGTCACATTTTGGTTTAATTTGCATTGCATAACGCCTCCATAAACTTTCGTGAAAATCTCCCGTTTTCTGCAACTTTTTAGTGGATGTTCTAATTTGTAAAAACGATACACAGACATACCGTGCGACTCGCTAGTAAGCGTGGTCACCGGGAAACACGAATGCTAGGTTCTGCGCTTCGCGCTCCAGTGTTGCTGTGTATTTTATATGTACGATGTACTACATCATGCCCTTGTTGGTATTCAGTCATTTTTCGCATTGCCCCGCCAAGCATATGATTTCCATCTTGTGTGAGACAATAAAAACCCACAACGGTGGTCTACTGGATATAGTGCCTCACTGCTGACTTCCAGGTCGCCGGATGGATCCCGGTGGCGGGGTCTGCATTTTCGACGGAGGCGAAAATGCTATAGCCAGCGTGCTTAGATTTACGTGCAGGTTAAAGAACCCCGCGTGGTCGAAATTTCCGGAACTCTCCACTACGGCCTCTCTGATAATGACATCGTGATTTTGAGACGTAAAACCCCAGCAATTATTGAGACGAGATAGCTTGGAAACGACGGCGCCGCGCAACAAACATGGCCTAGAGCTGCGGACGGAAACAGCTACCATAACAAATTCGGTAGCACGTGCTATGTCCACCTCGACTTATAGCACTCGTATCAAAAGTAAACTTAACTAGCCTCGCAGAGGAGGCAGAGGCGGGCTGTACCGCATCATGTATGACGAAGATCATGATGATACCGACGGCAACAAACACTGAAATTGCAGCATCCACTAACAAACTTGACCTAAGCTTAATTGCCTAATGGGACAAAAATGCCCCCACCTCTTCGAAGGGAATCGTGAGAAAATGTGAATGCATTTTTTGTGCAGAGAGTGAGTACGGTTGCCGTCAGACATTCGCCTTTACCGACTTCTGCCATAGCCTTGAGAGGCGCCGAGTCAGTGAACAGTCGAGAGTGAGGAGCGAGTAGATGGGAGAGTGGGGATCCAGCGTTCTCGGCTTGGCGTTGGCGTTTCACAGCGCCACCTCGAGCACACTTTTCCGGATGTTCTTGAGAGGCCCCCAGCCAGCGAATGGTCAAGAGGGAAGCGCGAGTTGACGGGAGAGTGGGGCGTAGGGAGGAGAGAGGGTGAACGGTGAGAGAAGGAGCGGCGAAGCACTGCATCATACCTCTCAATTGATTGATATGTGGGGTTTAACGTCCCAAAATCACCATATAATTATGAGAGACGCCGTAGTCGAGGCCTCCGGAAATTTCTACCACCTGGGGTTCTTTAACATGCACCCAAATCTGAGCACACGGGCCTACAACATTTCCGCCTCTATCGAAAATGCAGCCGCCGCAGCCCGGATTCAATCCCTCGACCTGCGGGTCAGTAGCCGAGTACATGTTCCCTCTCCTACAATAGCTCGCACAACCTCGCACCACATGCTCTGTGTTGCTAGGGGCAAGGATAAGCGCCCGCACCTGTTGCTATGGGAGAGGAAGTGGGAGAGGAGAGATAACATCTGCCGCCACGTGGAGATCACCGCGGACAACAACGGATAGCTGACATAGCCTGACTAATAAATACATTCGCATTTAAAAAATGAATGCAACGAAATCAGTCCTCTCTAATTGAAACATCAGCTACGTGTGAGATCATGCGCTCATTGCTCATAGAAGTGTGACTGGGGCTTAATGAAGCTGAGGTGCGTGCTTCTCATATATATATATATATATGAGATTTAACAGACAATAATGCCAAGGAAAGTATAGGGGAAGACATTAGACCGAATTGTAGTGTAAAGTGGGTGAAAAAATAACTTGCCGTGGATCTTGCCCATGGCAAGTTATCTTTTCACCCACTTTTCTTCATATTTACATTACAATTTGGTGTAATGCCTTCCCCTATACTTTCCTTGGCTATATTGTCTGTCAGATTTCATTATTATTGTGTAAAACACAGAAAAACGAGCCCTTAAGTATACACTTCTTTCCATAAGATATATATGTATATATATATATATATATATATATATATATATATATATATATATATATATATATATATATATATATATATATATATATATATATATATATATATAGTTTTTGGTTTTGTTTATGATCTATAGTTTTGCACACTGGCCTGCTACTCAAGCACTCATTTGAAGGCACAAAATCCAACCTTCATGTTATAGAAAGGAAGGTATCTTTTGAAGCTATATTTTTTTGAATATTTTTGCCATATTATAATCCGGAAACATTTACATGCTTCACTTCTTGCATGAGTCCAGGGTATTGAAAATTGAGGACGGCAATTTTCTGGGTAAATGAGTCATGAGAAATCAATATTTCTGAATCTGAAGTGTATAAAATTTATATGAGCACTATTTTTTTCAAGGTAGAAAAAAGGCACAGCCCGTGACAGAAATTGTGCAAAAACTCTGCATGGACAAAAACTTTAGATTCCACGTTTTTTCATAAATAAAATGACAAGAAAACCTGTGATTCTATATGCAGCTCTATAAAGTAAAGAAGGCGGCATCACTTGCTTTCATAAGAAGTTGAAAATATATGCATATCGCTGTTACGCGCCTGTCCTACGTTCTCAGCCTGTTTTCTCGCAGCTAATTACGCAATCCACCAGCGTCACTGGTACTGTATCATTATCCTTATCAATAGGTTCACGATTGAAAGCACTTGGGGACGAAATAATGACAGGTTCAAGAGGGCTTTCATTACGCGATTTGCTAGAAATGTGAAAAGCGCACGAGGAACTGTACAAAGAGGACATGACTTGCTTAAATTTTAGGTGTAAACCTGCATCTTCAGCCTTCTTGAGCAACTGCGCGCTCAGACTATATCGGCATAAGTACTTTCCCACATTGATCACATGTTCACGCATGCAGGAACTAACAATTCTGTTCAAACAGTTCCTATAGCCCTGTCCCTGAAGTTGTCTGTACACATCAGATGAATTTCTCGGACTCTGGTTGTGCGCGAGCAAAGAGAGTGAGGCACTTAGGGCTACATGATATTTTTTCGTAGGCAGAGAACTGATTTTCTATTTTAAGCGTTTACACTGATAAACGTTTCATGAATGGTCGTTAATATATCATTTTTATACATCATTCAAAAGTACCAGCTCTGCCAATTTTCTTACAACACTAACGATGCAATACGCGACCCTGTAAGGGCGATCCACAAACCTGCATATCTAGTCTCCGTGATCTATGAACACACTCGCGAAGAAGTTGTACCGTACGAGAACCGACTCCGCGTACACACCAATCGTCCATCCTGAAAACAAGTCACAGTTGTGCAATAGTGTCAGAGACGCCCTTGCTGCATATACCACTTCAAGGATGAAGCAGCTTTGGTTGGAATATAGTCCTGGCATGACGTCGTAACTAAGCCCTCAAGAGTGGGACAGGAATGCGCATAAAGATATCACCCCTTCAGACTTCCGAATTCGACGAAAGAAATGTATTTTATCTCTTGCTAACTTGAATGCACGCAGCGATCATGCGCATTACGGGCTCTCCACACGGAAGTGTACGGACTGCCAACAAGGGTTCTTCAATGAGTCCATAACAAACACGCCTCTATTTGGGGAGCCCACACAAATTAGCACTGATCAAGGCATTCTAGATGACGCGTGCCGTTTCGTATTTCCTGTGTAGCGTCCATTTTTATTCAGTTCTATTTTGGTGCAGTAGTTTGCTATCCACTACTACTGTCCCATTGTACAAATACTTAGAAGAACAGTACGTCTGAAGAGATGCGTCACTCAGAAACGATGCGGTGAGGACCAAACGCGATCATGATGCAGTATACTTACATGTTCACTAACACTGTTACTTTACATTCATCTGTGGTTATTGGGTAACAACAGATTTATATGCAATGGAATGATTTTAACCGAGGTGTTGTTAGAGACGGACTGGAATATTTAGAGAGACGATCTCTATCAGCACACACGAGTGGGGTGCTATATTCCGAGGCTTTGATTATGCGTGAACAGGGATACTGTGTGCATCGCAATGTCGTTGACTTCGGCTACAATCGCCAATTATATCGTTTCAATGCCAAGAGCATTCCTGTTAATCATGGGTAGGATTTTACTTGAGAAGGTGGAAGGCCTTCGTCCTTTTCCGATAAGGATGGCTAAATGACCGTCAGTTAAGTAGCCTGACTAATGTGGTGATCGTGCACGTTACCTATCAGTCACATACATATGTAAATCATGTGATGACAGCGACTATCAGTTATTCGCTGGAGATTTATTGTCTTCTCATAGAATTGTGTCAACAACTGCACCAAGCCCTCTACACGATATATGACTCGACGACATATCGACGACCCCGAGTGCTGGTGACGAACGCGACTGTCGACGCCATGTACACCCTTTTTGTTTCCACTGGGGGACACACGTGACTGCTTCAGTTGATAATGTGTCGAACTCTATGGTTATAAGTCAAGAAGAGAGAAAAAAAAACACCGAAAATAAAGAGGAAAGCCGAAAGGCCAACAAGGTAGATAAAAAGCAGTCGGTTTGCGGTATTCTACTATATAGTGGCGGAGACAAAAAAAAGGTAAATCTCACGCACAGTTCCGTGAAGCGGAGCATCTCTTGCTCTGAGAATCGCCCACGCCGCTTTAAGAGGACGACCGTGCACAATATGGTCTGATTGTAGCCTTTCAGGTTTGCAGGGAAACATCTCGGTGAGCGTAAATAAGTAAAATTCAATAGATCCCTCTGGCTTTCGCGTACTGGAGTAAACTGGAGTCGACCGGCCGTACTCTACAGCAACAACCTATCACACTTTAAATTATTGTTGCTCGTAGATGATCCTTTTACATGAGAGAGGCAAGGGATGCACTTGGTGTATCTCAAGTTGTTCGGCCATTTACTGATATCGAGGGCACGTCAAATGTTCTCTACCAGACGTAATGTTATGTCTCTTAAGCGAGCGTGAAATACAGTGGAAAATGCAGCGGAACACACAGTGGTGCATTTTTAACTAACGAACACGTTTCCCATCGTATTGACTCATATGTTGCTCGATACATATGCTCCAAGGAAGTTTGCCGCTGTAGCTGCGATAGCTTTTGAAAACCAGAACTACACTCGGTGACAACTTATCTTAGCAGCGGAGCGAAGGCTATACAGAAGCGGGGTATCCGCACATTTGTGTCACTATGAAACAATCCCGCCAGCTTGCAGCCGTTTTGAGGTTACGTTTGGGTTCTTTGTTCCTCGCAAAATTCATCGGCATTTCAGCATGCCGGCACGTCAGTTCAGCATAGACATTGCAGAAAACTTGCTGGGTCTGTATTGACGACGGGTTTCTGTCACATTTCAAGCATATCTTTTTCGGAGAGAGAAAGGGCGAGTTTGCAGCTGCAGATGGCCGAGTTGGCATCGGATACACCATGTTTGCTTCAACAAAAGGCGTGCAGAAAAAGTGGTGCTGTCCAACAATAAAAAGAAAAATTGACACGTACGATAATTTGTTCCGCCAACGGCTCCTTGTACTTGCTTTTATTGTTGTAATGAAGAAAACGTTATTCATTGAAGCTAGGTATCTGAAATTTGGAAAATAAAATATGTACTATTTTTTGGCACGTGCAGGCAAGAATTTCGATTCTGTAGATTCCGAACTACTCCAACGAAAAGTTGCTGCCGAGTATAGAAACAAATTATCAGATAATAAGTGTAGCAGTAGTACTTGATTGCCTGGTTACTGTTAAACGGTCACGACTGGTGAGGCATGTATTAGCAACGATTATTCGATTGAGCCTGAGACAATCGTAGTCTGCAAGCGCACTAAGACTTTTATACTTTTTTCTCGTAATTTTACTTTTCAGCGAAGCTCACACTGTGCTTTAACAAGGAACAATTGTAGATTGCATATTTTTTACTTCTGTCTCGACTAGAAGCTTCCGGCCCATTGTATGCGAGATAACACGACACAGTGCTTGTGTTATTTCACTGCGAAGTGCGTAGTTGCCCCCGCGTCATTCAATGGCGAGGTGCCATATCTCTAGGATACTTCGCTTGCACGTTATCCTTAGCTCCACTGCGAATCCCTCCCTTTGTTGTTCATGGCGACGCATCTACCTGGCACTCGCAAGTGCCGGAAGGCGGTT
Organism: Rhipicephalus microplus; assembly: GCF_043290135.1. NCBI lineage: Eukaryota > Metazoa > Arthropoda > Arachnida > Ixodida > Ixodidae > Rhipicephalus > Rhipicephalus microplus. Next base: position 159,145,307 of record NC_134710.1, read on the forward strand.
TAAGTATTTGTAACGTGAAAAATTTTCATGAGTTATCCATACTTATTGTTTCAGAGAGATTTCACTGGCGGCCAAAACGTAAAATCAAAGAGAAATTTCGTGTTTTGCAAACTTACGTGACTTTTTTCTTAATATAACGAGAGTGCAGCAAAGTACGCAGCTCTCACTGAGACCGAGGCTGATGTGCGCTAAACAGGATTTCCATTTCGATAAAGACATGTTGATCCACAAATCTTGGGCACAATTTGGCATCATGATTTTTAATTATCCACGAGTGTTTTGTCACAGACATACATTCGACTTGTTTCTCATGTGCCAACTGCCGACCCCTTTGAGTACCGTGCGTTACCGGGCAGCCTCGAAATAGCACGACAGTATGTCTGCAGCAAACCTCAGGTAATTCTTGATGAAGGTTTCCTGCATGAGCACACCCGTAATGACAGCAATCATCGGATCCGTGTGGCTTCCAAGCACATCCGGTGTGCTTATTATAAAGTGTCGATGCTTGACACTGGCATGACAGAATGAATCGCGAATAGCTTGTTAAACTTCAAAACTTCAAATAGCAGCAATCGAAACATTGCATTGCTTTGCTTAAAAAATAACACTGATTGTTACAGTCATTGAAGCTTGGACAAATTAGTAAGGATCCGTTTCGAAGAGCATTTTTTACCTCTAGCGCGTACGAGATCCGAAAAAAAAGGGGGGGGGGGCGGAGCATAGGCAGAAGGAATCAGCCCTGAGTTCCACCATGGTTTATTTCAGGAAAAATGGCATGACTACGGAGAGGGAGAAACAGTGTTGGCACACAAAAAAGTCGGCCGTCAACCACTGGGTGCCCTGCAGGCACGACGCTGTCTGCTGCGGCCGAAAGGCTGCCTCCGCGAAGACATGCGGGTATGCAAGGCACGCGACACCACCAGCGAAAAGTGGTCGATTGTGCTTCAACAGATGCACACAATGTGCTACATATGTTCAAGAAGGTAGGAGAGCATGCCTACTTCCGAGTGAATTTAATCTGCCACCGAAATAAAAGAACTTTTACGGCTTACTGAACGCACATTATTCACATTTTCCTGCCTGTTTGGTCAAACTCGGGACACGTTCCGACTCCTGCGCAGTTAGGAATGACCAGTTACGTAAGCATTAAAATTGATAATATCAATTATTTGGATTTAACGTCCCAAAACCAAGGTATGATTATGAGAGACGCTGTAGTTGTGGGCTCCGGGAATTTCAACCACCTAGGGTTTTTTAACGTGCAACTAAATCTAGACACACGGGCCTCAAACATTTTCGCCTCCATAGAAAAGGCAGCCGACGGAGCCGGGACCCAATCCCGCAACCTGCGGCTCAGCAGCCGAGTGCCTTAGCCACTATAGACCATTATGACGTGTCAGCATTAGAAGTGTTCAAAATTTTGCGCAGGGTCGCTTCTCTAGAACGACTGTGGAAGCGCATCTCAGTTGTATTTGAATGCAGAGTGATGGCAAAACAAAGAATTCAGCTAACTCGTGAACTAATCCCAGATGGATTGATAAACATGTTGGCCAACATGTGTGTGGCACGCTCTGAACATTGCTATTGAATCATGAAACTCGTTGCCTTGCCACACTTTAGAGAATTCTGTTTCAAGTGGAGCAGATGATGCGCCAGGGTTTCTTCACTTCGCCTCGTCATGTCTACAAGCATTTTTTACCACCATCATCATCAGCAGCAGCAGCATCATCGTCATCATCATCAGCATCATCATCATCGTCATTATTATTATTATTATTATTATTATTATTATTATTATTATTATTATTATTATTATTATTATTATTATTATTATTATTATTATTATTATTATTATTATTATTATTATTATTATTATTATTATTATTATACGGTTTTACGAACAAAAATCACTATATAATTATGGTGTAAGCCGTAGTGTAGCGCACCGGGAACCTAAAACTAAATGCATGGGCATCTTGAAGCCATCAAAAATAATTTTCACTGTATGAAGTCCTTTTGGAAGTCGACGTTTTTTTTTTCCTCCTATCCTGCCCCTTTATTTCTAATCTTGCACAATCTTGTATGCACCAGTAAGAAACCTTCTAAAGACATAACAGGCCGTGCCTTTCAAACCGACTTGAGCGATACGAACTGGCAACTCTTTTGTTTTCCTTTCCGCTGAATTACTGCCTGCTTTGAGCTTTTCGCAGAGTACAAAGAGTAGTGCTGTAAAACAGAACTTTTCTTTTATTGTTCCTAAAATTGATACTGGTAAACTTAGTTTTCTTTTAAGGCATTACAAAGAAAGGCTATGCCGCGGGCGTGAAAAAACAGCATCGCTCGTGCACCTTGGCTTCCCAGCATTTTTACAAGAACAAACACTACGCGTTAGAAATAAACTCGGATTTGCCACATAGCGTCTCATATGAGCTACTATGCAATTTCTGCGACTTTCAGCACCGCAATTTGAGGAGAGTACACCAAATAGCAAAAGTTACTCGTTCGCAATGGCCAACAAAGTATAGTAGCGAGAGTGTGAGTTTTATCTCCTTAGAACCTACCATTTTTACAGCCTAATACAATCACGTTTGTCATCACTACTATAATTATAATTGGCCATAGACGATAAAAGCCTTTATAAATACTCTTGAAGTAAGAATACGTATTTTATGCGCCCTTTACGTATTTGACATGAAGATCTCCAACTGATTGATAAATTCGTGCAAGTGTATACGCCCTCGGAGCATGCACCTCTACTTTGTAATGTTCTTGTCGAGGTAGTGTCTTGACCTAGCATAGAGGAAGAAAAAAGATTAAACTTCTTTAGTTATTCCTTAAAATCAAATATACAGTTGACAGTATATTAGACCGTAGTATTACAATCAGTAGCGTAGACAGAAATTTTTTGGGAGAGAAAGAGGAAGTGTCTCAACCTTACTTTATGATTGTCCGTGCATGTGTTTGTATGCGTACCTGCGTATACAAGTGAAATTCAAAATTTGTGGGGCAAGGGAGTTCAACCCTCCCTCTTTTGGCTACGCTAGTGTTTATAATAGAGGCTCAGTACTGTCCAATCTTGCCACACGAACCATGCACGACCAAACGTTGCAGAACAGCAAGGATAATCCCTCTAAAGTAACATAAAACTCCGTAGAAGCAGCAGGTAAAGAGAAAACATAAAATGGGCCTGATGACGCTGTTATTGCAGTTTGGTTGCAATTTCAGTTTCCGGCTCCAAGTTTTTCTACCACGGAAAATGGAACGTTATTCTTCCCCCACACTGCAGGTTAAATCTTGTTCACCGTTATAGCAGATGCGTTCTTCTGGAGCTGCTGAACTGAGCGAAACGTAATAACTCCGAACAAAAGAAAAAAAAGAGATCTTGCAGTTTTTCAACATGAGCTCTCGAATATCTCGTGGTGTTAATACATAGCTATCCTCTTAGTTGGAAAATAAATGAAATAGAGCAAATACAAGAGTGCAAGGCGACACTATGCACTGCATATTACTATAGCACTCGGCTCAACCGATAGGTACTCCTGCAAGGCCGCATTGAACTTTGATGCTCACTCTAACCTGAATGTAATAATAATATCAGCCGTTTCACGTCCCAAAATACGATAAGATTATGAGAGACTCTGTAGTGGAGACTACGGACATTTTGACCATCTGGCGTTCGCTGACGTGCACTGACATCGTAGAGAACACAGGCCTCTACCACTTCTCGTCCATCTAAATGCGACCGCCGCGGACTCGATCGACCTTCGTGTCAGCAGCCGAGCACTCCAGCCACTGGTTCATCGTGGTGGACGTATACTTAACGTGCAGCTGAGACACGTATACACACGCACGCATTTAGATATAGTATGTTCCTTTAATGTATATATAGGAGCCAAACTTATCTCAAATCATGTCCTGTGTTACTAACGACCTCAGGGTTTGACGTACACGCGTTTGGTTGGTTTCAACGCTGTGCGACTCATTCATTCAGGGGTAAAAAAAAATGACTTCGCAAGTGCATACCGCTGGAATTAGTTATTAAAGAAAGCCAGTACGCGGCCTCTCACACTTTTCAGAAGTACACATTAGGTATCCCTTCATGGCCCTTCTCGTGATCTTTCGTAATCGATGCCCTGGTTGTACCACTGATTCGAGACTCCCATGCACATAGGCGGCGTCGCTGGAAACAGTTTTATCTTCTACGACACAGTCGTAGAAGCTCTCATTTGGCTTTCAGCGTGTAGATTACAAAACCCGGCACGAGACGCAACATATGCATGCATTACCTTTTAAAAAATAACTACTAGTAAAGTCCTACTTTCCTGTAAGGCTTATGCGCAATGTGAACTTTAATGTATCCTCCTACCACACTGCGTTTCGAGACAAGTTGCGTTTGCCGGCTCACACTGCGTTTCACTTACGTTTGAGATCGACCCCGCTATCACCCGCCGACCTTCGATGTTCACACGACGACCATTACGGCATTCCTTTTAAATAGTTTCACTGTAGCAGAAATTAAAAAAAACCCTTTACTTTCATACAAGTGGAAGCTTATTGAATAAAACGCAGTAAGTATTTAGAGTTTACACGCGAATTTATTCGGCTGACGTGCATCACACTTGCTAGACGTCCATATTTTTGTTTCTATAATGCCACAAAGATGACAATACGTGGCGCAGCACTCGTCCATTATATAAATGTACTAACGCACCTCACAAAAATATTTCTGTCTCTCAAGCACGCGTGGAAGAGACCAGGGCAGGTTATTTTTAGCCACGCTTTGAACGCGCAGGATATGGTGCGGCGCCGAATGCTAATTAGTTATTCTCACCAACCTGTGTTTTTAAGTATTCTTTTGCGCCAGCTGTATAATCGTGGTTATGCTAAAGCGGCTCTTAGGCGGATGTTAGCTCTCATGGTACCGTTTCTTTTTGGAATGGTCAGTACGTATCTTGAATGAAGGTCACAAACCACTCGGCCTGACCATGAAGGCGTCATTTCAACTCTCTCAGCTGGGGCACTTCACCAGCGACCTCTAAAAACACTTGGCTTCCGGGATGATGAACTCATTTTTTTTATCCTTCTGGAATCTTATGAGTTTAGGTAATGTACTGGCGCATATACTGATCAAAGCACCGTTCATAACGCACTATTCTTCCGCTTTAAAGAGTCTTTACGAGGCACTGACTTAAATAACAAAACCAAAACAAACAATAATAACATTTCCTCTGAGCAACACTGCTTTGCGCCTATATATATATCGAAGCCACAGCGAGGCGCACTGACCTATCGAAACTTGCTCGCTAACTTTCATTCAAGAGAAGATAATACGCCACCCGCCGCGGTGGTCTAGTGGCTATAAGGTACTCGGCTGCTGACCCGCATGGCGCGGGTTCGAATCCCGGCTGCGGCGGCTGCATTTCCGATGGAGGCGGAAATGTTGTAGACCCGTGTTCTCAGATTTGGGTGCACGTTAAGAAACCCCAGGTGGTCAAAATTTCCGGAGCCCTCCACTTTCTCATAATCATGAAGTGGTTTTAGGACGTGAAACGCCACATATAAATCAATCAATCAAGATAATACGCCAGTCAGAAAATCGCTAGCCACATATTTACCCTAAACACCAAAGATCATTCTTAGCTGCACTTAAGTAATCCGCCCAGAGAAACGAACGACGTCAACCACAAAACAAAATGTACGTTTTCGGCTTTAAAAAATTGCGTTGTTCTGGGCTCTTCATCGAAAAGAGATCTAGCAGCAGAAGAATCGAACGCGAGGAGAATAGCATCATATTTTCGCGAAACAGCAGGTGCCCGTCGAATCCGGAAACTAGATATGAAGAAAGCCGACGCGCGATCATCGAATGCCTGCACACGCGCGCCTCGGAAACGCCAGCGGACGCATATGGGCCGACGCGCATAGTATAAAAAAGACGACGATGAAGTATTCGCGAGCCGGGCTTCTCGGCTCCTGAAAGCGGCTCGCAAAGCGAAGGAAGAGCGGACGGAGCGGCGGACAGGCTGGCGTGGTGTACTAAACGCGCGCGGTTGCGCACAGCCACAAAGCCCGAAATGCTGCATTTCGTCGCCTGTGTGCGAAACAAAAAAAGCCTGTTTCGTTCTAAAGCGAATGGAGACGCCAAAGACGAAAAAAAGGAGAACAAAGATGCAAGCGTAAATATAGCTTTCCTTTTGTTCATCTGCGGGAGATTCCAGTGGATACGAAAATGGAATAAACTATCCCTACGTAGAAAGGAAAGTAAAACGCTCGTGGGCATCTGCGGTGGCTTGCCGCATGGAACTTCATCCCGGCATCGCGACGCGCTGGGATTCCGCAAGGGACGCTGCTCAAACTGGCACGCACGGAGCTTGAAAACTGCGTGAACAAAAGTGAGAGTGGCAAGTAGGAACAGAGAACTCGAAGAAACGGAATAGCCGGCGAGACCATCAGGGACGGCGAAAATACCGCCCGAAAATGGAGCGTTATTTCCAGCGCAAAATACATACGTTGGAACTAGAAACGTTTGTTGGACTTCACGCTCAAACGGTTGGAACGGCGACAGAGCTGGCTTGCTCGATTCGTCAAGATTATGAATTTGTTCGCTGTTGTCGGTGGTTCCTGTTTCGTTTTCATTCTCCCCCCCCCCCCTTTTTTTTTCTTTTGCTCCAGCGGGTTGTGTACTCAGAGAGTGGCAAAGCGGGCAAGATGAGCCAGCTTTCGGCTTTGTGGTCTCTTTTGGGGATGTTTCAGTTTGTATCAGAAAGAAAAACCTACGATAACAAAAAATATGCGTGGCAAGAATAACGGGACCGAAAGCTTCATCGTTTCTAGTTCTGTAATAGCGTTGCTTCATGAATAACAGTGTGTTCATTATTTGTGTTCAGGACCACGAAAATTGAAGAGAAAATTTCGTCAATCTGTAACATTCACCATGACAACAAATAATGATATCTGTCAAATGGCCTTTCGGTAATTCATAATAACGAGTGAAAAATATAAACTAAAGCACGCAGACAACTCTAAAAGTTATAGCAGCGCTCGGGGAACTTTTAATGCACTATTACGTCTTGTTCTGATTCAGTTCTGCCTGACGTCAAATTTACTTCACCGCTAGCGCCAGCAATGTTTACACAACCGCTGTTTACGGATTTGTTTTATCAAAAGCGTGGATGGCAATTTTTCATTTCTCTTAGTATTACTAAGCGCTCTACTTCGGTACTAGACCCGTTCTTTGCCTTAATAAAAGTCATAGCTATTTAATTTAAGAAAGATGGTCCAACACGAAAATTAGTCCTATGAAAACAGATTGAAAGTAAAAGTGCAAAGCGAACGATCGTGAAACGCAGCTAAACAATACCCGACGCAATGTATATGTGGTTTCAATGAATGGAATGAAAAAAACTTTATTTCAGTCCTGCAGGACGCGCTTAGCGCGTAGCGGGCGTCTCCCACGTAGGGACCGACAGGGAGTACCTGGCGGCCGCTTCGTGGGCCTGCTGGACGGCCCATTGCTGGTCGGCGAGAAGTGAGCTCTTGAGAAACCTCTCCCACTTGCTTGAGGTAGAGTCGGGAGGAGTTGTTCTACACTGCCAGAGCATGTGTGCGAGTGTCGCTGTGTGTCCACATGATGGGCATGTGTCGCTGGGGTATGCATCGGGATAATAAACGTGAAGCGTGGCAAGGTTTGGGTACGTGTGTGTTTGTATTAGGCGTAGGGTTAATGCCTGCGGTCGGTTAAGTTTCGGATGTGGGGGTGGAAAAAATGCGGTTTTCCAGGTAAAAGTGCTTTTTAATTTCATTGTACGTAATTGGTACATCCCGATCGGTATCTAACCCAGCAAGATGGGGTTGCCCTGTGGCAGTGCGGTCGGTAAGTGCGCGCGCTGCATCATGGGCGATCTCGTTGAGGTTGGATAGGGCACCCGGCACCTGGCCGAGATGGGCGGGGAACCAGATGACAGTGTGGTGCTTCAGGGAACTCGGGTTCGCTTTGCGCAGGATACGTAACGCCTGGTCGGAGATGACAGTGGTTTCAATGCTTGTTTAGAATTGTATTTTTAAACGTTCAAGTTGAATGGGTCCAGTTTGTTAGGCTTCATAGCCTTTATTTTCGATAATGCAGCCGTTCACCACATGGCCACACACTTCCACACAATACTTGCATTGTGTTGCCTCTTGACCACTGTGGTAGACGGTCAGAAGTTTCGCCATCGTAACGTGACGCAGCTTGTCCATACATGACGATAGTTATAGCGCGAGAACAAAACGACGACACAGAGACAAGAAGGAGACGAAGGACACGAGCGCTAACTTCCAACTGAGTTTATTGCGCAGAGCGCAAAAATATATAGAGACAGGAACTATGTGACAAAAACCATATGGCACAAAGAGCAAAACATGAGTAAGAGAAAAAAACAAAAAACAAAACAAAAAACTAAAGCACAGAAAAGGAAAAGAAAAGTCTTTAAGGAAACCAAACAGAGAAGTAAAGATAATATAACTACTTGCGCGCACCAAAACCTTCGAGAAACCTTAGTTCCTTCTCGGACAGAGAAACGGAGGGCTTGCTAATGCATGACACCTGTTCGCGTGCCATCTGCGTGGCCTCGACGATGACTCACGTGCGCTCATCCTTGTGCTTGTACAGCATTGCTGTGTCCTTGAAAAAGGGCACACAGTTGCACTCAGTGCAGTGCTGAGCAAGAAAACCATCTTTCCCGTTTCTAACATTGTTAGCGTGTTCTCTCAGCCGATCGTTCAGACACCTTCCGGCCGTTCCGACATAACAAGCACCGCATGAAAGAGGGGTTCTATAGACAACTTCTCGAGAGCATGCGGCATACCTGTTTCTATGCTGAACTCTGCATTCCGTTGATGACTGCGTTTTCGGGGGGTTTGTATATTTGGTGAGGCTGATTAATTTGAATGGTGCAGAGAACGGGACACGAACTCCAGCACGTTTTCCAATTTTCTTGAGCCTGTGTGATATCTGATGTTTGTATAGAATCACGGCTATTCTTTCACGCTCTATATTCGTTTTTCTCGGATTCTGTCGCTGCCTCTGCTCTGCCTTATTAGTCCGCAGGATAGTCTCAGCAACACAAACGATAAATGCCTCCGGGAGACCCGAAGCTTTAATCTGGGAAACTTGAGCTTTGAAGCTCGCAGAGATGTTGTGGACGCACGACCTATTTAAGGCATTTTTAAGACAGGTTCGTGCTATGCCTCGCTTAACTAACTTGCAGTGAGCGGAAGAAAAAAGAAGTAAAAGTTTTTGCGCACGTGGTTCATAACACCAACAGATGTGCTGTGAGCTAAAAAAACAGTCTTGAAACCAAAAAGCGTAAGTTGTCATTCTCGGGCATTTCATGTGTCAAAACAAGAGGCTTTAAACAATCTTCAAACACACCTATCGTTTGAGCCGCAATCAAGTGGAACGTAGAAGGGTTACAAGTTAGAAGAACCAGGAAATCGTCCACGTATCTGAATACTTTGGCGACATGCGAGCCCTCTAACATCTTCTGCAGTTTATTGCCTATTTTTGCCAATAAAAGATTACTGAATAAAGGCGCTATGCATGAGCCGATTGAAACACCTTTTTTCTGTGGGTAAATGCAATCATTTCATTGAACGAAAGTAGAGGTAAGGTGCATCAACACTAGGTCAAGAAAATCTCGCGCACTGATGCCAGTTTTTAATTGGAATTTCCATTCCCCGAATACTTCTATGTTATCCCTTATACATCCTAATACCTCATCGTGAGGCAGTGAGTAGTATAGGTCCTTTACGTCAATTGAAAAACTGAAAACATTACATTGATTTGACTGTTTGAAAAATTCTATCAGTACCTGCGAGTTTTTGATCAGAAATGGGTCAACAATCTTTAGACACTTTAGATGGGTCTGAATCGTCATGCCATACCAACTATCCCAAGCTGCCACACTTCTAAGTTGTCTATACAATCGGTGCTGTCACGGCGTCGTGGGTCTGTGCAACGTCTCCGCTTTTAACGAGTAGTAATTTAGCATATCCTAGCATGATATATGATATATAGCTACGGTCACACCTACGTTAGCGTACGGCAGTCTCCTCTGTAATGCACGACACCTGCGGCCTGCCCTTGGTGACAGCAGGGAATGCATTGCGTCACGCGCGTCACGCAACGCAGATGTATGCAGTTCGTTTGGGCAGCATGGCGTCGCAGTTCCCATTGTTCTTATTGGTACCATTGCGAGTGCAAAAAGAAGTGTTCTACAATACGTATGCGAAACGCCGTAAAGCAACGCAAGGTGAAGAAACAAGAGATTCATGGTGATTACCAACTTCCTGCACTTTTCGTTTCTTCGTGGCTGGCCCGCAGTTTGCGAGCGCGGATTCCGGCCGCAGAGGCCGCATTTTCGCTGGAGGCGAAAGCGCTTAAGGCTACTCACATTTAGGTGCACGTTAAAGAACGCCACGTGGTCGAAATTTGCTTGGCCTTCCACTACGGCGTCCCTCATAATCAAATCATTCTTTCGCGACGTTAAAACTCAATAATTACTAATTATTGTTTTTTTCGACTTGCACCTCATTATTATTATTGGTGCAGTATGATTCAACAAGCGAAACAACATGTTTTATTTTAGGATGCGATATACGCATGACATGCGCCAGTGTTCTTTTGTAAGCGCTATAGATGCCCAGATCCACTGATAATTTCATTGTGTGGGCTGGCTTTTCTGCAGTGCCTTTTCGGCATTCACGGATGAATCAGGGAAACATGTAAACCTTCTCTTCATGACTGCATACATCAAAGATGCCGAATTTAGCCAAAGCCACGGTGACTTGAATGGCTTTGGCGTGCGTGCGCGAGAGCTTTTTGTTCTACCCCGGAAGCACGCACCAAGTTTAGCCGGGTGTTTTAATACATCATTACCGCATTCTAAAACTGCAGAATAATTGAGGAGTGCGTTTGTTTGTGTACACATTCTTACTTTGTCTCGCGTTTGCTCGCGCCGCCATGTTGTTGTAAAGTATCATAAAGTTGTTCTGGTCATTTCCTCCATCTATTTATGGTGGTACGATGACATAACGTTCAGTGATAAAACCGAAGCTGAGTTATTTGAAGGGCGCCTAAACCACACCGAGCTCAAAAGCGAGACAGTAGTTTCACGCCTTCCCTACCCTTCCTATCTCCCTCCTCACTACTAATTTCTTCATAATGTCACATTCTGATTTATGTTATCACCCCTTTTCGCGGTCAGTAATTCTCAGCGCAAACCGCACCGGCAGCTTTCGAGAAGCATCGAGACTGCAGTAGCTTACTTTGTTAACATTACACCCACTTCAAGAGCATTACAGATAATTCTGGAACCTTCGTGACTGCTAGCCATAACGCTAGAATATTCGACGGCACGTGCATAAATGCCGACGCGCTTCAGCACTGGCCAGGTCAACGCCTCCTTTATTACAATGCCAGAGCAAACGCACGCTTCTAAACGAGAGCCGTCAGTCCGCCTTAATTCATGGAGTGGTCGTGATGCGGCGCTATACGTGAGGTCACCCTGCTCTCGTCATTCGTGCGCCCGAGTGTTTTCTCCAGAAGATGTGATGTACGTGTTTCCCACCCCAATATCCTACGTCTGTCAGATTCGCTGCTTCATGCTGCTTCTTTCTGGCTCGAGAAAATGTCGCCGCCGCGTCACAGAGCAGTGCTTGCAGAAACGTTGCAGTGACGCTTCCATATTGGTTACCCGCATAGCGCCACCAACGGCAACACGCTATCTCAAAGCATCAAAACACCGTATATTTCGCAGAGGCAGCGTGACTGACAATATTGTGAACACTAGGAATACAAGACGCCGCCCCACGGATCTGTACATAACTGAACAAAAAATTGCTTCATATGATTTCCGTAATGAGGCACTGCATGAGGGGCTATTCTCCCCCATGAACGCAAAGCACACCCGAAGGCTAGGCAATGGGAGAAAGCAGGAAAGGGCTAGCGGAGAGGATGGTCAACAGCTGAAGCGGGCGTATCTGACTGGCATTGATAAAATAAAAGATGCGTTGGTTGACCAGCGGCCGATGCTTTGTTCGCCGCTATCACTGCCAGTGTCTTGCTGTAATCTGACTTTCCTTTTGCGGGGCCACAAGTTCGGCCCAAATAAAGTTTCATCTTCGAGCTGAAGTCTGCTTCCTTCGTCAACGCCACAACCCGCGACAATAAATCACGTGGAATGCCAAAACTGAGCACTGACCCAGTAAGGAATTCGCGCTTTTCGATGACACGCTCTTATATCCGCTTGTGCACTTGCTAACGCAGAAGATGAAGTGAAGTCTGTTCATAGCGCACAACACACATGCGAGACTAGGCAGACCGTGCATGCGACTGCATGACAAAGCAGGGTAAGTCAATATATAGAACATTCTCGGCTTGCACGTGACGTCACGGACGCAGTTCCTGAAATTTATTTGATGATTTGATTGATATGTGGGATTCAAAGGCTAACTCCGAGAATTTTTCGAGTTCAATGAATCCAAATAAAAATATCTGGGTACGTTCCTTTGCCCGTTTCTGTCATTTATGCCAAATTACATGCTTGAGAGATGCGCTGATTGTTTTCAAATAAATTTTAAGGATAGCCTCGAAACGTTCACATGGCTTGCCAGAATTATTGACAGCACTGTCTGTGTTACGTGGTGTTTGGCATGTCAAAGGAAGTGGCGAAGCCGATATAATCACTAACTTCGGCCGCTAGCGCGTTTACTGTGCGTTTATTGTGTGATTAGATGTGACCGTGGTGGTGTTTGGCACGGAAAAGCTTCCTTTCTTCCTCTGTGGTATTTTGCCGGCTCGGCTCAGCGCGCTCGCCTCTGCTCCGAGTGCCTGCTCGTTCCGGCTTTCACAGTTTTCATATTCCGTGCCCGCGGGACAATTATACGACAACTGGTTCTTACCAAATAATACGTCATACGTAGACAGTGCACTCGGTTAAGCTTTGGTTGCGGTACTGCGCCTTTTTGCTTATTAAAATATTTTAAAATTTGCTGAGCATTTCAGCTATCAGGCTCGTGACAATAGTGCCTCAGGATCATGGAAGCACCATTATTCTGACATGGTCGAAAAATTGCCGGAGTTAGCCTTTAACATCCCAAAGCCACCATGTGATTATGAGAGGCGCCGTAGTGGAGGGCTCCGGGATTTCCGACCACCTGGGATTCTTTACCGTGCTCCCAAGTCTGCGCACACGGGCCTACAACATTTCCGCCTCCATCTGAAATGGAGCCGCCGACGACGGGATTCGATCCCGCGACCTGCGGGTCAGCAGCCGAGTACAGTAGCTACTAGACCACCACGGCGGGGCAGGTATTAGTCACTTAAAATGGTAAGTCTGTTTTTGTATGCTACCTACTAAAGAAAAGCGATGACTGCAAAACAGCAGTAAAGGTTTTCTGAATGGGTCAGTTAAGTCATACTTAAGCACGTCTGCTGGTTGAAAAGCATAGAAAAACAGGTCGGTGTTCACCGCCTACATGCATGGCCACTCCAAAATAGCTCTTTGGAACATCGGGGCCCAGTCGTGATTATTTGTCCGTGTGAGTTGTAACAATATCAGCGGAAAATACTTTCATAAATAATACACGCATAAAAATACTGTTTTCTTAAGGCTCAGTGCCCATGCATATTCGCGAGAACAACTCACGCCGTAATTGTTTGTAGGTAAAAATACGAGCCAATTATAACTTTTCACATATAAACGAAGGCAGTTGGTCAATGACAAGCGACGCTTCCGAAAAAAAAAAACCCTTGTGAATAGGGTCACTGGAATAACTTAATTAATCTTTTTTCCTTCACAAAAATGTTGATGTGAAAAAGCAATGAATAAGCAAAACACTATAGGCTATTCTGGGAATTAGGCAATAACGCATTTACCTTTACAAACACTGTAGAAATTTGGGCTTGTTGGTGCATTGTGACGACAGAAAATAGCGCAATAAAACGGGGACACAAGACGAGGCCACACGGCACAGGCGCTTTAGCGCCTGTGCCGTGTGTCCTCGTCTTGTGTCCCCGTTTCTTTGCGCTATTTTCTGTCGTTACCTTTACAAACTAAAGCTCAAAGACATCGTACCTTTTTGCAGGTGGAAATGAGCTGACGGCTGCAGCAGCCGAGACGACAGAACAGATATTTTGTATATCATTTCAGATATTAGGCACGCCATATGCACTCTCTGCACCGCGTTACATAGCTTTTGTACGCAAACCATAGCATGCTGGTAATAAGCGCATGACCTAAGCCACATAGGGCGGGAGTAAAAAGTAAGTCATAAAACACCGAAACACGAGAGGTTATTACCGCTCGACCGACCCTCTCCGCGGCGCGATCGAAAAAATAAGAGGAGCAGTCAGTTACCCGGTGGTTGGAGCATTGATCGGGTATCTAGAGCGCAGGCCACCCAGCGGTTAACGGCATCGACTTGCGGCCTAGACGGCACTATTACGAGTACGTGTAAGAGGGAAGAAATGCCCACCAGCATTGGTTATTAAAAATGTAGGCACGTTCGGGTTCACTGTAAAAGTCAAAGAAGGCAAAGCAGAGCATTTCACCACACCCTGCCATTGGCGAAAGTCCGCCCATCACTGTGGGGTGTGGAGGGTAACACATGAATTTTTGATGCACTGCTTTTTTCGCGTCCTCTCATATTCGAAACTATTAATATCCGCTTGTTCCTTCCCGCCAGTTCACTTTGCGATTGCTGCGTGATACGCAGGAGGTTAAAGAGAACGCATGTCTAGGGCGTCCCATTTACAGATCACACACATGCCCATCTGCGAGGGACGCAAAAGCAAGAACCACCAAGGACTCCGCAATCGTGACACAGGGACAAACATCGAGACAGTGAGAGGTTCTTCCGCCGCAGCCGCTGGAACTCATAAGGGGCAGTGGTCGAGATGTGTAGCGAGAGCACGCGCGCAAACAACGCCAACGCCACTCTTCATGAGGCCGGTGTGCACCCGTCAGCGCTTCAGGACAGTTTGTTGAGTGACGACAGAGGCCCGTCAGCGGCCTCATTCTATGGCGGTTTCTCGATTAAACTCGTCAAGGAGCACACGACATCCCGAGCGAGAAGCTCGTCAAGCTTGTACGTGAGCGTGTGAAGGGCTGTGCAAGCATGAAACCTGCTTACGTCTTCGCGGAAAATGACAGTCCTCACTTGAAGAGTACACACAAATTCAGCTAGAGACACAGACCTCCTAAGTCGTTTTTTATTCGTCTTTTTAGTAACCACATGTGTTAAAGTACGGTATACGAAAGTTTACATTTGAGAACTTTCGAGATGTTTTTTTTTTTTTTACAAACTGACCGCTATAGTATGTTATACGTAAAATATTAACGCTTTCAACACCAAACTTATCATCTTCATTATTCAGCGAGTGAGCTCATTATGACATGTTAGTCACGGAAACGGCTCCATTTTATGAAATACTTGTTGAACTCACCAAACTCAACAAATCGGTTCAAATATGTACGATAAAATGGCACGAACTAACTGCTAAGACATCTTTGTATACTTAGTCCAGTGCATTGTAAAGTGACTGTCTCTGCAAACAGTCATGTGGACATTCGCACACAATATGCTGGATTTCTTCATGACTGCTACAGTAGTCAGAGACTGCAGTGTCGACCATTCGGAAGGTTCTTTCTCGGGCTTTTTTTTTTTTTTTTGCGGGAGGGGGGGAGAATTTCGCGCCATAGACAGGACTTAACCTCACAAAAAAAGGCTGTGCTGGCTCACTGTGCTTTCTGCGTTCAACCGGTCTCTCCAAACAAATCTGACCAGAACGATCTGCATGTCTGTGCATTATTTTCATTTTTTCTTTCTTATGTTATCTCTCTCTCTTCCTATCCTCTTTCGACCCTCTGCAAGAAATTAAACCGGTTCTTCTACCATGTTAACCTCCCTGCCTTTTCCTTTTTATCTATTTGTCTCTCTCTCGTACTCTTCATGCCACCCTTAACAACTCCACGATGAATTAAACCTCTCAAAATCGTGTTTATTCGAGGGCAAGCTTGTAACTAAAATATATATGGCTGAATTGTTACGTCAAATGATGACGAAAATTAAAAAAAAAAACATAGCAGTCGTACTCGAGACAGTGTGTGTTCAGCAAGGAAAGAACATGCTTGAAGTGTCCCCACATAGCACCCTAATTTTCAATTCACGCAAGCCTCTACCTACGAGAAGGCCATTAAGCCAGCCCGCACTCGAATATTATTGTTACGGAGCGTCGGATGAATTAGTGCGATTTCGCTTGAAAAGCTGCTGTGGTAGTGATGTGGCGTTTCACCGCTAAATTATTCGACTCTTACTGATTAGGTACTTGTGCAAGTGCTTTGTGGTGTGCTATCTTTCTGTCTCTTTCCTTCTTTAGATCTCCCTCGTCAATTTCCCACGTGTAGGGTAGCAAAGCGGTTATCCTGGACTCGTTCACCTCCCTACCTTTCCTGCTCTGCCATTCTCTCTCTTGCTTAAAGAGTGACAAAAAAAGGAAGGGAAACTGAGCGTCTGAGTGTTTGCCTATGCAGGTCCGTTTAAGGCATTGTGCGGATTTCGGATGCGCACCATTTATTGTAACGCTAACGTTGTAGACAGGTTTGGATCTTTCGTAATTTCTTCGGCGAACTTACTAAATTCAAAGACAATTCACCAGCGAAAAATTTCTGGGGATGAACATTCTTCATTATACAGCAGTGGGCAGACACCTATTTTGCATAAAATTCAAATCGGTGGTCTGGTGGCTAAGGTACTCGCCTGCTGACCCGCAGGGCGCGGGTTCGCATCCCGGCTGCGGCGGCTGCATTTCTGATGGAGGCGGAAATGTTGTAGGCCCGTGTGCTCAGATTTGGGTGCACGTTAAAGAACCCCAGGTGGTCTAAATTTCCGGAGCCCTCCACTACGGCGTCTCTCATAATCATATAGTCGTTTTGGGACGTTAAACCCCACATATCAATCAATGCATAGAATTCAGATCAGAAAACACGAGTACATTGATAACAAACAATAGTGCGCCAAGCTATTTCCAGTCAGCTCTTGAAAGATGCATGATGTTAAGACGCTTAAACATGATTCAGAATTTTTTTTCTAAGAGTGGAGCTCGTTAAGCTTTTTTTTTTTTGCACCGCGTAGTGCGAACAGGTATTGTCATTGTCGCGCATCGGTACACGCTCGCGTCGTGCTCTTCAAATTATGGTTTGTTACCCGATTTCCGCCAACTGCTTTCGGGGGCACGAAATCGTTACATGGCGAATGTTACGTTGCTTCCACGGCAGGAACTAGTGGTTAAGGAAAACACGCTTCATCGGAGAAGAGAGTCACAAACACATCATTTATCAGGAAGCCGTATCAGGGTCGAGCTCGCGTTCAGGCACTCGTGCACCGTCTTATAGTTTGAAGCGCGCTCTCTCGCACCGAAAGTGACTTTCTAACGGTTTAGTTTACAAGAGGGTATTACGCTGACTAGAGCCAAGTTTACGCATGCCTAGTTAGCCCTGCATGAAAGCTTGTTAGTTCGAACTCAAGAGGGACTGTAAAATAGTTGAAATTACGCTGAGTTCAAATTAGTGGGCGGGCGCTAAAATGTACAAACATTGCGCCACGCTGCATGGGCATAACCCAAAGACGCCATCTCTGGTTTCGTTGTCGGGAACTAGGCGCTACTACACGTTTGTGGCAGATGATTTTGTTAAGGTCAAAAATTTTTTTACCAGCGAACGGAATTAATTCTTCAGTCAAAAATACGCTGGAAGCAAACAACATCATGCATTCATATGAGTAGTGAGCTAACGAACGATATTACATGACGCTACATACGCTCCAAAACACATTTATTTACACGTAATAGTAAACTCAATCAAAATTAAATGTAATCGGGGTCTCCTCCACGTGTTCTCTCGACTAGGGTAAGGTTAATTCAACAGCAACAATGAGTCCCTTCTATTTTCTTGCACACATTCCGTCGCGACCCCAAGAGCATATCGTTTCTAGCTTGCGCAAAAGCTCCAGCGCCGCATCCTAAATCTCAAAATGCTGAAAAATGCTGCTGTTTTGTTATTTTGCATCTCTAGCAAATTTAGTTTGGTTTGGTTTTGCAACATATTGTAATCACTCTGGGTCTACTTCTGCGTGGGGCGACGAAAAGTGGAGGCTCCCATTTTGAATTAACCATCTTAGATACCGACGTGTTCAAATTATCCGGAGTTTTCTACCATAAGCAGGGCTGTGTTAGGACCAGGGCGTCAGATTGAATTAACTACAAGATCGGATTAACTGAGTTCGAAACAACGAGCTTTTACTGTACTAAAAAAAATTGTGTCTCTAAAAAGTCTGACATTACTACCAAAGCTTGCTCGGTCAAACATTAGCACCGTTTATGGTTCTACACTTGCGGCTCTAGCGCAAGCTACGTACTTTTTTATAATTGGATTCGGCTTCAAGCATTTTATTCATACTAGCAAAAGTTCTGTTTCTTCTCGCTTCTGTCGTCCTCTTCATGAATGGTGAAGAGATTAAACATATCACGTGCTCTGAATTCCTCGAAGGGGAAAAGTGTCACAAACTCACGTCCAACTAGAAGTGTTCTCATAATCGCGCTACCCGTGAACAAAAACATGTTTGATATTAAGAAAAGAGTAAAAATACTTCGCGAAGCTTCCTGCAAGCACCTCCTTTCCAGGTAACCCACATTCTAAATTTTTATTATCTCCACTGGTCACGCATAAAAACATCACTCTATTATTGATACTTTATTAAAATAGCTCTAAGCAGGCAGCCAGCCAGCGAGCGTTGTTTTGTATTTGACGAAAGTGGTTGTAAGTCCTCCCTCTATTTAGGCACTCGCTACGAAAATAATGAATTATCTCCTTGGTGATGTTCACGAGCTTGGCATGTGCCATCACACGCGATACGCAATCATGCTTCTTAATATAGTTCCTCGGAAAATTGAGCTTACTCGACGCCTGACCGTGACGTCGACGGTGGCGGCAAGTTCGTGGACATATTAGAATTTGATCGATCCTGAAATAAACGGCCTGTGAAGGCAGGCGCTCATCCACCTTGTCTCTAATGCAGCACGTCATCGTGAGCTAAGAATGTCCTGGTGCTTGATGTTACCCTGCAGAAAACTTTAAAAGTGCCAATTCAGACCATTTTTGTAGTCATAAGCGTTCTAACTATTTTTTTTGCTTTATTGCCTGTTCCCAGACAATATCTACATGAACAATAAAGATTAGTGGTCACAACAACAAGTAGTGGCACTCCTACTGGACAGACACCAATTTTAAAATTACTTGAGAGCTGTGAAGGATTGCACCCTCGACAACCACCCAGGAACAGACATCTTTGTTTTCTGAAGTTCCAAAAATTTTGACATGCAGCTCTCGGAAGTACATCCTTGCGGGTCTTGCATCTGGATCACAGTGAAATCCTGCCATACGGACCAGTCATAAATAGTGGAGACCTGTTGACAATATGAAGCCAAGGGGGCGAACCATCCTCATTATTTATCGGGAGAAATTTGATATCGTATGGGTCCAGTGGGAGTTCCTTTTTTATTGTCCTCTGCAATACATCCCAAAAATACACTCCCTCCCTGCAATGTAACTAAGAAAACATGGTCAATACTTTCTAGCTTATTACAAGTGGGACAATCTAACCCCCAAGGTAGAAAGGCACCCCGCTCTTCTAAAAATACTTTGACGAGCGAAGTACCAATGTGAGGCCTAAAAAAGGTGTTTGCGGCAGAAGTCAAGCCACTTGCATTGTTGTAACCATTTTTAGCATGTTCTGCCCTCGACCTCTATAGTGCATGGCCAGGCTTGTACATTGAAACAGGTAAAATTGCATCACACGCATCTCTTTACAGTCTTTTGCGTGTCACCGAAGGCAGGTACTCATTAGAATATGTGTCAGACAAAAAGCGAATACTTAAGATCACCCCCCTCATATATCCACTGACAGTGACATTCGTGTGAGCTGCACCAACTACATATCCAGGTAAATCTCTTGTAAGCTTCAGTTGGCACTCCGTACGCAGGAAAGGATCACTCACGTTACGAAAAAAGAAGAACCTGTTTCTGATTTGCCTTATGAATAGGTGTGAGTCTCAAACCACCTTTATTTACTGGCCTAGACAGTTAGTTCCACTGCATTGTTCCCAACTTGACACCCACACGAACACTGCGAAGACACGATAGAATTTCTGCCCATGAACAACGCAACTCCTGCATCCCGTAACATAGTTTCGAGACGAAGAACATATTGTAGACCGTAGCTCTCGAGAGCATTCATGGATGATTACCCTGTGACCTACTCACCTCCTGCTGAATTTTTTCTTGCTTGTTATTGCCGATATTTAATAGTGCCTTTGTAGTGTTCTAGTGGTACTCCTTTATTATGCATCTACCAGCAGAATAAATCTACATATTATATGGACACCTACACATACGACCGCGTTCAGTCTTTTCAAGCTCATTCAATTTACTCTGCCCACGTTATAATCATAATTAGCCTATTTACGTATTTTTAAAAAATGAATGAGTCCCACTACCCTATTAATGAATGCATGTATCCAGGTTTTGTTTATGTGAATTCTACGTCACTGCATAACGACAGATCAAGCGACCTTCATTCGCTGATCAAAAAATAGCGAGAGCTGGCTATTTTCATAACGAATGCAAAATATGTATATGCACCCCTAATTTTCAGCACGCACGCACTGTCATATACAACGACGCGAAATTCTGGTGGTTTCAGGCGGTGTTTCTCACCAGGCTACGAAATCAGAGCAGTGTAAGTGCTAGCTTTATCGCTTTGTGGCAAAAAGAAAAATATTTTTGGGCACCAGCCTACGAAGCAACACTGATCAGTTGGAACGCGTATGTGCCACACCCTTTCTTCCAGCGTATGTTAGATCATTTACCTTCTGGGCCTGTTTTATTTGCGCAATAAAGATAGTCATACCGGAATTTTGATTATCATTCACTGTTCAGTGTCGGCGTTTTTCGTTTGTTTGTTTTTTTTGCTCGTATGCACCAGAAATGCATCAAAATGCTGTGTTCTAAGTAGCAAAGCTAAACGCTTTAAGTGCAGTCTCTACGATGACATAATGTGCCGCATTTATGCCACGGTTTTCTGCTGTCAACGAGATCACACAGCGTGAAAAGTAATGTTCTCGCCTAAAAACAAAATTAAGAGCAGTGAAAAATTACATCATCTTCCCAAAGGAAACTCTGATGGGATGCAAAGCAGCCACGTTGCGCACGGGTAGCGTCACGGGCTAAACGGCGCTAACGCTGGTGCTGCGGTGAGCACTGGAAGATTCGTTTAGGTGTTGTGGGCGAACGGGAGAGGCGGCAGCTGCGGGTGCTGCGGTCATCACGCGGCAGGCGAGGGAGAGAGTGACGTCAGCGCGCACTGTGATGGGAGCGTGACGTCAACACGGAGTTGTGGCGTGACCTGCTTGACCCCGCTCCAACACCTGCGGCGAGGGGAACATGTTGCGGCACGTTCGTACGGAATCACATACGTATGGCGTTACACACGTGAGTGAAAGGGCTGCTTGGCATCTAAAAATGTTAGGGTTGGCAGGATGGGCACTGCGGCAAATGTTCCTTTTCTGTATAACCCATCTCCGTTCCCCCTCTCGCCAATTTTCTCTCGGCGTAGTAACACAAATCTAAACTTCGCTTCTGTGCAGAAGGAAGGACAGAAGCCAGTATTCTTTCATATTGGAATGTAATGAGAGTCTTACCAATTAGTAATGCCGGCTACTTTTTTTACGCAATAGGTGTTGGTGAAAATAGAAAACAAACACAAGGCTAACAAAAGCACATAGTACAACAGTCACGCAATGAATCGATGTTCTTTATTACAAAAATCTTTCCACGCAACACTAAGGCTGACATATCACAAACATTCACTCAGTTAAAATGCCCGCACAAAACATAAATGTTCACTGCAACGTTATAGCCGATCATGTCACTAGACAATTGTCGCTTATGTGCTAAACTGTTACTGCGACAATAAAACATTTTACAAAGAATGCTCTGCTAAATCAAAAACAGAAGACAATCATAGCCAAACATACCGTTTAACAATAGTGCGAGAAAAATATTGTCACGTTATAATGTAGCAGAAACCTGTAACGTGAGGTCGCCCGAACGTTAGGCTGGTCCGACCACTGGAAAAACGAACTCATCGTTTTCTTTTGCGAGCTAGTCTTCATCGTCTTTTTCTAAGCGGCACATACGACTCCGCCGGCAATGCTACGGCGTAGTACATGCTTGTGGCAATATCAGTAGATTTAGCCCTTTTGTGATATATCTGATTCCTGCAAAAATTTCACTGCTGCGTGTGCATCAATGTTTTGTAAATTTCTTATTGGGTATTGGCCTAACATTTTTGTCATTTATGGAAGTCGCTTATTGAAACAGTGTGTTTTTTGTGAAACAAAAATTCTTTTGAGGAGCATCATTGTTTTTGTCTGATAACATTAGACAAACTGGGAAGCAGAAAGAAAAAAGCGTGTCTTTTGTACTCAGTGAATCCTTGTCCGTGGCTGATTTGTTTTGATGCATTATAACGCAAAACAGCATCAGAAGACTGGAACAGAAAGGAACACGCACAGCAGCGCTCGCGTGTGTTCCCCATTTCCGCGTAAGTCTTCTTGTGCAGTTTTATGGGCGAAGCACCTTTGGATCTCAGTGCTTCGGCGTGCATCGTCATCGAATACGCCAAGCTACTGAAGTTTTGCTGCTGCCACCCATAAACCTGGCGTGCTACAGTATGATCCTGGGCGTCAGCAGACAAACGCAATGGCTCAAAGCAATTACCATATGAACCAACTGAGTTATTTTGCCTAAACCAGCAAGCAATCATTGCAATCACTCTAGTGGTTTTGTATGTTTTGAGTCTATTTCCGCCATATATACCCAACAAACAAGAAGAAAATAGCAAGTTGTGAGGCAAATATATTTTTCACGCACCCCGTGACTCCAAGACAAGATTGGTTTTAAGTTTTTCATCACAAGCTTCCATCTTCCCAGACTCCTGCCTTTTCTACGTATTGGCACAGATGACGTAGGATGACGTGAGTGTGTTCAGAACATGAATGACCAGTAATGACATGAATAACATGACAAGGCTGCATTGCGTAAATATTTGCCCAACCCCAATCACGTGTGGCGCATTCCTGCATACCGAGGCCGGCGATACGAGGCTAGGAGTCACAAGTGATGGAATGTTTGTTGTTGCAGTCTACATCAACCAAGCAAAAGACACAATAGATACCGAATTTTTTATAAGATGACATTTCGCGCGAGATCAATGAGGCAAACACGCGCTCTTTCTCATGGTTGGCGATATTAATGTACACGTAGTACACGCATGCAAACGCAGATGAAAGTTCTGCAGAGTTCTACATGGCACACATGATAAATAGATGCGTCACATCAGCACTTGTGGTAATGCCTGTGTAACATCAGTAGTGGCCGTGATGCTTTCCCAACGTCCATTGTCACTGGAGTGTTGCCTATCACCTTTGATAAAAATGTGAAAATGTAATAAGCAGTAAAGATCTACTGCTATGGCGCAGCAAGCAGCAGTCTGAGTCCGCTTGACACTCTAGAGATGCTCCAACGAGCTAAATGTTTATATGATTTTAGTGCTAACGCGTCATATAATCGTCTATTTTCTATAAACCGGACATATGTGCTGTAACTTGAGTGACCTTCTCTCCTCGCACCATAAGCTACATTCTAGGTTTCACAGTTCAGTGGAATTGCTTGGTGAGCTCTCGATACGCACACAACTACCTAATTAACATGAGCACGTCAACCTGCCTCTTAACGCATGGCTCAAAGCCAAACAATGCGGCGTAAACTCATGCCGCTGACTGTTTCGTGTGGCAATGCGTGTGATCTGCTAGAATTATTGTTACATAGAAATATTTGTGTTTTGTACCCGCTTTTGTGTTTAGGTGATGGCATTTGTTCCACTGAAAAAAAATAACACAGAAGTTGTCTGGTGTACATCACAGTCGGTTCCACTAACATAACAATGACTTGACGACACTCCGTAAGCGTTATGGAAATGCCCCAAGAATCTTAACACGCTAGCTTGCATGCCAGAAATACCTGAAGAAACCATCAACGATTTGGAAAATGCGCCAAGTGTCAGAACACGCGTGCAGGCGCGTGGGACATTCTTCGTGGCTTTCTATTCCGCTTAATGATATGTGGGGTTTAACGTCCAAAACCACCATAGGATTACGAGAGACGCCGTAGTAGAGGGCTCCGGAAATTTCGACCACTTGGGATTCTTTAACGTGCACCCAATCTGAGCACATGGGCCTACAACATTTCCGCCCATATCGGAAATGCAGCCGCCGCAGCCGGGATTCGAACCCGCGACCTGCGGGTCAGCAGCCGAGTACGTTAGCTACTACACCACCACGACGGGGCTATTCCGCTTAATGACTTGGACGCCTATGGCACAGTTAAAGTTAAAGGAGGTGCCCGGAAATGAAATCCCTCCTTCGTAACATTATTATAAGGCGAAAGCCTTAAATGCGTCAAGGGAAGGGTTGCGTGGCGAAAAGCTGGCACGTGGTGCAAACAAGTGGATTAATCACAAAAAGTCAACCGCGCGCCTCGTGACTCACGCGAGCTGGCGTTCATTTTCTCTTTTTATTGTTTACGACATTATAAAAACATTGAGAGAGCACTGTTACAGTGACTCTCACTCAGCCTTTACAAAAGCATGAAACCGAGCAATCAAGAAGACGACCCCCAGAAGAACCATTCGTCATCGAAAGCTTCCGCGGAGAGGCCCCGGCTGCTTGTAGTCGAGAAAAATTGGCAGATCCCGCGTACAGTGTTAATCGACGATATGCGAAGCACGAATGGGGGAGGTTGATATGTCACTCTAAAATCAGCGCAACGTTACGAGGCGGCGTCAATTATGCCGTACATGACTTTTATGTCATGATTATTATGTTTGGACGTGTCATTTACCTTCGCCGTCTACTCACGTCACGTGATGCCAAACTTGACATTTGTGGAGCTAGCAAAACGACCGCAAGCGCATCATGAGTGTGGCATGTAGTCATGTAGTTATATCACACGAATATCATGATTATCATGTTTGGACGTGTCATTCACCTTAGTCGTCCGTTCGCGTCGCGTAATACTAAATTTGGTATATATCAGGCTAGCGAAACGGCCACGAGCCCATCATGAGTGTGGCATGTAGTCATGTTGCTACATAACACGCATGTCATGATTACACTGTTTGGACGTGTCATTTACCTTCGTCGTCTGTTCGCGTTAAGTAATACCAAATTTTGTATATGTTAAGCCAGCGAAACGGCCGCGAGCGCATTATGAGCGTGGCATGTACTCACATTGTCACATGACACGCATGTCATGATTATCATGTTTGCACCAGTCACATACCTTCGTCATCCATTCACGTCCCCGTAATACAAAATTTTGCATATGTTAAGCTAGCGAAAGGGCCGCGAGCGCATGATGAGCACGGCATGTAGTCATATCGTCACATGATATGCACGTCGTAATTTTCACGTTAGTATCTGTCACTTGTGTTTGCCATGCAGTAATGTCACTACACTGGTTTCGCAACATGTCGTAGGAACAAAAACACTGCAAGATCATCAACACCATGAAATATAATTCATGACATTCATGACACACATGTCACGATTTTCATGTTATGACTAGTCACTTATGTTCGTCATAGTAATGTTACGCCATACCAATTTTGGTATCGATACCATTATCAAAACGACCAGGAGAACTAACAGTCGTAGGCGAAAAGATAGATAGATAGATAGATAGATAGATAGATAGATAGATAGATAGATAGATAGATAGATAGATAGATAGATAGATAGATAGATAGATAGATAGATAGATAGATAGATAGATAGATAGATAGATAGATAGACAGACAGACAGACAGACAGACAGACAGACAGACAGACAGACAGACAGACAGACAGACAGACAGACAGACAGACAGACAGACAGACAGACAGACAGATAGATAGATAGATAGATAGATAGATAGATAGATAGATAGATAGATAGATAGATAGATAGATAGATAGATAGATAGATAGATAGATAGATAGATAGATAGATAGATAGATAGATAGATAGATAGATAGATAGATAGATAGATAGATAGATAGATAGATAGATAGATAGATAGATAGATAGATAGATAGATAGATAGATTGCCTCAAAGTCACCGACATTCTTCGCAAAGAAATGCGTCGCATTTACAAAACAATCACAGCTTTGCCGCAAAGGCGATGCAATGAACGCGATAGCGATCGGAAGGTCACATCGTACAAAATGGCAAGAATATCGAAACGTGCCCTGCGTTTCTCACGCACATATCACGCACAAAACGTACTAACAGGTACATATGAACCCGAATAAGCGTATCAGTTGTTACTTCCTTGTTTCTGAAAAGCGCGCCATTTTCGTGAATGGAGACTGTGAAACGATTACATTGACCTTTGTGTGCCGGTAACTACAACAGAATCGTTCCGAAGAAATCCCAAGGTCAGCCAAAATGTACGATCCCCCCCACCGAGCGATAAAGGCGCGTGAGTGAGCGTCCACTCCCTCCCCCTTCTCTCCGCGGGGCAAAGTATGCGTGAGAAATGAGAGTGCGCACCGCCATGTCGTGACGATGTGGGGACGCGGGCTCGTTGCGCCATCTTGCTGGTACTGCTGAAACCACAATAGTTCCCCCCGAGATGCCCTTTCACACCGGTAAGTGGTAGATACAAATAACTTGCCATTTGAACGTTGAGAGGTGGCTCAGGGGTTAACGCGTCGAACTAACACTGTAGAGGTCCCACGTTCGATTCCGTGCACCGAAGTCTTTCTCTGGATTATTGCTCTTTCTTGCATTCTTCATATATATAGATGCGTATACATATACAGTGAGTGACGGCGATGTCGACGCCTGCGGCAAATTCCAGCCGAAGGTGTGCATATACTTGCTATGACAAATAAAAGTGGGGTTCGCGTGAAAAGGCTTGGTGAGCGAACACAACACCAAGGCGAGTGAAAGCCGGACAGCACTTATACATCATATTATTGAAAGCCAAATAATGATGATAATAATATTCAAGTTATAATTATCGAAGGCAAACTATTTAGTACCCTATTTGTTATTAAAAACTGATTAGTGATTACAGTGACTCTACAGTGAGAGGTAAACAGCGGTAGTTATTCATGAATCAGTAATATTATCTTGGGTGTTACGTTCCAAAACCAAGATATGAATATGAGAAAGACGCCGTAGTGGAGGGCTCCGAAAATTTCAAAAAATTGTGTTCTTTAACGTGCACTGACATCGCACAATACACGGGTCTCTACCATTTCGCCTCCATCGAATGCGGCCACCGAAACCGGGACCAAAGCCGTGCTCTTCGTGTCAGCGACCGAGTACCATAACGACTGCTACCCCACGGCGGACTATGAACGAATGGACCTGGATACCATGTCCACGGTTAAATAGCCACAGCTGAAGGGTTTTGTCTTCGGGCCTTCTTAGGCAAATGCATGAGGAGCTCTGTTAGATTATTTTTATGTCTGTCAGGTGCACATATGCGCTGCTCTAACGTCATTCACATGTTTATGTGCGTGAATGTGGGAAGAGATCTATCGACCACACGGGCAGGTGCCTGAAGGAGAGGCTGAAGGATCCCCACATCTGGCAATACATTACCGCCATTGTGGCTGTAATTCTATCTCTGAGTGGATTTGTAAGTTGCGCAGATGCTGTGATGATGGTGCGCATCATATAATTGAAGATCTCGAAACTGACAAGGCTTTTTCCTTGTGCGTGAGCGCTCCTTTAATCTTGATAACAACAAAAAAGAACGTTAATTTTCTTTATTAAGTTGATTGATATGTAGGGTTTAACGTCCCAAAACCACCACATGATTATGAGAGATGCCGTAGTGGAGGGCTCCGGAAATTTCGACTACCTGGGGTTCTTTAACGTGCACCCAAATATGAGCACACGGGCCTACAACATTTCCGCCTCCATCGGTAATGCAGCCGCCGCAGCCGGGATTTGGTCCCGTGACCTGCGGGTCTTCTTTATTAAGTTAGAGATGAATGCTATGCGTTATGGAGGGGATGACGCATTTGTGCCCTTGTTTGTGGAAAAGAGTTCTATGTTTTAAAAAAGGGGCAGGGGTAGTTGAAGTTAGCACTCTGTCATGCTTGTCTTTTTTGTGTCTCAGTACGTTTGTGCTATTTTATCTCTTAACTATACTTAATGGTTCCGATTAGAAACACTTCATTCCTTGGCTCATCCCGTGGTAACTGGTGCACGAACCTAGGCAGCTTCAACAATGATGTGCGTTACGCTTATCAAACACGGGCCCTGGAGAACTTCCTACAATTTTCTACGACCGCAATACCTCTCTACACAAGCATAAGAGATTGTAGATACTATGCTTGGGCTTTAGATCCGCAATCGGAACTTTGTTGCGGCGCATATTCTCTTGATGTCACCGTATCAACAGTTGTTGCTACATCGTTTACCGAGAAGGAATGTGGATTCCACTCTTTTATATGTAAATAAGTGGGGGTTTACGTCTCAAAACCACGATATGATTATGAGAGACGTCGTACTGAAAGATTCAGTAAATGTCGCCCATCTGTTGTTTCTTTAGCGTGCACACACATCGCACAGTACACGCGCCTCTACCATTTCGCCTCCATCGAAATGTGACCGCTGCGGCCAGAATCGAATCCTTCGGGTCTGCAGCCGGGCACCCTAGCGACTGATCCACTGAGGTGGACATTCCTAAGAATAGTTTACCTGGTTAATATCACTCATGTTGAGTGCATGACTTCAAAACTCCTGCTTGCTTTCTTCTTGTAATTCTCAACTCGCCCATTGATTTCGTAAGCGTGACACCCCCGATAATTTGAAAGAGAGGGTTAAGTGACACTTAAGAGCCTCACCTGATGGAATGCAGTCGTATTCTACATAGAACATAACCGAAGGTACCATTCCGTTCACACGATTTCGCGTGACTCAGCATCATACGGCTCGGCATCCGTGGACGACTGCGTTCCTTGACCGATGCCAAGCACGAGATCATATAACGACTTGTTTTCCTAACCATAATAGGATCCCGCCCAGCTTTCGTGGTAATCACGCAAGCTAAGGCGACGTAGTTCTTTAGGTATTAACGGTGCTGTTAGCAGACGCTGACGTGTCATGTGCACAGCCATGCGAAATGTCGCGAAAGTAATAGTAAAGCCAAAAACAATTCACCTAGATTGCTACTATAAGGCTGGTCGTAGATATTTCTAAAATCGATACCTTGGTGGCTTATAATTGTTAGCGGTACGTAGCCAATATCCAATCTATGGACAACTACTGCCGTTAAGAACGGAGACACGAAAGCGTGCCCCGGAAACCCGGCCATATATTTAATGGGAAGCTGTTCCAGGTTAATCTTCTGACGGAAATCAATAGCGGGTTTAGCACGCGATGCCACAATTCCGAAAGGTGCAAACCACTGTTGAGAACTGTCGAACACAGGTAACGGAATGGACATCACGCGAGTGCCGGGTTATTTGCGATCGCACGCATCCTCGAACGAACCATGCATGTTGCACAGTAGTTTTTACTTATATACCTACGTCGCCCAAGAGCAGACGCCGTGTTTTCGTGGCATATGTTGTATACCCACGCCGGAAGTGCCATATGATATCAACAAGTGGAAAGCTGGCACTGTTGTCCACGTGGTGGAGGACAACAGTGAAGGAAAAAGCGGCACTATACCGCGGGTGCCGATGGGCACCTAGCGCATGCGGTCAGCGTTTCGTCAGTGCTCGACTTTGTCCCTTTTACCCGCTGTTTCTCAGCCTGCAAAACAGACTTTGTGATTACCAGTTTCACAGGTAAAGCCACATCATCAACATCATCATCATCATCATCATCAACATCATCATCATCCATAGAGCTAGCGTATTGTCGTACCATATCTCTCTGCGCGTTCTTAGGCCTGTGTAAATCATTCATTGCATTCCTAAACAAACTTCGCCCCGAAGTTCTTCCTTCGCTACAACATTACAATAATTTTGGTTGATATTTTCTCTAAAATGGCGTGTTAGCAAATCGCCAGCTGGTTAGCTTGATTTAATCACGCTTTACTACAAAGTACCACACTAAAGGATTTTGTCCCATTGCTAACTTCTTATTTTGCAACATTAGTGCAGGAAAACAAACCACTCAACCTCTTTCTTTTTCTTTACAGCGAAAGCTGTTAAGAGATCACAACTCGGATCTCGCGCAGCGCCGTAGTTGTCCACCACCGCCGCCGCCGGTGTCCGTAACCACATCGCGTGAAACAACAAAAAAAAACATAGTACTAATGACACAGTGGGGCTCGAACCCGGGTCCGCTGGGTACCAGCCCAGTATTCTACGACTGAGTGATGCCGGTTTTTTTTATTTTTTTTATTTACTGAGTCACGCTGGTGCTTGGTGCTTGGGACT
The DNA here is from genome assembly GCF_043290135.1 of Rhipicephalus microplus. Taxonomy (NCBI): domain Eukaryota; kingdom Metazoa; phylum Arthropoda; class Arachnida; order Ixodida; family Ixodidae; genus Rhipicephalus; species Rhipicephalus microplus. Next base: position 159,175,915 of record NC_134710.1, read on the forward strand.
TGACTTAGGCAGGCTTGATGTCGGGGAAGCAAGCAATCGCCTTAATACGACTTATAAAGCGTTTTAAAACAGCGAAAGAACAAGCAGTCGTCGCACAATGCGAATAGCATAACGAGTGGGTCGTCCTATGCTCGAACCCATTACAAAAGCTTGTTTTTGTTCAGCTACTAACTGGGGCACATACCTATTTCATGCATAATTCCTCATCGTTATCAGCCACTGCATGAACAATTGGCACGAAATTCCTCGCAATAGCTTAGCGGATACCACGCGTCTCAGTAGAAAGACGAAAAATAGCATTGCAAATGTTGGCATAACCAAAAAGCAGACAACAGACGAGCGAGGGGTTTGTTGTCTGCTTTTTGCGCTGCAATACATTATAATTGACTTGTTTAAACTCGTCCAACAACCAACGTTGTTCATAAACACGGTTAACTTCTCATATTTTAGAACGGTTGGCTGTACTTTTGATGAATTTTCAGTGCGCGGTGGCCTCACAAGAGAGGTAGCGTCACGTCAGATTAGCTGAGGCGCAGGCAGGGTGCACGAGTTCCTGTCCTCTTTCTTTTCTCCACCTCTCCTTTCATTCTACTCTCCTCCTTCCAAAAAACCTCTGATGCTTTGCCTCAGCAGGGAGCATTGTTCGGAACCAGTACTGTTGATATAAGATTTGGGAACCAGAGGGGCAGATGAGCGAGTCGAGAGACGCAAGCGACGACCTACCGCTGAGGACAGTATGCTGCCGGACTGCTGTTCGTGTTTAAGAAGTCTGCGCCGCTACATACCAAATCTTTTCTCTTCCGTTCACTTTTCTCCCATTCCTCATTCCCGTAGGCACTGCGCCGTGCTGCCTTTCGGACTGCAGAAATTAGGCGCCTTCTTCTAACCACCACTAGCACCATAGTTGGCTTGCCCGTTTCGGGTGGGATCGACGTCACCAAACGTCACCTTCTGTAGTTTCACGGCGCATCCACTATACGCAGCAGTTTGTGAATTACGCATTAAATTTATTATTTCACTGTAGTTTCTGCCTAAAATGAAGGTTGTATCTATCGGTTTGAGGACCCAATCTTTCAATTTGGTTAAATATTATTGCGGCAAAAATTTCTTCAGTATCCATTTAACGGGGCCACTTCACCTTAAACCCATGACCCACAGGTCGCGGGATAGAATCCCGGCTGTGGCGGCTGCATTTCCAATGGAGTCAGAAACGTTGTAGGCCCGTATACTCAGATTCGGGTGCACGTTAAAGAACCCCAGGTCGTCGAAATTTCCGGAACCCTTCACTACGGCGTCTCTCATAGTCATATGGTGGTTTTGGGACATTAAACCCCACAAATCAAATCAATCCTCACCTTAAACCCAGATGGTCGATTGGTACTGTTTGACTCTGAGTTTCAAGTGGAACAGTTTAGGCTAATTAGCATATACGTGCAAGTGAAAAGTTGAGCAATGGCAAGCTTTTATAGACAACTAAACGCGGCACTGCTGGAAAGGAAGCACTTAATCCTAACAAGCAATTTTAACTGTGTTTTGAATATTTTAAATGATAAAATAGGCCAAGGAAGGGAGAAAAGAGACATAATTCAGAATTTTAAAAAAGTTGTACAAGAATTCTGCCTATTCGATGCGTATACTCGGTGTTATGGGGAAGCTTTTCAAGATACCTGGTAGCGTACCATTACGTTGGCTTGCCTAAACCGAGTGTATGCGACTCCGTCTCTGCCGTAAAAGGTTGTAGACTGCCATGCGATTGACCCTCCCTCGTACGCCTTGGGAATTTCAAGTTGAAGCCAGGTCACCGCTTACTGCTACGCGTGGCGAGTAAACAATAGACTCCTCAACGATGAGACAGTGAGAGAATGTTTACGCAATCGTTTGGCAGCCCCCATAGGCAACCATAGTTGAGACGCTCTCAAGCAGGTGTGGCGAGAAATCTATACCAACAAGGGCAAAAACCTCAAACACCGGTATTCTGGTCTGGTGACAGCGATGCTCCAGCGCATCCGGATAGTCGGGAGAAGGGTCCACACCTCTCTTCCTACGAAGACCTATGCTAATGACTTGAAATTAAGATTAGCACAACTAAGGATGCTGACGTTCGCCACGACTAGCTCCCACCAGGCCAGATAGCTTCTTAATTCCCCTCCGGAGGTCCTAGATTACATCAATAGCACTCGACTATAGAGCAAATGTAAAACCAAGGTAACTTGAGCCAACAGCACATGGCTAAGTTTTGCGCACATTTTGAAAGCAGGGGTACACATGAACTGCAACTTCACTTGGAATAGCTTTTAAATCATCCATTTCTCCCACAACTCTCCGACGAGGAGTATTGCAGTTTAGTTGCTCTCATAGCCGTAGAAGAGCTCACGATGGCAATGCGTCACCTCCACAAAAGTTCTGCACTGGGAAGTGATGTCCTAACTGTACAATTTCACAGTGCATTCTGGGTCGTCATAGGACCAACCTTGTGTGAGGTGCTGAACGTATTTATGAGTAGGCACACGCTCCCATTGTCGTTTAAGAACGGCAGGATCATCCTGCTCCCGAAGACGCAAGAGCCCCTCGAGGACCCACGTAATTTGCGCCCAATTACGTTATTAGAAACACACTACAAAATTTTAACCACCGTCCTAACCCTGCGTCTACAGGGAGTCATGTTTTCGCTTGTCACATCCTGACATTCATGCTAAGGTGGGCCGTACTGTCTAAACCCTAAATATGTTTAAAAAGGATAATATAGAATACACAAGAGAGAGACAAGCGAGGGGATGGCTCACCTTCCTTTACCAGGCACAGACACTCGACACAGCTTAAATACACTTTCGCCCCTCTGCTGACGATTGGTTTCCCTAGACAGTTTGTGTACCTCATAATGGAATATATAATGACCTTGACAGCGACCCCATAATAAATAATAGAATCGTAGCTTCCTCCCCAGCAACGAGAGGCGTGAAAAGGGAGGCCCACTTTCGCCCCTGTTCGCGTAAACGATAAAGCCTTTCTTGATTCAGATAGAAAAACACTAGAGTGTCATCGGGTTGCAAACCCGCGGCAGTGGTACCGCCAAAGTAGCTGCTCACGCAGATGACAATGATATATCATAGGGACGATGACAGCCTCGCGGCTGTTCTGAAGGTTTCTAGGGGCGAAGCTTGTCTTAGACTAACTTGGTCCTGCGTGTGGCGTAACAGAGAGACGAAGAGACGAGAAAAAAAGGAAGGCAGTATATCTCGAACAGTATAATAATGGCACTGTTTCATAGAAGTACATACAAACTGCTGTTGAGTGAGGATATTCTAGATGGCGCTGTACCGCTACTGTCCAATAGCCTGCTGCGCGGGTTGTGCATGGGTGCGCGAAGAGATGCCTGCCACAGTCTCCTGGATAGTCACCGCTGTGTTGGATCGTTGGTGGGGCATAGATGAAGCAGAGTGGCGGGTGCGTTAAAGACGCTTGCGCTCGGCTTCCTTGGCTCACGTCTCGTCTTGTAACTCGCGCGCCATCTGCATACTCGAACGCTATCGGACGCATGAACGCATGCACGGACGGACGGATACTCGTACGAATGGATAGACAAACACACGCACGGATGGACAGACGGATGGATGGACAGACAGACAGACAGACAGACAGACAGACAGACAGACAGACAGACAGACAGACAGACAGACAGACAGACAGACAGACAGACAGACAGACAGACAGACAGACAGACAGACATATGGATGGAGAGACGCATAGACAGACATACAGACATGGACGCACGAACGGGCGCATAGATGGACGCACGAACCAGGACCCGGACAGATGTACGGAGAAAGAGACGGACAGGAGCACGTACTGACGTACGCACGGTTCGCCCCACTCATCATCACTGATCCCGTGCATATGCTGCATTTTTTTTCAGCATACGCTAAGCTCTCCGGAGTGAAACTAATCTACACTAGTGTAAATCATTGTCTTCACGAGTCGCCGCTTACATGCCTGCACGGCATTTTCGTTGTAGAAAAGTGTGTATTCTAGGAGTAAGCTATCAAGCCAGTGGAGCGACCAGCGAGAGCTGCGAGCAGGTGGTGAAGGAGCTGAAACTGCAGATCAACAGAGCCCTATAGTTTAATTTTCCGTACTATGCACGCCAGTATTTACTCATGGGTGTCTTCCCTGGTCACCACTGTTTTTTGTCCAATCCTCTAGTGATTCCCTGGTTTCACGCAAGGTCAAATTGCAGAAAATAATAGTTTTTTAATCCAAAAACCTCCCTAGTCCCATACGAACAGTTAGGCTTGCCTCGTGAGAAAGGCGGCTCTTCGGCCGTCGTTATGGCAGATACTTTTTCAATGAAGACGACCCTCAGGTTGTTACAGCTACCAGAAGAACATCGCGCCAGAAAACTGGTGACGTAGTTGGAGTGCTAATTTAAGCAGCCTGTTTTTCCAGACGCAGCCAACAGGGCCCAAGACATTGAAACCGACGCTCTTCTACAGGCATGTTATACGTATCTATAGGAGAAGAGCCGCACTTAACTAAGATACTCCGCTCCTGGAGATCCGCAATACAGAGTTGGTGTGGGGATTGCTGGTTAACTCGGGCTGCAAAGCTAAGAACCTCCGCTTTCCGTAAGTCTTGCTGAGCCCAATGCGGCTGCCAGGTAGCAATCAGGATATGGTGTGGCACTTTGGGTGATCCGTCTTGCCTATACGGCGGACTAGATTGACAGATGGCATTTGATCCGCTCCAAGCAGTGCGTGCACTGCAAAGAGTTTGAGGAAAATAAACACGTAATGCTATAGTGGGGAATTCAACTCGTCGAGCGGGAGTAAGCCTTCTTGCTCCGCGGCTGAGAAGCCGCGTTCCACTGTTAGATTCGGAGCAAGTTCACGTTTTTCACTGGTAGATTCGGAGCAACCCACTTCCCGACTTAGCGATCCGCACGCTCCGTCTAGTAGAGATGGATTTCACCAGAATCCCTAGAATGTGTTGCCGTCATTTCCGGTACAGTCGGGCAGCTACGTTGTTTTCAACGTTTTTCGAGGTAGTATAGTAACCCTGTGCACTTGTTTACATTCCTAAAATTGGAAAACGGTTCCCCTGCTTTCCGCGACTGCGTAGTCGAAATGCGCGCTTTGAAGTGGCGACACGGGTGCCATTGAAACGTAGAGAGTGGAAAACAAAGTTGTTTCTGGTACCGGTTTAGTGACGTACGCGTAAACAATTCCGGAACAAGCTCGCGCGAGAAATTCACGTGTTCCACTCCCAGATCTGTCTTGGCGCAATGCAAGTACTCGCTCCAGGATTTCGGCAGCCGCTCCGGATCTACCAGTGGAATTCGCCATAACTTACCATATATGGACAAGACATTTTGGTCCCTCACGGCAAGGCGTACAACCCGTTAGGTATAGAATGGTTCATAAAAGGGGGTCGGTGCCCGAATGGCGCACTGGCATTCTGGTGCTAGCGGCCGAAATGTTTTCCTTGCGGGAAAACAAGTCTGGCAGCAAGGCCGGTAAAGGCACGCAAGAACAAGTGGCCGATGTTAATTCGAATGTTCAATATTGTAACCAACTATTTGGGAACTGAATTGTTCTTGCTGGGTGGGGAAGAATTCCTCAAGCGTTGGTCCTGTGCCTTTAATAAAATCGCCAACACTAGGGCGGTGCTTGCCTGTTCTCCAATACACAGACTACGAACCCGTGAAACCCGCACCAATTTTTGCGGTGTCCCGTCATTGTGGTCTAGTGGTTAAGGTACTTGGCTGCTGACCCGCAGGTCGCGGGGTCGAATGCCAGCTGTCGCGGCTGCATGTTCGATGGAGTCGACAATGCTGTATGCCCGTGTGCTCAGATTTGGGTGCACGTTAAAGAACCCCAGGAGGTTGAAATTTCCGGAGCCCTCTACTACGGCGTCTCTCATAATCATATGGTGGTTTTGAAACGTTAAACCCCACGTATCAATAAATATCACTTTTTGTCATGTGTGTGCCAGAAATACTGATTGCGATACTGTGAAATACTCTGTCTGACCTCGCTGTAGAACCTGTGCTATTGTAAATGAGTGTCAATTGAATAAGTAATCATATTGTGTGTGGATCCTGTGGCACGTAATTTTGAAGAACAATAAACTCCTTTTTCGAAGTATCCCAAGAAAGATTTTCGTCTCTAAAAGTGCGCACCAATGGAATAGAACGTGCAAATGCACCACCTTGCCGCGTCCTGAACAGCGGCGTTAACCCGCAGAGATCTCGTTGCTGAGCTACTTGCACAGTTCGTCATTTACGTTGCCATTGTCAACAGCATTCCAATTGCCCCAATGTCAACTGCATTCCCGTTGCTTGGAGGAACCGAAACAAAATGTCATGTCTGTTCCGAAAAGCTTTGTGGTTCACGTGTCTCAATTCAGACTATAATGGAATACTTGCCTCAAGACAAATGAAGCTTGTGTCACTGTCTTCAAAACGCCAATCTTTATTATTATTTAATCTGAGCGATTATGTGACTACTAGTTTCACTGAAATTCAAATACACACGCCTCACTACCATGTATAGTGAAGAAGTGTCACTTTTACAAGTCAATTTCTCTAGTTCTAGCAGCGGTAGTCACTATACTTAGACGGCCAGACTCTGGCAGAGGAATGAACACTATAGGCCGTCTTCCAAATTTTACCTCGCAGACGGCCGCACGAGTGTTAGTAGCTTACTGTGATCTACAGGCCTGTCTGAACTATTCTGAGTGGAACGTTTAGGAGTGTGGGTTTTTTTTCTTACTTTTTTAATTTTCTCTTTCTCTTCAGTTTCTTTTATCCCATTCCCTGTGTAGGGCTGCAAACTATATACTACTTCCGGGTCAGCGTCCCTGCCTTCATCTTTTTTTTTCTCCACCTGTCGTGTAGTTTGCGACAGCAACAAGCAAAATCTATGCAGCAATTGCCATGAAAGATCCGCCTTACTGGCCACTCACCTGGGGGCCATTTATACAAAAGTAAATATCAGAGCAACGTCAGGAAAGGAGAGACAAGTATATTTTCTCTACATTAGTCCCCAGCAAGTGTGCATGCAGAAGTTACTCAAATAGTGTTTCGAAAAAGCTGTGAAACACGCTCTTCTAGATTTCGCTATGACTTTGCTACGCCTTCTGCGAAGGCTTAGCGTTTTTATTACCAAAATGAGGAAAGAAGCTTATTCTTCGTCCTAATTTCCCATTACTGATATTTCCAGCAATTTCACAGTTTTAAACAATAAAAAAACGACAAAAAGAGGTTAGCACAGCAACGAAGCATTCTTATATCAATTCATTATACCACGAAGAGCCGAAACAGAAAACTACTATTTTCTGAAGTACCATAACACCGTGTAGCGTGTTTTGTGTCAGTGATACCGTGTGTAGATGTGTCTACATTCTTCATTTTTGCGTTTAAAGGTCGAAAGGCGAAAGGACACAAGAACCGATGCAACCTGAAGTGATAAAACAAGCATGACGTTCATGACAAGAGTGGCGATGTGGGCTTGTTGGTGAAACATTTGAAAGAAATTTATGTAGCGCGAGGCGAAAAAACGAACACAGGAAGAACATACTGAGAAGACAGAGCGCTGTCTTCTCAGTCTATTCTTTCCTGTGTTCGTTTTTTCGCCTCGTGCTACATAAATTTCTTTCAAATTACGTTCATGTCCCGCTCTTTCGGGATGTGCTTGCGGGGCCGCAACAACTTTTGCGATTGATTCCGTTACTTGATCTCACCATACAAATCATAGCGCAATTCGTAGTGCAGTAGTTCTTTTTTTTCGCTTAGCAAGATATCACGTGCGGCGTGATTGCTGTCGTACATTAAAATTGTCGAATTTTTGTAAGCTCCTAGAATATTCTTCACCGTCCCTACAACACCACAATGTCGTCCTGAAAATCTTAAAGCGCAAATGCTACCCCTTTCCCGTGTCCACCATCACCTTTGTTATTCGGCTTCCTTCATCGAGGCAATGAAGTTGTCTGCCAGAGCGCAACTATACAAAGAAGATGCATGCCGCATTTTATGGTCGCGAAGGCAATGTCTCGCGGAAAGATTTTTTTTAAGCTGGAGTTCTTTTTTGCCAGATACTCTTGTTAGAGGCGCTATTTAACGACTTTTCTCGAGGAGGGAGCCTCGAGGAAGAATGAGACTCTAAGGAGAAAAAGCCGCATCCGGTCGGTCACTGTGCGCCCCACCACCCCAAAGGAGCGAGCCGCCACTTGTGTCTTCCGGGGCAATCGGGGACCGAAATTTGACCACTTGTTAGTGAGTCAAGGCTTTTTTAGAGAATGTGCCCGTTTAAAGAAGCTGCTACAGTTTTGTTGCGAGGCAGGATTCACGCGACCATGAGAACTCGTGTTTGGATTGGTTATCCTCGGCTTGCCTGATTGGTCCGTATAAGCTGGTTTCCAATCGGTACACAACGGTGGTCTTCCGCGTGGTCCGCGCACCCGTGGATGCTGTAAAAGCCTATTTAAGCAGCGACTCGGACCTTTTTTTGAAGAAAGCGGACTCGGGGTAAACAGCGCATCTCATCACAGGAGACCAGTCATGTAAGCCGAGGAGTATGCCATCATTTTTTATGTTTTGTATTTGTGACCTAATGCATTGTGTAAAGTTAAGTTGTATTAGATAAATAAACCGCCAATGAGTGCTACCCGAAATCATCGTGTCGACTTGTCATCGCTTGCCTGTGCGGAATTTCTCCCAAACTTCTTCGTCTGAATGGTCATCAGGTGTGTCTAGCTTAAACAACCCCGAAGTTTTGCTACGTTATTATGAACAGTCATTAAATTCCCATCGCCAAATTAGTTTCACAGAAATAACAAGAAGATTCACAACTATAATATATGTTCGTCATGTATGTAAAAATTCGATCCGAAGAGAGTAGAGTGAAGAAATACAGGTCAGGCTACAACGCAGGCTGTTCGTGTCGACGCGCCAAAGCCTTTCGGTGCGCATAAAGGTTGAAATGGGGTATTGCATTATTTTCTGCACGTACGGTGGTGTAGCAACAGCGCTGTGCCGTCCGGCGTGCTTCGAAGTGACATCACACGGTGGGCTGCCAATTTATGCGCGCATGCAACACCTTCGCACGAATGCCACACACACTCTCTGGTGTCACTTTCCACCACTGGGCACAGAGGGAATCGATCCGCCTTCTTTCTTTCTTTATTGTATTGCCGTTCGTGCAGGACGACGATGGTACGTGCGCGCACTGCTGTTAGCCGGCGGACGATCCTCGTGCAGGGCGGCGCTCTCGCCCATCCAGCGTCGGTTTATCAGACGGCTTTGGCGAGCGAGAGAGGTAGAGAATGAACGAGACCTGAACAAGGCGTAATCTCCCAGCGGCCAGTGAACGGAGAACATACGGCCCGGTCTCCCCTAAACCTCTTTTTAACTTTTTGTTTGTGTCTGTACCATCGTTTGATGCGTCGTCAGCTTGGCCGATTGCAAAGAAAGGACATAGCTCCGATAAATAGCCATACGGTGGGGCCTTTGTCGGTGCAGCAGCCATCTCGGCGGACAAGCGAGTCTTCTCTCGAGCGTCTGGTCAGCTCTTTCGTTTTGGCCCACTCAAAAATTTATCAGCGCGCGTGCGTGCGTGCGTGTTTTTACAACGCGCTGGCTCTTCTTTACAGCCCACGGAGCAACAGCCTGATTTTGGTCTTTTGTAGAAGGAAACTGAGCTTGCGCGAATTCGGTCGGCTGCGCAGACTTGGCCTTTGCCTCGGAGGCCGCCTGTAAATAGGATTGCGCTCCGCGTCAGCGAGTTTTCGAGAAACGGCCAGAAAGGGACCATGGACAATTGGCTGATTGCTCACTCACTAAGACAGAAAGAAATAAAGATAATAGCAACAAAGCACGCCGGAATGATACGCTCGCGAAGTTGACCCACATCGTTGTAACAAAGCTTCTACGATGCTGCGTCTCACCAAGTAAAAATAAATAAAGTATTGATGAAAGTTACCAATGGGACGAAAACGCTATACGAAATGTGAAGATTTAAAATTTATAGCGGTGAACTAAATCCAACAGGAACGGGAGCAAATGAACTGTTATATGACGTATGTTTGCCTGATTATTTTGTAGTCTCATTTCATTTTTAACACTTAAATTCAAGTTCATGAATGTACCAATCAGTCCAATTCAATAGCCCACTGATGAAATTGAAAGTGGCAGCTTATCACACTCAAAACTATGTTTCCGGGACCAGAAATAGGTAGTTTTTTTAGTGTTCCTGACTAATGCGAATTACTGCGACAATATGAAATTAACTTATTTTTTTTAATCTCCTGATTTCTGAAAGTAAAAAAGAGGAAAATGGTCGTGATATAGAGATATCTGATAATTTATAACGCCAAAGGAACTCGCGTATTATTTTCAGCAGCTGAGTTAATAAAACATACCCGCAAATCACACAAACCACACGTTTTTTTTTTCATTATGACACCACCTGAATGCTATCGGAAATTCAATACACAATCCTGCCTACTCACGCTCAGTAGAATAGCGCCGCACTTAAGATAAGTTCACTGCCTTGGTAATATTAAAGAAAAGTGTAAATTTGAGGGCTCAATTTCTTTGTTAGACACAATAATATTGAGAACTAAGAGACAATAGTGTCAAGAAAAGTGTGAAGGATGTTATTACAAATCATTGTAATTATTGTAAATGTGAAGAAAGAAAAGCGGATGAAAAGATAACTTGCCGTGGACAGGTACCGAACCTGCGACCTTCCAGAAACAAGGATCGAAGGTTGCAGGTTCGGATCCTGCCGGTGGCAAGTTATCTTTTCGACTACTTTCCTTTCTTCAGATTCACACATGCTTCAAATAACGTCCCCTGTACTTTCCTTGGCATCACTGTGTGTCAGCGACTGTCTTTCGACTGCGTATTAAGGGCACACTTACAGGATGCGACGAGTAGTCTCTGACGTGTGACAGGATTTTGCTCCTGTCCAATCTTGCAAAGGTATCGTCGTGGATATGCAACACCCAGCCGCGGTATCTGGATATATAGTAGCGTGTCCTGCTCTCCCTTTGGTCGGCACGGAAGACAAAAAGCACGTCCAGAATGCCGACCCTTCTTGAAGTAGAAGCTTGTGGGCACTTGGGAACGTCTACATCACGCCCAAGGCAGCGTCAGGTGCTTATTCAGATTTCTCAGTGAGACAGGTTTAGGTGCTCGGTTTTGGAGCATGTGCCAATGTGGCTATAATGTATAGAGACTTTCGTGCGTGTCCTACCCCGCACGAGACAGTGTGTGCAGTGACTCATAGAGCTATACCACAATAACCTCCCATCACGCCCTCCTCTTTCTCTTTCTTTCCATTTTCCTCTTACTCCCGTGAGGAGCATCAGGCTGGAAACCCGCTTTCCTGGCCGACCTCTCATCCTTCTCATTAACACTTTCGTGACCGCGCCTATCCCCGTCGATAGTATGTTTTCCGTGTTTACAACTTGTCTATTTGCCGTCTTTCGAGCGCTTTTGGACCCCTCGCGCTAGCTTGTGCACCGTGTGGTGATTTTAAAGAGCCTTTCCATGCGCCCGAGTGAGCGTGCATAGTGTCAATCATGGCGTAGATGTCGCGTGCGACCGCTTCAAGAAAACGGCTCATTTCGGAGGATTTTCGTGAATCTGGGCTGGAACATTTCAAATGAAGACAGCAGCACAGGCTCGGAAGACGACGTGAGCATTTTTATTTCTGCACGGACGACGAAACCGCCCCGGAACATCCATGGTAGTCCACCGGTGAGTTTAGCTATGTGCTCGGGCCGCATTATTGCCGGCGCGCGTCGGTGTAAGTTTAGCCAATGTGCTCTGAAGGTTAGACCTCTAATCTACAAGGCGTCCACTTCCTTCAGGCGGGAACACTTGCCAGCGGCCGCGCAGACAGTGCAATTTCCTGCGCGGAGGCAGCCGGGAGTGAACCTGATTGCTGACCATTTAGTTTGCAGCCTTCTCTGAGACTTTTCAGCGATTACACCAGACTATGAGGCATTATCACTAGCATGTCACAAGTTTGTATATGTGGTAGTTTATCGTCCACCTGACGGAAAAACAGAAGCGTTTTTTTCAATTTCTTGAAAATCTGCTTACGTATGCGTGCACTAACAAGTTGCACATTATCATAGGGGGTGACTGCAACATAAACCTTTTACAGCAAACTGAAACCTCTGGTAACTTCCAACTACTACTTGATTCCTTTGCGTGTGCTAATATTATTACTGAACCTACACGTGTCACTTCAGATACTGAAAGCCTTATCGATTTACTTACTACAAATGACATAAGTGATTCAACCGTATCTGGAACTGTTATTGCCGATATTAGTGATCACTATCCTATATACATGTTTCAAAATCGCAATGAGTATCTTAATCGTGCAAAAGTATCAACTCCAGAATCATACAAAATACAGGAAATTAGTAACAAAACATTAGACACTTTTAGGCGTGAAATTGCGCAGATTTGTTGAGATCCTGTCTATAAATCAGTTAACGCTAATGAGGCGTATGAAATATTCATTTGCCTGTTAAGAAAAACTTACCATAAGTGTTTTAAATATAAAACTGTCGAAACCCCAAAGAAATGTCGGAAACAATGGATGACGCGAGAATGTCTGGAAATGATTAAGAAGAAAAATCTACTGTACGCAAAATTCGTGAAAACAAGACACCATAACGATCTTTCGGAATTCAAGCGGTATAGAAATTTTGTAACGAAGCAACTGAGAAAAACTAAGGATGCGTACTATGAAGCTCTCTTCAAGAGGGTTAGCACTCGTGGCGACGTGCTTTGGCGAGAAATGAATAAGCTCCTAAATGGAAGTTGCTCTCGAGACAACGCGCTTGAGTTAAACATAGATAACAAGATAGTAAAGGGTCAAGAACTTGCTAATAAATTTAACGTGTACTTCACAACGCTGGTGTCCTCTGATTTATCAAACCCTTCTCGTGCCTGTAATAGTTATTACAGGGACTTTCTAGGTGTGCCAAACATGAGTACTGCATATTTTTTAAACACAACTCCTGAAGAAGTATTGTCTGTATTTATGTCACTAAAGAACACTACTGCTCGGGACATAGATGACCTACAAATTAGACCTATTAAAGCAGCACTTGATCTTTTGTTACCTATTCTTACCCATCTGTTTAATATCTGCTTATCCACGGGAGTTTTCCCAGAAAAAATGAAGCATGCGAGAGCTGGTGTCTAATAAAATCTGGTGACCGAAATATCTTTTCTAATTATCGTCCGATCTCGATACTTCCTGTTATATCTAAAGGGCTAGAGAAAATCATATATCAACGTGTCATGTCTTTTTGTGCATAGTACTCTATATTATCACCGCATCCGTTTGGCTTACGACGGGGCATGTCCACAGAACTGGCTCTCCTCACACAAAAAGAACTCATACTTAACTCATTTGAAAAGAAACTGTTAACACTGGGTGTTTTTATTGACTATTCCAAAGCGTTCGATAGAATCAACCACGAAGTACTCTATGCAAAATTGCGTCATTATGGTTTTCGGGGAACCCCACTTGACTTTCTGAAATCTTATTTATCACAAAGAAAGCAATCTGTAGTTATAAATGACAGCCAATTCTCCCTATTAACCATAACGTCAGGTGTACCTCAGGGCAGCATATTAGGGCCCCTACTGTTTAATATTTATATAAACGACATAATAAGTGTCAGCAAATATGTGGACTTTATAATTTATGCAGATGACACTAGTATATTTTTTCATGGTAATGATTTAGGTAAGCTTGCAGACTCAGCCAACAACATTCTTAGCGACATCTTCGTATGGAGTACTGCAAATTATTTAATGATCAACACAAAAAAATCCAAAGCTGTCGTATTCGCACCGGTTCAGAAGGCTGTCTGTCGTGGTTTGGATATATATCTCGGGCCCGAAAAAATTGAGGTTGTCAAAGATGTTTCATCATTAGGAGTAATTTTTAATGAAAATCTTAATTGGGACGAACACGTTAATAAAGTAACTAGAAATATAGCTAGGACGTGTGGTGCTCTCTCTAAACTTCGACAGATACTTCCAGTAAACATTAAACTTTTACTCTATAATACGTTGTTTTCATCTCACATAAACTATTGTAGTCTAGTGTGGGCAGATACATCTAAAGCAAATCAGAACAAAATATTTTTACTGCAGAAAAAAGCGATTCGTCATATTGCAAACGTACTTTACGACGCACATACAAGTCATTTATTCAGAGAATATAAGATTTTACCGATCGATCACACACAGTTTCAACCTTATTATGAAATACAAAGCTTGCTATCAAACAACGCTTGTTTTCTTAAACTGTGTAACCTCAGAAAAAATACACAATCCTAATATGACATTCAAAAAAGGCCTTCCTGGTTCGTTCCTTATTCGCGAACTAATCACGGTTTGAGAAGACTTGAACACTGTATTCCAGCTTGTTTTAACATGTTTGAAAATGAAAACATCGACATCTTTAATATACATTAAAAACCTAAGAACCTTGTCATCCAAAATGGCGGCGTGTAGTTTAGCTTCTTCTAGTTGTCCCGCTACAGTACTATATGAAAAAGAAACACCCTAAAATAGTGCTCGTGAGCAACATGGCATCCTATGACGTTTGCTTTCTTTGACATTTTTTTTTCGTTGCTTTTTTTACGAGTAAAACATGCAACATTTCACTCGTCAGTGTTTCCCTTGTGCATTAAAACTTGTGCTTTGCACATACCCAGTGTTGTAAACGTTGTATAATTATTTTGTAATACTTTGGTAGCCGCTTAGCAACGTGTGCATTGGTTTTTTTTTATGATTGACCGCACGTTGTGTTCATTTGTTTTTTGTTGTTTTTCTCTCTTTGTGGTTTGCTTATTCTATGTAAACCTGAAACTGATGTAACTTTGATGCATTTTCTTTTTATTTACTAATTTCTTGAAGTTTTGAAAATCGATGTCAAATTGTTTTTTCATGTTTTGTGCTCCGCGGATTCTTGTAATGCCAAGTGAAAAAGGGTAGGAGCCTCGTCAAGCTGCTAACATAGCAGCTTCTTGCTCTTATCCTTGCGTTTTCTTTTTCCCAACTCTGTGAAGAAAGTACTCATTAACACTGAAACTGAAACTAAAACCTTGGAGCTGCGTTACGTAGTGCCACGCGGCGCTTCATGAGTGCTGTCGGCTTTTAAAGACGATATTCTTTCTTGGGAACCTTCAACGCGAAAATTTTGGTCTGTCTGTCTGTCTGTTTGTACATTTGTCTGT
Source organism: Rhipicephalus microplus (assembly GCF_043290135.1). Classification (NCBI taxonomy): domain Eukaryota; kingdom Metazoa; phylum Arthropoda; class Arachnida; order Ixodida; family Ixodidae; genus Rhipicephalus; species Rhipicephalus microplus. The sequence continues at coordinate 159,191,191 of NC_134710.1, forward strand.
TTGTCTACCCTTAACGGTACCCTAAACTCCATCAAAGTAACCAAACGATACTCCAAACGGCCGACCACATCCGCAGCGCCCCCCAATACGGCTCAAGATTCAGCGTTCATACTTCTGTGATTGTCAATATCTGAGGCACCAAATTAACGCGTCAATATTCTGAGTTTGTGTCTCTTAGTCGAAAAAGCATCTATAAGTAATTTTAAGGATCGTGGCGTTTATCACGTTGCGCTGAGCAGGCAACGCTTGCACGAACGCGCAAATGTTTCCAACATTTTGCTAAGACGACACTGTGGTGGCACCTACTCGTTTACGCGTTTTACACCTTGTCACCTCCGAGACAGGCGCGCAGGGCGCGCGCGCTTAGTTTTCCATGATAACTGCCAGATAGCGCTCATGTCTCACGTGTGACGTGACTTGATGTGCTCATTCGCCTCCGCTGCACGCTCGAGGCACTCTGACGCAGCGCCTCCAGAATACCATTCACCAATTTTCTAGCACAGAACTTTAAATAAACGTTTTGTTCGCTCTCTCCAGGCGCAAGACTATGGTCTTTCGACGACATTTGCAGTGTAACATGCAGATACGGGGCCAACTTTTGTTTTTAAAGACGATAGTCTTTTTTGAGGACCTTCGACTCAGCAATTTCGGTCTGTCTGAACATTTGTCTGTTTTTCTGCCCTTAACGATACCGCAAACGGCACCAAACGATACTACAAATTGCCGACCCCTTCAGCAGTGCCCACCAATATTGCTCATGGTTCAGCGTTCATACTTGTGTGATTGTCAATCAAAAAGCTATTATTGAGCATATCCGAGGCAACATAACAACACGTCAATATTCTGTATATGTGTCTTATTACTAGAAAAGGCATACATAAGTAACTATAAGGACCATAGCGTTCACCACGTTGCGCTGAAAATGCAACGCTTGCACGAAAAGGCCGGTGTTTCCAACGCTTCGCTAAGATGGCACGGTGGTGCCACCTACCTGTCACCTTACGTTCTACACCTTATCACCTCCGAGACGGGCGCGCACGCCACGCGCTTCGTTTTCCAAGTCAACTGCCAAATAGCATGAATGTCTCACGTGTGACGTGACTTGATGCGCTCATCCGCCTCCGCTGCATGATCGAGGCACTCTAAGGCAGTGCCTGCAGAATACCATTCACCAATTTCCTTGCGCAGAAAATCAAATATATGTTTTGCTCCATCTCTCTAGACGTAAGTCTATCGTCTTTCGTCGACATTCGCAGTGTAACATGCGGACACGAAGCCAATTCTTTACTGCTGAAGTTTTTTTATTGGAGAGCTATGCAAAAGCAATAATAAACATGCTTGGACACATATTTTTCAGAAGCCAACGGACAGCGAGAGCGATGGTTTTTGGACGTCCCACAGTCCATCTTGATGCTCCTACACGAAACGCTTCTCAGGGCCAATGGCACCAGCCAAAATGTATATATATATATATATATATATATATATATATATATATATATATATATATATATATATATATATATATATATATATATATATATATATATATATATATATATATATATATATATATATATTTATTTATTTATTTATATTTATATATATATATATATATATATATTGTAACGAATTAATGAATCTGAATAACGGACGCTCTGCTGGCAATGAAGAAGACGACGATGATCGGTGGCTGCAGTGGTAGCTCGCGCACGCCGTTCGCCATTATCCAGACCTGCCTGTTAAAGCTCATTTTGCCAAGCTGCGTCTTAACCTTTCTCGACGTACAACACCTCTATTTTAAGTGGTGAAGGAGCCGGGGTTCCCATCAACCTGGAACTTCGCAATCGGACGCTACCCTCACCGTTCACCATGACTGCTCCTGGCTCTTTTCAAGCTGCCTTACCAACGACAGTCTACTGTACTGGCGTGCCTCGGCAACGCGACCCACCAATTTTTCGCGGCAACGACGAACAAGACGTCGAGGACTGGCTCGTCGAGTACGAAATCGTAAGCGCTTCCAGCAAGTGGAACGCCTGCGACCAGCTCACAAACGTGCGCTTTTACCTCGATGATGTGGCCAACCTCTGGTTAAAGAACCACGAAGGCGAAATCACCAACTGGTCCGCCTTCAAGACCACCATCGCCGCGGTCTTCGGTCGTCCCGCCGTACGCCGGCTTCGCGCGGAACAGCGTCTCCGTAGTCGAAACCAGCGCAGGGACGAGCCCCTTACAAGTTACATTGAAGATGTCTTGTCTCTTTGCAAGCGCGTCGATGAATCTCTAACCGAACGCGACAAAATCAAGCACATCATCAAAGGAGTTAACGACGATACCTTCCAGATGCTCGTCGCTAGGAATCCACAGACCATCACTGATGTTGTCCAGCTCTGTCAGGAGTACGACGAGTTGCGTAAGCAGCGTGTCTCGACGCGCAGGGCCGCTGAAGATACGGCTGAAGTTTCCGCCCTCGTGCACGATGTCGCTGCTGATCACACCGCCTTACTGCCCCACATCAAACAGTTCATTCGTGAAGAAGTTGCGCGTCAGCTTTCTCTTGTGGCCGAAGCATCCGCGCCAGTGACATCGTTAGACCCACGTCTACGCCAGGTCATTGAGACACAGGTCACGCAGGCACTGCCTCTATCGCCATCTGTCCCTACGCCGCTGACCTACGCTGCCGTCGTTGCTAGACCCCCAGCCCCACCTGTCTCTGGCGCATACAGGGGCACCGGGTCCTCCTACCCTACGACGCTGCCTACATACACGGCACCCCATCCCGTTTCGCCCCCTGCACCTTCTGTCGTTAACCCATGGCGCACCTTGGATAATCGGCCCATATGTTTCGCATGCGGTTTCGTGGGACATATAGCACGCTACTGTCGCCGTCGTAACTTCCAGCCTCCAGACCACGGGAATTCTGCAAATAACCAGGCTGCCCAGAATCCCCGGCGACCATCTTCTCCTATCACCGACTCATTGTCCCCACGACGCCCTTTCGATTCTCGCCGGTCATTACCGCCCCGTCGCCGATCTGTCTCCCCGATGCTTCAGCGCACGAGCCCCGCTCGAGAGGAAAACTGACAGCCGCAGTTCCGGAGGCAAGAACTGCGTCGTCGTCGAACTTTCTAAGACCTCCTCTTTGTCCGACCAACGAAATTGATGTGCTAGTAGAAGGTGTTGCTGTACGTGCACTTGTCGACACAGGCGCCGTCGTTTCTGTAATTAGTGAAAAACTTTGTCGCGATTTGAGAAAAGTTACAACGCCGCTTACGAATCTTGCTCTGCGTACAGCCACCTCCCATTTCATCGCGCCGACAGCTCAGTGCACAGCATGCGTTTTTATTCAAGATGTTTGGTACGCCGTCAACTTTGTTGTTCTCCCACGTTCATCTTACGACATCATACTAGGATGGGATTTCCTTTCTACCCATCAGGCCCTCGTCAACTGCGCTCGTGCTGAACTCACGTTGACGAATCCTTGCCTTGATATCGACCACCACAGTCCCTCCAAAGTGTTTGCCGCAGCTGACGTCCGCATCGCGCCGTTGTCCGCCGTCCTAGTGCCTGTGTTTTCCCCTGCTGCCACTAACTCGACGCTCCTGTTCCAGCCAACTATAGCTAGTGTGCAACACCGAACCATCGTCCTCCCGTTTGCCGTCATCACCTTTTCCAATGGTTCGGCGGTAATTTATGCGTGCAACGTTTCTGCTTGCCCATACATCCTGCTACGCGGCGAGTGTCTGGGGAGCCTTGAGACCTTAAATTGTATTTTCGAAGACCCGATCTATCCAGACAAGCCATTCTTACCGACTTGTGCCATTACACCCGCAACGGACGCTAATGAACCTATAGATGTATTCCGCAAGTCCATTGATTGTAACCTCACCCCTGGGCAGCAGGAACAGCTGATCAAGCTCCTACAGCGTTTTCGAGACTCGTTTGACGACAATCAGCCATCCTTAGGTCGAGCGTCATCTGTTCTTCACCGTATAGATACCGGTCAAGAGACGCCAATACGGCAGCGTCCATATCGTGTGTCGACTACCGAACGCCGTGCCATCAATTAACAGGTTGACGACATGCTGACACGTGGCAAAATCGAACCGTCAAGCAGTCCCTGGTTATCTACAGTTGTACTGGTGAAAAAAGAGGACAGATCCACAGGTTCTGCGTAGACTACCGGCGTCTCAACCGAATCACGCGCAAGGATGTCTATCCGCTGCCACGCATTGACGATGCCTTGGACTGCCAACAGGGAGCCGAATTTTTCTCTTCTTTAGATCTGCGCTCTGGATACTGGCAGGTACCCATGGCAGAGGCCGATCGTGAAAAAACTGCTTTCACCACGCCCGACGGGCTTTACGAATTTACAGTTATGCCCTTCGGCCTCTGCAACGCACCAGCTACTTTCGAGCGGATGATGGACTCTATCCTTCGAGGCCTCAAATGGAACGTTTGCCTTTGTTATTTAGATGACATTGTCGTCTTTTCAACCGATTTCGCAACCCATTTAACCCGCCTCGAGAAAGTCCTCGCGTGTATTTCTGCCGCGGGGCTGCAACTGAATCTGAAGAAGTGCCATTTCGCTGCTCGAAAGCTTACGATCCTTGGCCACGTGGTTTCAAAAGAGGGCATTTTTCCTGACCCTGCCAAACTTACAGCCGTTTCAGCGTTTCCCAAACCAACCACCATGAAAGAGCTCCGAAGCTTCATAGGCCTTTGCTCTTACTTCCGGCGCTTCGTCCGCAATTTCGCGACGATCATCGCTCCTTTGACCAAGCTCCTCGCCGGCTCTAGAGACCTTTCCGCCTGGTCTGCCACCTGTGACGATTCTTTCAATGAACTGCGCCGCCTCCTCACGTCGCCGCCTATTCTGCGACACTACGACCCATCGGCACCCACAGAGATCCACACCGACGCTAGTGGTGTCGGTCTAGGCGCTATTCTTGCACAGAAGAAAGACGGCTTCCAAGAGTACGTGGTTGCCTACGCAAGCCGAACTCTTAGCAAAGCCGAAACCAACTATTCAGTCACTGAAAAGGAATGTCTCGCCATTATTTGGGCGATAGAGAAATTTCGACCTTACGTGTACGGGCGCCCTTTTGACGTCGTGACTGACCACCACGCCCTCTGCTGGTTGTCGTCACTGAAGGATCCAAGCGGTCGCCTCGCCCGATGGGCATTACGCCTCCAAGAATATAATATTCGCGTGGTCTATCGCTCCGGCCGGAAACATTCGGACGCAGACGCCCTATCCCGTTCGCCGCTACCCCCTGACCCGGACATCTGCGAAAGTCTAACCTGTGATGCCACTGCCGTAACCATCGCCGAGATGCCATCTGAGCAACGCAAGGACCCTTGGGTTGCTTCGATTCTAGACATCCTGGCTGGGCACACGGCTTCCCCCCCTTCTCGCACATTGCGTCGGCAAGTAGAGCACTTGGCCACTCGCGACGACGTGCTGTACCGACGCAACTACGCACCCGGTGGATGTCAGTGGCTACTCGTGATTTCACGTCATCTGCGATCCGAAATTTGTTCCACGTTTCATGACGACCCCCAATGTGGCCACGCAGGTTTCTTGAAGACTTATTCTCGCATACGTCTCCGATATTACTGGCGTGGCATGTACCGTTTTATACGACAATACGTTCGGGCCTGCTCGACGTGCCAGCGACGAAAAACTCCCCCTTGTCACGCCAGCGGTATCTTGCTACCCTTACCATGCCCGTCCCGACCATTCGACCGCGTCGGCATCGATATCTACGGTCCCCTTCCCAACACCACTGACGGTAACCGCTGGATCATAGTTGCCGTCGACCATCTCACGCGGTATGCCGAAACTTCATCCCTTCCCTCGTCTACAGCAAAGGACGTTGCGACTTTCGTTCTTCACAACATCGTATTACAGCATGGAGCACCTCGGGAGTTACTGAGTGATCGTGGTCGCGTATTCTTGTCAGACGTCATCACAGCATTGCTGCGTGAGTGCCACGTCGTTCACCGCACTACAAGCGCCTATCATCCCCAGACCAATGGCATGACAGAGCGCTTCAACCGCACCCTTGGTGACATGCTGTCTATGTATATCTCGTCAGACCACTCCAATTGGGACCGAGTGCTCCCGTTTATCACGTTCGCTTATAATACCGCCATTCAAAGTACTACTGGGTTCTCTCCTTTTTTCCTCCTTTACGGACACGAACCTTCTTGCACTATGGACACCATCCTTTCGTACAAACCTGACTCCTCAGAGTCCACGACTTTGTCTCAAGCCGCTACATACGCTGAAGAATGCCGCCAACTGGCAAGATCATTCACAACTCAAGACCAAGGACGCCAAAAACACCACCATGACGCATCAAATAACACTACTTCCTACGATCCAGGTTCACTCGTCTGGCTGCATGTCCCTTCGGCTACACCTGGCCTTTCTACCAAGTTGGTCCCCAAGTATCACGGCCCATATCGTGTGCTACAAAAAACGTCACCGGTGAATTACCTCATCGAGCCACTGGAACCATCTTCTGACCAACGTCGTCGTGGCCAGGAAATTGTCCACGTCTCGAGACTTAAGCCCTGCTACGACCCTCCCGTGTTTACTTGTCCATAGGTCGCCAGGATGGCTCCTTACTTCGCGGGGAGTAATCGTAACGAATTAATGAATCTAAATAACGGACGCTCTGCTGGCAATGAAGAAGACGACGATGATCGGTGGCTGCAGTGGTAGCTCGCGCACGCCGTTCGCCATTAGCCAGACCTGCCTGTTAAAGCTCATTTTGCCAAGCTGCGTCTTAACCTTTCTCGACGTACAACACCTCTATTTGAATATATATATATATATATATATATATATATATATATATATATATATATATATATATATATATATATATATATATATATATATATATATATATATATATATATATATATATATTCAAATAGAGGTGTTGTACGTCGGAAAAAGCTTCAGACGCAGCTTGGCAAAATATGCTTTATCAGGCAGGTCTGGCTAATGGCGAGCGGCGTGCGCGAGCTACTACTGCAGTCACCGATCATCGTCGTCTTCTTCATTGCCAGCAGAGCGTCCGTTATTCAGATTGATTAATTCATTACAATTACTCCCCGCGAAATAAGGAGCCATCCTGGCGACCTATGGACAAGTAAACACGGGAGGGTCGTAGCAGGGCTTAAGTCTCGAGACGTGGACAATTTCCTGGCCACGACGACGTTGGTCAGAAGATGGTTCCAGTGGCTCAATGAGGTAATTCACTGGTGACGTTTTTTGTAGCACACGATATGGGCCGTGATACTTGGGGACCAACTTGGTAGAAAGGCCAGGTGTAGCAGAAGGGACATGCAGCCAGACGAGTGAACCTGGATCGTAGGAAGTAGTGTTACTTGATGCGTCATGGTGGTGCTTTTGGCGTCCTTGGTCTTGGGTTGTGAATGATCTGGCCAGTTGGCGGCATTCTTCAGCGTATGTAGCGGCTTGAGACAAAGTCGTGGACTCTGAGGAGTCAGGTTTGTACGAAATAATGGTGTCCATAGTGCAAGAAGGTTCGCGTCCGTAAAGGAGGAAAAAAGGAGAGAACCCAGTAGTGCTTTGAATGGCGGTATTATAGGCGAACGTGATAAACGGGAGCACTCGCTCCCAATTGGAGTGGTCTGACGAGATATACATAGACAGCATGTCACCAAGGGTGCGGTTGAAGCGCTCTGTCATTCCATTGGTCTGGGGATGATAGGCGCTTGTAGTGCGGTGAACGACGTGGCACTCACGCAGCAATGCTGTGATGACGTCTGACAAGAATACGCGACCACGATCGCTCAGTAACTCCCGAGGTGCTCCATGACGTAATACGATGTTGTGAAGTACGAAAATCGCAACGTCTTTTGCTGTAGACGAGGGAAGGGATGAAGTTTCGGCATACCGCGTGAGATGGTCGACGGCAACTATGATCCAGCGGTTACCGTCAGCAGTGTTGGGAAGGGGACCATAGATATCGATGCCGACGCGGTCGAATGGTCGGGATGGGCATGGTAAGGGTAACAAGGTACCGCTGGCGTGATAAGGGGGAGTTTTTCGTCTCTGGCATGTCGAGCAGGCCCGAACGTATTGTCGTATAAATCGGTACATGCCACGCCAGTAATATCGGAGACGTATGCGAGAATAAGTCTTCAGGAAACCTGCGTGTCCACATTGGGGGTCGTCATGAAACGTGGAACAAATTTCGGATCGCAGATGACGGGGAATCACGAGTAGCCACTGACGTCCACCGGGTGCGTAGTTGCGTCGGTACAGCACGTCGTCGCGAGTGGCGAAGTGCTCGACTTGCCGACGCAACGAGCGAGAAGGGGGGGAAGCCGTCCGCCCAGCCAGGATGTCTAGAATCGAAGCAATCCACGGGTCCTTGCGTTGCTCTGATGGCATGTCGGCGATGGTGAAGGCAGTGGCATCACAGGTTAGCCTTTCGCAGCAGTCCGGGTCAGGGGGTAGGGGCGAACGGGATAGGGCGTCTGCGTCCGAATGTTTCCGGCCGGAGCGATAGACCACGCGAATATTATATTCTTGGAGGCGTAATGCCCATCGGGCGAGGCGACCGCTTGGATCCTTCAGTGACGACAACCAGCAGAGGGCGTGGTGGTCAGTCACGACGTCAAAAGGGCGTCCGTACAAGTAAGGTCGAAATTTCTCTATCGCCCAAATAATGGCCAGACATTCTTTTTCAGTGACGGAAGAGTTGATTTCGGCTTTGCTAAGAGTTCGGCTTGCGTAGGCAACGACGTACTCTTGGAAGCCGTCTTTCTTCTGTGCAAGAATAGCGCCTAGCCCGACACCACTAGCGTCGGTGTGGATCTCTGTGGGTGCCGATGGGTCGTAGTGTCGCAGAATAGGCGGCGACGTGAGGAGGCGGTGCAGTTCATTGAAAGAATCGTCACAGCTGGCAGACCAGGCTGAAAGGTCTCTGGAGCCGGCGAGGAGCTTGGTCAAAGGAGCGATGATCGTCGCGAAATTGCGAACGAAGCGCCGGAAGTAAGAGCACAAGCCTATGAAGCTTCGGAGCTCTTTCATGGTGGTCGGTTTGGGAAACGCTGAAACGGCTTTAAGTTTGGCAGGGTCAGGATGAATGCCGTCTTTTGAAACCACGTGGCCAAGGATCGTAAGCTTTCGAGCGGCGAAATGGCACTTCTTCAGATTCAGTTGCAGCCCCGCGGCAGAAATACACGCGAGTACTTTCTCGAGGCGGGTTAAATGGGTTGCGAAGTCAGTTGAAAAGACGACAATGTCATCTAAATAACACAGGCAAACGTTCCATTTGAGGCCTCGAAGGATAGAGTCCATCATTCGCTCGAAAGTAGCCGGCGCGTTGCAGAGGCCGAAGGGCATGACTGTGAATTCGTAAAGCCCGTCGGGCGTGACGAAAGCTGTTTTCTCGCGATCGGCCTCTGCCATGGGTACCTGCCAGTATCCAGAGCGCAGATCTAAAGAAGAGAAAAATTCGGCTCCCTGTAGGCAGTCCAAGGCATCGTCAATGCGTGGCAGCGGATAGACATCTTTGCGCGTGATTCGGTTGAGACGTCGGTAGTCCACGCAAAACCTGATGGATCCGTCCTTCTTCTTCACCAACACAACTGGAGAGGCCCAGGGACTGCTTGACGGTTCGATTATGCCACGTGTCAGCATGTCGTCAACCTGTTCATTAATGGCACAGCGTTCGGTAGTTGACACACGATATGGACGCTGCCGTAATGGCGTCTCTTGACCGGTATCTATACGATGAACAACAGATGACGCTCGACCTAAGGAAGGCTGATTGTGGTCAAACGAGGCCCGAAAACGCTGTAGGAGCTTGATCAGCTGTTCCTGCTGCCCAGGCGTGAGGTTGCAATCAATGGACTTGCGGAATACATCCATAGGTTCATTAGCGTCAGCTGCTGGTGTAATGGCACAAGTCGGTAAGAATGGCTTGTCTGGATAGATCGGGTCTTCGAAAATACAATTTAAGGTCTCAAGGCTCCCCAGACACTCGCCGCGTAGCAGGATGTATGGGCAAGCAGAAACGTTGCACGCATAAAGTACCGCCGAACCATTGAAAAAGTTGATGACGGCAAACGGGAGGACGATGGTTCGGTGTTGCACGCTAGCTATAGTTGGTTGGAACAGGAGCGTCGAGTTAGTGGCAGCAGGGGAAAACACAGGCACTAGGACGGCGGACAACGGCGCGATGTGGACGTCAGCTGCGGCAAACACTTTTGAGGGACTGTGGTGGTCGATATCAAGGTACGGATTCGTCAACGTGAGTTCAGCACGAGCGCAGTCGACGAGGGCCTGATGGGTAGAAAGGAAATCCCATCCTAGTATGACGTCGTAAGATGAACGTGGGAGAACAACAAAGTTGACAGCGTACCAAACATCTTGAATAGGAACGCGTGCTGTGCACTGAGCTGTCGGCGCGATGAAATGGGAGGCTGCTGTACGCAGAGCAAGATTCGTAAGCGGCGTTGTAACTTTTCTCAAATCGCGACACAGTTTTTCACTAATTACAGAAACGACGGCGCCTGTGTCGACAAGTGCACGTACAGCAACACCTTCTACTAGCACATCAATTTCGTTGGGCGGACAAAGAGGAGGTCTTGGAAAGTTCGACGACGACGCAGTTCTTGCCTCCGGAACTGCGGCGGTCAGTTTTCCTCTCGAGCGGGGCTCGTGCGCCGAAGCATCGGCGAGACAGATCGGCGACGGGGTGGTAATGACCGGCGAGAATCGACAGGGCGTCGTGGGGACAATGAGTCGGTGATATGAGAAGATGGTCGCTGGGGATTCTGGGCAGCTTGGTAATTTGCAGAATTCCCATGATCTGGAGGCTGGAAGTTGCGACGGCGACAGTAGCGTGCTATATGTCCCACGAAACCGCATGCGAAACAGATGGGTCGATTATCCAAGGTGCGCCATGGGTTAACGACAGAAGGTGCAGGTGGCGAAACGGGATGGGGTGCCGTGTATGTAGGCAGCGTCGTAGGGTAGGAGGACCCGGTACCCCGGTATGCGCCAGAGACAGGTGGGGCTGGGGGTCTAGCAGCGACGGCAGCGTAGGTCAACGGCGTAGGGACGGGTGGCGATGGAGGCAGTGCCTGCGTGACCTGTGTCTCAATGACCTGGCGTAAACGTGGGTCTAACGAGGTCACTGGCGCGGATGCTTCGGCCACAAGAGAAAGCTGACGCGCAACTTCTTCACGAATGAATTGTTTTATGTGGGGCAATAAGACGGTGTGATCAGCAGCGACGTCGTGCACGAGGGCGGAAACTTCAGCCGTATCTTCAGCGGCCCTGCGCGTCGAGACACGCTGCTTACGCAACTCGTCGTACTCCTGACAGAGCTGGACAACATCGGTGACGGTCTGTGGGTTCCTAGCGACGAGCATCTGGAAGGTGTCGTCGTCAACTCCTTTGATGATGTGCTTGATTTTGTCGCGTTCGGTTAGAGATTCATCGACGCGCTTGCAAAGAGACAAGACATCTTCAATGTAACTCGTAAAGGTCTCATCTCTGCGCTGGACTCGACTACGGAGACGCTGTTCCGCGCGAAGCCGGCGCACGGCGGGACGACCGAAGACCGCGGCGATGGTGGTCTTGAAGGCGGACCAGTTAGTGATTTCGCCGTCGTGGTTCTTGAACCAGAGGCTGGCCACATCAGCGAGGTAAAAGCGCACGTTTGTGAGCTGGTCGCAGGCGTTCCACTTGTTGGAAGCACTTACGATTTCGTACTCGACGAGCCAGTCCTCGACGTCTTGTTCGTCGTTGCCGCGAAAAATTGGTGGGTCGCGTTGCCGAGGTACGCCAGTACAGTAGACTGTCGTTGGTAAGGCAGCTTGAGAAGGGCCAGGAGCAGTCATGGTGAACGGTGAGGGTAGCGTCCGATTGCGAAGTTCCAGGTTGATGGGAACCCCGGCTCCTCCACCACTTCAAATAGAGGTGTTGTACGTCGGAAAAAGCTTCAGACGCAGCTTGGCAAAATATGCTTTATCAGGCAGGTCTGGCTAATGGCGAGCGGCGTGCGCGAGCTACTACTGCAGTCACCGATCATCGTCGTCTTCTTCATTGCCAGCAGAGCGTCCGTTATTCAGATTGATTAATTCATTACAATATATATATATATATATATATATATATATATATATATATATATATATATATATATATATATATATATATATATATATATATATATATATATATATATATATATATATCGGGAGCTGTAAATTATGCTTTGAACAAAAAAAAGTTGAACAGAAAGCAAGTGTTTTCCGTGAAACATGCGCAGTGAACCTGTGTTTTACCGCATCGCGAAACTGCTTCGCACGGCGGCCTGAAAGACACTACATGTACTGTTATTTTTATGTACACAAAACTTTATTATTGACAGCGCTTATATTTGCAGGATAATTGCGTGTTCTCCTTGCGCTTAAAATGTATATTTCCATTTCTTTTTATGCTTAGCCTGTTCAGAGCATTGTTGATGGTTCTATGCAATTTCTCTGTTCTTGCTTAGAATGCTTTTTTTTTTGTTTTGATACTTTTTTCATACTATTGTTAATAAATTTTTGGTTTAATTCTAACTGTTCGTATTTGAAAGATAACTCAGCTGTACAAGTCGACACTATAAACATTAACATCAATAACTCTGGGTGCATAAAAGATTAGGTTTTCTGGACTACCAAAGTACGGCCAAATGTCTCGCTGTCACGAGAGTGCTAAACATCTTCTTCTTGTCTGTTAGTTCTCCACGCCGCAGTGGTCTAGTGGATAAGGTACTTGGCTGCTGACACACAGGTCACGGGATCGAATCCCGGCTTCGGCGGCTGCATTTCCGATGGAGGCGAAAATGCTGTAGGCCCGTTTGCTCCGATTTGGGTGCACGTTAAAGAACTCCAAGTGGCCGAAATTTCTGGAGCTCTCCCGTTCAGCGTTTCTCATAATCTTATGACAGTTTTGAGACGTTAAACCCTACATATTAGTCAATCAATTGTCTGTTAGTCCTAATTATCATTGTGCATTAGTAATAATTAGTTACTGTATGCTTATAATTCGTCTAACACTGCACGTGCAATATTTTCAAGGCATTCGCGATATCGGTGCATTAAACGCGATAACGGAAAACAAGGTTGGCAGTGAATATAATTGACTATATATCGGTTACCTGTGGGATACCTCTCTGAAGAGCACTTTAATTTGGCGCATTAATCAGTTGATAGTTTGCGGAATACTTTGGTTTCATTGAATGTTTCCACCAGGTTTTATGAAGCAGTATATAATTTGTGTTTGTAAGTTAGTGTTTCACTGCACCGTCGCACAAACATTTATTAAATAATTAATTTACGTTTGTGAATACGGAAAGTCCGCACGGTTAACTTGCTTTTTATTTACATTTTGTTAAAGGCTAGAACATTTCATTTCATGTTTACAAAAAAAACTGTCAGTTTCTACAGCTTAATTATGGCTTAATTATGCCGTGACTGCCATAACTCTGTATTTACACCGTATTCCTTCTAAAGTGTGTCTCAACTTTGTCTTCAATCTTCACTATGTAATAACTTGTTTTAACTTAATTTTAGCGCTTACTTCCTTGCATTTATTTTGTATCCCGCACTACAGTTTGGTGAGAATTGAATCATTTACTCGCGCATACAGCTTATCTCGTTAAAAAAGATTCACCAGAGGTATTGGAGCGACGGCGAGGCGCTGAACGAGCGTTAGGAGAGCACCGGTTGAGAAAAGCGGGCTGGGCGAGTGGAAACCGCCCAAACTTCTTCGTAGGCGATTAACACACCTGGCTGTGTTTTGCGCGCAGCCTGGGCTACGCGTGCCACTATAGATCTATAGCTCATGCACAGAAGAGCCGCAACCTGGTGTGCAGAGCGCGCCACTTCGACCGGAAGAAGCGTTCCACCAGGGGATTAACCTTGGTGTGTGCCAGGTGGGGAAGCCGATCGAGCGGCTGCCGAACCAGGTAGTTGGATGCCCAAGTGCTTCAGAGGGAGCAACGTCGCGTCGCCGATCAGTGTCTGACCGTGCAGTTTGGTTTCCGCTTAATGGCTCGGTAATGAAGCGTCAACGATCGAATGGCGCCGGGTACTCCCCGTGGCAGTGCCCCGTATAGCATGCAAATGTGCACTCGCCAGCAGGCGTGCCACGACACGCCGAAAGTTCCTGCTCGTCGTGCGCGGCATATTAGCGCGCCGGTGCACTGCAGCCTGCTTGTATGTCGCGAATGAGAAAGCTCACCGGCTGCGCGGCACTTCCCTTGTTACTTATCGACTATGCATGTGGGCGCGGGTGCGCGCTGATGTGCACGCTGATGTGTGTGCGTGCGCGTGCGTGTTTGTGTGTGTGTGTGCGTGCATGCACACACACGTATCGTATGTATCGTGGGCATGAGCGCGTACGTTTGAGCATAATGCTTGCCTACAAGTGTGTTCTTGTGGGTGCGTGTGTGTACGTGTATGTATGCGTATGCACAGGTGTGACTGTTAAGGAATAGGCTGCGTCATCTCTGTCATGCTCAAAGGACAAGAGACAAGCAAGGATATAAGGAAACGAAATGGGGCCTGTATGTGTAAACTAATGCTGCAACTGCCACAATACATATCGAGTGACAAACTATTCAACGCATCATGCGGGTATGCCTCGTTTCAGCTGTGCAGCATAAAAAACAACCCACACGTTTTGTACGATGCTTATTACATCATCTTCGTACGACAGTCGTATTTACGACACAAATGCACACAACACGCGTACGCACTTTGAGATAAAAGCATGTATATTCAGACTAAGACATTCCGGTACCGGGAAAAGCATCCTTGAAACTTGCAAAAGATGATTTTCCCGTTCACCAGCTGTCAGTGAATCTTGCTGTGGCAAGAGTTTACCAGACACTTAGAATCAATGATGAAACATTTGGAGGTCCTCTCACCGCTGTAGGTGACATCCGGCACCACACCTTCCGCTAAGGACAGGAAAGGATGCTGAAGATGGAGCCGTGACGAGTCGGTAATGCGGACGGCGGCGGAGGATCCGTTCCACCACGTGCTGTCCACGAACTTGTCGCATCCCCTGAGCAGGCGTTGCCAGTCGCCGGGAGCCCATGGCGATGCTTCGGCGCGCTCGCCACCGCCATCGGTGCCGTTGGTGGGCGGGTGCTCGAGGACGACGCCGGCCAGTGCCGTCCGCCATAAGACCACAAGCAAGGCGGCAGCCAGGATCAGAGGCGTCCTGGCACGCCAGTCGACTGAGCCTGCTCGATCCATGGGAGCGCGCCGCGGCGAGCCTCGGCCGCACGAGCGACGAGCCCACGGCCGTAAGTCCCGAGAATGAGTTCGCGGTCGGCGCGGGTCAGCTGCTGCCTACCTACAGCCGTCTCGAAGCGAGTGCGGGAGACGCGTGCCGAAAGGAGCTCGCAGTGAGACAGGACCGGAGGGCTAACACCGAAAGCAGCTAACACCAAAACCCTGAGAACCAAATGGTAACGGCGGCGGCACAATAGAAGTTCTCTAGAGGGTTAACGTCGAAACCGCAAAGCAATAGAGGGCGCAGCGTGAAGGGAGATTGAAGCTAGACGTGAAGGGAAGCGAGGAATCCGGCTTCTTAAGCGTCGCGGCCGCCTACGGTGCCGCGGGCCCCGCTTAGGTGGGTAAGCATCTTCTCTTGCGGTGCAGGATGATGAGTTTGGCGCGACTGGACGCTCTGCAAGTGTTGCTCATGCCGCTGGCCGAAAATGACATCGATGCGAATCCCTCCGCGGGAAGCAGCCTGCGCAAAAACAAGACAGAAAAAAAGCCTTCTTGAGTACATGAGAAGCAGACCCTTCAGTGACCTATATATACTAAACCCAGTGTGGACATGTGTGCTGTAGTTTGGCTGGTATTTTGGCATCATAAAAAAATGTGCTGTCAGTAAATATTTGCAGTAAATGTCTACAAATCGACACGACGGGTTTTTGTTCTTACTTCATGTCTCGCATGAAATTGCACGAGATAAACACAGGACTCTTTTGACATGAGTATAACGTGTAATATGTGCAACTATAGCACCGATGCGACACGGCGACGTCATGGTTTATATGTGGACCATGTGTCTTATTTCGGGCGCTAAAGAATTGATTGAAGCACTTCCACCACTTGTAACGGGGTTTATTTGCTGAGCAGAACGCAGAAGGCGAAGCAGTCATCAGCGTCCGGCCAAGTGCAGCAAGCACGAGCTTATGTTGATGGCGATGCCCCTGAGGCGCCGAGAAATGCCGCTGAGGCCCCTCTTCTTCACTACAAAACCATGAAAAAATCCTCACAAGTTCTTAAAGATGGAGTGTTCTGCTCGAATAAGCGCATCAAAGCATCTTTATTACAGGTAAGTATACTATAGCTAAGTATGTCTTTCACTAGTTTACGGCTTCATTCGCTAGGTTACATTCCATAAAGGCTTCCATCTTTGATGTCAACTCGTATGCTTTGCATTGTAGAAAACTGTTAACTTTATTCAGCGAGTAAGAAACCACACGCACAGTCGATCCTTGCTTGCATATAGCATCTCAACATTATCGTCATTCTCGGTAAAGTTTGTTCCCCGAACGTAATGTACTTTTGTGAGTTCTCTGCCGTCTTTGCGCCTGATCGAGGCTACTATTCACTGATCGAAGTGGTGCCGCTTAACCCCTCAAACTACCTAACCCCTAACACTTGATAGCCAGAAGCATGGCACCAAAAGTTCACACAGCGAAACAATTATGAAACCACATGTTGGAACTATTGCAAAAACAGGCTTTCCGATTAGAAAAAAAAAGTCATTGATTGCCTGCAGTCAATATAAACGTCGACGACAGCCATCAAAAACAATACAAATTTACTCAGATTCATCTATCAAATATAAGCTGCATTAACTCCTTTACAGGCAACATTGCTGGTCTCTTTGCCATCGAAAACCAATGAAGAAAGATCATTGAACGCATTCGAACAATATAGCGAAGGCAGACGTTTTTAAAATTTAGTACTTGCTGCTTTGGAGAAAATATTTTGACTACAATAGCTCACTTTTGATTCTCCAATACTTTTCAGACATTATTTTACACACGTGTAGCTTGTTTATCGGTGTATCTTGCCCCGCCGCGGTGGTCTAGTGGCTAAGGTTATCGGCTGCTGACCAACAGGTCGCGCAAACGAATCCCGGCTGTGGCGGCTGCATTTTTGATGGAGGCGAAAATGCTGCAGGCCCGTGTGCTCAGATTTGGCCGCACGTTAAAGAACCCCAGATGGTCGAAATTTCCGGAACCCTCTGCAACAGCGTCTCTCATAATCATATGGCGCTTTTGCGACGTTGAAATCCGCATATCTATCAAATCATCTGTGTACCTGCTTATCTTTTGCTGGATCGCACCTTCAGGTATTGTAACAGCGTACACGTGTACAAACTGTGGACCAAGTGTGGCGATACTTGCTTTCATGCATCTTCGTTTATTTGTGGTCATCTATGTATCTACGTCATGGTCAAATTACATAGGTCGAAAAACATGGAACGAAAAATGTCGGAAACCTATCGCCAAAGACATCAACACGCACTGACGATTGAAGCGCGGCTAGGTGAGGAGAGGACAAACAATCAAAACTAAAACTCAATCTAAGTTTTTGAAATGCTCATAATTTTATATATGTCAGTTAACTATAAACTTACTTTACGGTGTATCTCACACCTGGCTAAGATATATTGCTTCAGTTTTTTGACGAGTGCCATAAATGCGGATGGAGTGGGGGTGGAGGGGGAGGTGCGTATCTGCTATTGTAATCTGCTACCAGAGGTTGTGTTCAGTTCGGTGTGTTCTTTGCTTCAGCGCATTACCAGGTCAATTAGCCATCGCTCACTTTTCTGGGGTGGTTTGGTGCGTACCTTCAGTAGTTTTCTTATTTCTTGTGTGATGTTTGCTGGCGTGACATTTCAGAGCTCAACTACCTCACAGAATGTGTAGATAAGCGCTGCATACGCTGGCGTGCGGCCAGCGTGCACTCGCCTTTGGTGACGGGGAACACGACACGCAAAGCAACGAGACGCTGTTCTTTACGGCTGCAAAGCTGTATTTTCAGAGCAGCTGTCCTGCTGCAGTGGTTTTTGACGATTGGGCAACGTAAGTTTTCGAACAATTATGCTCTTGCGCTCGTGAACAGTTGTCTCACAATTGTCTCTGCCAATTTTTTGTGCATATTGTAAGTACGTCATTTGGCTAATAAAACACCTATGCTTCCGCAACCTGTTTTTTTTTCCTTTTCTCTGCCGCATGCAATTATCGAGGCACAAGCGCAATAAAATTGCGTATTTATAACAACACGTAGAACGTCAGCAATAAAAAAATTCAATTTCGGGCCATATGTACGCCAAATGCGCGACATCACTAGTGCTTTCGGTTGTGACGTCATATCATATTTGTTTTATTTTCTGTTAGTTTCTCCCTGCTCATATAGATGGTAGCAGTGGCAACGGGCCGCTGACTACTTGATCCATTGGCTTTGATGGGAGTTACGCTGCCAGTTTACATATACCTTGTCTATGCTTTAAATTTTTAGATACGAAGCACTCTTTGACTAGTCTGTGTAACGCTCTCCGTCCTTTCTCCGTGCCAACACGCCGCGCCGCAGGTGTTGGGGCAGTGCCAAATAGGTCCCGCCTTCCATCATAGTACACGGTGACGTCACTCTCTCCCTCGCCGGCCACGCGCTCGCGGCGTTTCACTTCTTTCTCGCTTCACTCTCTCCACACTCACAACGTTCGAGCGCACATTGAGTGAACACTGTTTCGGCTCGTTTATCTGCGATAAAAACGACGCATGAAAGCGAAGCTCCTTCGCCCGCCGAAACATGCGCCGAAGCAATTTGGCCTAACCCGCCCTACCCCGCCGCGATGGTCTAGTGGCTAAGGTACTCGGCTGTTAACCCGCAGGTTGCGGGATCGAATCTCGGCTGCGGCAGCTGCATTTCCGATGGAGGTGAAAATGTTGTAGGCCCATGTGCTCAGATTTTAGTGCACGTTAAAGAACCGCAGGTGGTCGCAATTTCCGGCACCCTCCACCACGGCATCTCTCATAATCATGTGGTGGTTTTGGGACGTAAAACCGTACATATCTATCTATCTAACCCGCCCATCACCGGCGTTGCGAGGGTTAGCAGAACCGATCGCGTTCGCGAATGGCGACGTCGCACTTTTAACACCAACGAGGCGCAAGTCAGGGAAGCCAAACGCAAACGTCGGCAGTGGAAGACCAACGACACCGATGAGGTGCGAGTCAAGCACACCGATCGTGTTCGAGAGTGGAGGTGGCGTGCGGGTAACACCGACGAGACGCGAGCCAAGGAAGCCAAGCACAAGCGTCTTCAACACGTCGGCAACACCGATGAGACGCACGTCGAGGAAGTTGAGTGGAAGCGCCGACAGCGGAAGGCCAACGCCGGTGAATCCTCGACGTCGTCGGCAACGTCTCGCAAGCGATGCGCGCCTTCCGCCGAATCAGCCGCCGAATCGCCGTGCGCAACGCTGCTGCTTCGCATTCTATCATGGTTCCCACTGGGAAGATGTCGTTATGTTTTTGAACCCATTACATCGCTTTGATAACCTCGATTTATCACGGTAACTGTCGCGGGAAGAAAAGTGGCCATCGCTATTTAGAACAGACCACATCATATTTTTAATAAGAAGAGTAATACTCCGTATTGTCTTGAAGCCTCTAAGAAGCAGTGTCATATGCGTGTTCGAAAGTGTTACGACGAATAAATACCGTTCAGGAATACGAAATTGTGAGTGCATCCTTTTATGCAAAGTTCACAAGAGAACATGCACACGCCATCTCAATAAAAAATGCATTTATTCCCTGTTGTAGACATGAAGTGCATGCGATTATGCAAAAGAACCAAGTTAAAACGCAGCTGAGAAAATTTAGTAAATCTTGCCGGAGTTTCGGTAAAAAACCCAGGAAAAGATTACCAGATACCGCCAACGTCACTGTTACTCTAAACGTACATACCCTGTATGTTGCATGACAGAAGTGCCAATCATACTTTGCCCTTAAGCGTGGAAAGCACTTGCGCGATTCTCGCTATTCAGGAACTACGCTAGAATCATAAGCAGTACAAACTCATAGCAAGACATTTCTTTGTGTTTGCGTGAGTGTGTGTGTGCGTGGCGGGGGAGGGGGGGGGGACTTGCGACAACTTGTTTTGCACTTTTGCGCAATGTCTTTACACCTTTTTGAGCATCAAACAAGTGTTACAAAGGGCAACAACTACTATATATCTGCCCGCAAACACAGACACGTTTAGAGATCAAAAGACAAGACCTAAACATGAAGTTATTTCCTTGCTTTACTTTTCACGAAAAGCATGCCTTCGCGAAGCCAAATATTTTGGCTTCCTGAGGGCGTGCTCCGTATGGGTCCGCTTGTTCAAGCTTGAAGTGTACAAGGTTCATTCGAAATTCCTGCGACCTTCTCAATCACAGCAGAGCCACGTACAATGCTGGCAACAACGAAGTTCATGGTCAAATGCGACGTGCCTTAAGAACGGACAGTGTGGTCGGAATCAATATCGGTACTCTAGAATTTGTATGTATAGCACCCAAGCCGAATTATAATGCACTAATACGATTGTATTTCGTAAACATGATGTTGCGTCGGGGCTGGCATTCTGGAATATCAGCACACGTGGTACAGCAATAGGTCCAAACGTGGCAACCACCTCCTTTCACTGGTAAGCGATGACATGAGGTAAATAATGTAGAAACTTGCCGTGGAAAAAAATATCCCAGACAACACGGTTGAATGACGCGCGGGAAAAATCGATTCTCTACATATATGGCAGGTAAGCAGGCAGGCAGGCAGGCAAATAACTTTATTTGATCCGGAGACCCCTACGCTCACTGTCCCGTTTAGGGCGACATCGGCGGGCTGCACCCACGACGGGACGGGGAGATGCGTCTCTTGGGTCATGTCATGGACTCTCTGGATATCCGGTAGCTGGTATTCCTTCTCGTTGCTTGGAAAGAGTTCATAGGTTGTTTAGTCAAGTTCCCGGGACAGGTTCAGGGAACCTTTACCAGATGTCGCTCTTACAGATCAGTTCGACGGTTGTCGTGACTACGTGTTTGTGGTGAAATCTGTGAGGATGCCTCGCAGAAGCAGGAGAAAGATGTCGTTGGCTGCAGGCGGATACGCTCTTGCAAGATGTCTAATCATTCAAAAACCTTGAGGAGAGTTTGTCACTGGTCAAAAGCGCAGCGCAGAGGAGTGCGCAAGGTAGCGCGCATGGCGATGGCGAGGTGGTACACACACGGACAGCATGTGTGCCCTGCCACGTATGTGACAGCGTGTCACGTCGAACAGCTCATTCCTGCTGGAAAGCGGCTCTACGCCTTTATTTTAGTGGCAATCGACGAAACGAATCTTTGCACGGTAGCCTCCAATTATGACTACAGTCATGCTAACTGCAGCACATGATCGAACATGGAGCAAAACATAAAGAAAGCCTGATTCCGTTCTATGGAGGGCATAATCGTTTGTTTTTTCATTTATCATCGGAAATATATTGTAGTGCATCGCACAAATTCCCATATGTAATGACAACATTGCGTAAAGAGGGTCAGAAAAAGGAGAAACTGTAAAATGTAAAATTAAATAGCAAAATAAGAGCACATGCATGTGCCCTTTTGCGAATAAATAGAAAAATGGGTACGCCTTTTAGGTATATAAAGGATGCGTGCGTGCGCAATATATATTTTAAATTACCGGCGCAAGAGTTAACTGCTAAGGCACTTCTATGCCCTTTCTAGAGCAGCTTCAATGGCAACAAAAGACAGTGTGTGTAAAGGCATGAGCAAGTGCAGCAGGGATTGCATGTTAACGAGTTCGGCGTCTGTAATGCATGAACAATTTAACAAATAAAGAAATTCACTTTACGAAACGCGTCATTAAAACGCTGTTCTAATAACAAAGAAACAAACAAGTCCTGATTCAATTTTTTTAAAGCGTTGTGACATGGTTAACGACATACTACGTAGCTGAAAAAATCATGAGCCTTTGAGAAGCGGTGAATTTAGGTTGTATAGCGCCGGCCTCATCTTCTCCCCCTCAACCACACCATGCCCTTCCTTGCCTGGTTTCTTTTATTAAGAGGCCGATCAGTCACCGAAGAAAGCCCCAAAAGAGACGACGCTTAGTGAACACCCTATTATCAGCGAAAACGGCAAATAATGGCTCACTCAAATCAGTGCTCTTTTTTGTTCAACGTAAAAAAATGCCAAGAACTGTCGATTAGTAAATAACAGCGAAACATCAGTCACTGCCAGTCGGGTTCCCGGCATCAGTCAATTCAAGCGCGTTAGTGTGACTCGAACCATGTCCAGCAAAGCTAGGACTGCCTATTAGTGCTGAATAACTTTCCCAAAATCTTCGCCCAGCGTTAGCTATCTCACTGCACAGCAGGCGGGCAAAAACTTTCTAGGGCTTCTTATTCCCATCCTGCCCTTTCAAATGGCCTTTTTTCCCCCCTCTGAGGCGCCCTTCTATCACTGTCATCATCATTGAAAATCAGCAGCCATGAATCATAAGCAAACGTGTATTCCACGTAACGACGTTTTTCCTCTCGCATACATACAGGACATTTTAGGGTGTGCTGTTATTGCATAAAAACAAAACCAATCCAGTGCACAAAGAATCGTGCGAGCTCCTCATAACAGCACCGGTTTCGTGCAGCACGTACGCAGAACGTGAAGGGGCTCTTAAAAGACAACAAAGCTGGAGAGATGGCTCCGCTCCCTCGCCGCTTAAATGCGACTCCTCGAGAACTCCAGAGCTTGGCGACGCCTGCACTAGAGGAGAATCCCTTAAGATGGCACGTTTCACCCATATCCGGGCATTAGATGAAGGACGCGACGGAGGCACGCACCTAGCGCCCGCCACTGAAGAAGACGACCGCGAGGAACCATGGCAGCGGCACGCATTCTGGTCACCCAAGAAGCGCGACCGACAACGCATTAGCCACGGTGGGAATCCACCGTCGAGACGGGGACAACGCGGCTCAAGCGCCGCCGGAATCACCCGGCTGAGCATGGGGCTCGCGAGGCACGTGCTCTCGAGCCCCCTGGAGCATCTGCTTCACTTGGCCGCTTTATCCTGGCCCACGCACGGCAGCGCACCCTTCTCAAAAATTTACGCCTCGCGGTGCCATCCGAGGAGCCTTTATTGCGGAGGCGTGTACAAGGATGATCCGCTTCCGAACTCGTCAGCACATTCTAGCGCTCTTTTTCGCAGCTTTCGACGACTAACCTAGCGTCACAGCGCAGATCTAGTGGACTGGATGACACGCAACCGGCTACGATGTCACAGTGGCTTGGCATTTTTATCTCTATACGCCAAGAGCGTAGCCAGCCCGGTGATGAAAAACAGAACTGGAGTGGGGCGAAGCGTATGGGGAAGGGTGTTTCAGCTCCACCAACGCCGTCGGCTATTTGTTGGGACAACGTTTCCCTTCTTCATTTTTATTAGACCGGCGGCGGTGTTTGCATTTACCCATTCTGGCGTATGCCCTACTTTATGACGGACAGTGACGACAGGAGGCGGTGACAATTCTAGCCCCTAACATGCTTCGCACCATTCACACCACTCGGATATCAATGCACGTTGTAACGGGATTCAAGAATCTCGCAACTCGTTTCTGAGTAACTTTGTGTATCATATCCGTGGCTAACTTCACTGAGAGTGACGTCATTTTCGACTGTATGAAGCTACGTTATTCAGCTCACATACTACGCACCAGCAAATGTTTTCCGATTGAAGCTGTTGTGCCTCCAGAACAGAGACGTACTTTCCAAGTCCGGGCAATCCGACGGGCCGCCTCAAGACAACAAAATAAGCACGTGATCACAGGGCGTACGGCCATTAAATGTCACACCTGGTTACGCATTACCCTGCACTCCAGCAAAGTTGTGAGTCACGTAGTAGGGCAATGTCGAATTTCGCTTTCTCTTATGCTGTTCCCGCTATACTGTCTCATATGATTGATTGATTTGTGGTGTTTAACGTCCCAAAACCACCATATAATTGTGAGAGACGCTTTAGTGGAGGGCTCCGCAAATTTCGACCACCTGGGATTCTTTGAGGTGCACCCAAATCTGAGCACACGGACCTACAACATTTCCGCTTCCATCGGAAATGCAGCCGCCGCAGCCGGGATTTAATCCCTCGACCTGCGGGTCAGCAGCCGAGTACCTTAGTCACTAGACCACCGCGGCATGGCTATACTGTATCATAGCTTCACAACTCCCAACACATCGAGAATCCATCTGGTGCCTTAAAAGCGAGATCAAGTAACTTCTTCCCGAAGCAATAAAAATGTTACGTTGTAGCCACGAGCACCAACCTAAGGGTTCATCATCAGGACGTGAATAAAATTAGTAATATCACACCATATGAATAAAACAAGATATTCAACTAGCACCCTATTACCACGTTGTGCGCTCCCCTTGACAGTGCGGACCCTCCATTTCTTTCTTTTGATGAATCAAACAATCTCCACGACTCCTTCATTAAACGCGGTGGTAAAAAGGAGCTCGCTCTGGTTACTTGATTCGGCATGCCAGCTAAAAATTAGCTGACCCTATAGTAGAGGTCAATGGTGATCGGTGCAAGCAATGCAAAATTACTCTCCCCAAAAGCACATTTTTGGCCTAAAAAGGGTTTATGCAACGCAAACAATGCCTGTCTTTCATTGATAAACGCAACAAATTTTCTTCCGCTTTATTTCTACTGCAAGTAGTTTCCATGTAATTCATTAATGGTATGATCCCTGAAAATTTGTGTCTAAACTAAACAAAAAACAAGGTCCACTCAATTTTCTCCATATATGCGTCCTTTAAGTATTTCTTCAGCTTCCCATGGCCGTGACTATAAATTCCTTTTCTCGCTCACTATGACAGAACAAGCCATCGAGTATAGGGCCGGGTCACCTGTGCAGTATCTGCCTATCGGTGCCCTTTCTGGCATCACGAGGGGTGAAGCAAAATGAAAGGCAGCGTACTGAGGGACGAGGACTATAAAAAGAAGGTGCACAACACGGTCGCTGTGTAGTGAACCTTCTTTTCCTAGTCCTCGTTCCCAAGAGCACTGCTAAAATCTAGATGGTTCAGCTACGCTACGCTGTTGGCAGCAAGACGGTGTTCTTCCTAAGAGTCCAAAAAGTCGATTGTCAATTTCAGCATGCGCTGATTGTATAAAAATCATTGTCGGTGGTCATGATTGGGGCCAGTCGGCCGACTGTCAACGTATACAGCTAATGCGAGTATGCTGAAACGGACAGTCTATTTGGTGGACGCTTACAGAAAAGCACGACAGTGGTGTACCAAACACTTTTGCGTCCAGAGTTCAGCACAGAATGACCATCTATAGCGACCGTCACACTCCTCACTAATGTTATTTTTCAGCCTCTTTTAGCGCTTTTTTTTTTTTTGCTATAAGGAGCCAGTGTGGACGCCGGCCAGACGAGCGGCAATCGCTGCGCCAGGCGACTAAATACGCACCTGCTGTCGGCGCAGCTACCGCGGCGTGCATCCTACCGTGCTGCGCGCCTCTCAAGACTCCCTGATCGTGCGTCCCTTGCACTTTGAAAGAAGGGAAGGTACGAACGTGGGCAAGGGGCGCTCTATTGATTTTTCCATTAAGGTCTTTTGCTTCCCTCTAAGAGCAGTCCCAGGTAGCGCATCTTGGCGTGCCACGCCAGTGCGTGCCGCCTGTCCCAGAATCCACACGCAGTCGCGTGCCACCGTTCTTCCGCTGCGTCTTCCAACGGTGGCGGGAATATGTCCTTCTTCACTGCACGTGCTGGCTGTTTCCTTCTTTGTTTGTTCGCCAACCCCCCCCCCCTTTTTTTTTTATCCCAGGCGCGGCACTTTATGGCTGGGTTCATCGCAGTGTTCCAGAGTCAGAAGAAAACGGAAAGAAGTTCATTACAACGTCATCACTCTGAAGTACCTAGAACATAAGGGGCCTGGGGAATAAGAGTAGAACAAAAACGAAAGAGCGGTTTGTAGAGAGACGGAATTAAGTTCACACCATGCGCTCAAACGTTGCGTGCATGTACAGAAGCACCGCGATGCTCACCGGAGTGAGGAAAGAGCACAGTTTTTAGTTTAGCCCATGTTTCGCGCCAGCAAACTTTTCGCTCATCCGCGGACACCGACGTGTCCTAGCTACTAACTTGAGTTCACATGCCCCCTTCTCCTCTCCCCAATGGGGTAAAGGGAGTTCAAACGTATGCTTCATTGTACTGAGGAAATACATCGCTAAATTCCTTACCTTGAATAGAAAAATGCTTCTTTCGGAAATCGTTTGACAAACGCCGATGCTCTGCGGTGTAGTGTATATCCGTGGGAAACCTTCTAAGACGACAGTCTTACAAGATGAAAAGCGAGAAGGGCGTCTCATACGGACTTTTTATGGGACGACGAATGGAGAGTGGATTGACAGCTCGGTGTGAATGTCGTTTTCAATTATACACCTCGTTAAAAAACACAAGGTGGTAGCATGCGTGCAGCAGCGCAAGAAAAGCTACAAAAAACGACAATTGCTCACGCATTTGATTCACGCCCTTTACGTCGAAAAACGCCAAAAAACGTATACACTACAATCTGTTTATTGTGGGTATTTACTATCTGAACATCGACATAATCGCCTTAGATTTGTAGGAGCCAATGTTTGGCGGTCGATGAAGATAAGTGGAAATTGATGCCTCGTGATGCTCCGGCGATCACTACAATACCTTATGAAATAAGCTTCAAATGTGTTTATTACAAAAAAACGAAAAAAATTGAGAAACCAATAAGGGCGTCAAGACATTTCCATGAATAACCAATGTTATGATATGTTTTCATAAAACACTGGCTTTCGAGGGAGAGAGAAATAAGGAGAAAGGCAGAGAGGTTAACGTAGCTACAGGTTCGGCTGGCTACCCTACGCGTGGGGTAGGAAAAAGGGAGAATATTAGAAAGTATCAAGAAGAAGAAAAAAACACCAGGCCTGCGCGGAAGGCGCAGCACAGTCACATCTCAAGCTAGAAGAGTAGCCTTTAGGAGCCTTTTCTAAACACTCATTGTGTAACAGCTGCAAACACACTTGCTTGATACCCACTACTGCATAATAATAAAAATGTTAGAGTATTAGGTCGGCATTCGCTATGCTATCTTTCATCAGTTTTCAGAGAAGCATGGTATCCGCTAAAGACTTGCAAGGAATCAACTGTTCGTGAGAACACACTCAAAACAAACTCGCGCTGGTAGTTCACAGACACTCGTTAACTTCGGACGCCTTCAGATAGCTCAGTAGGGCTTTCGTGGCCTTGTGCATGCCCGAAACCATGGGCCGAGGTCGCGATAGGTTCTTTTTAGACAGCGATCTTGCATTAAGACAATCGAGTGTGGCCATATAGAACACTTCGCTTTAGAACATTCGCATATCTGCTCCACTCTTTCACTCGTACTTTACGCCACTTATCTAGGGATTGTGTGCTCTATATCTCGAAGGTAAACATTCCACAGAAGTCTGTCTGGTTTGGTATGGGTTTTTTCGAGCTTCTTCAAATCTTTTGATTGAAGTCTAAATCTTCTCCCAGCTCTATATCTCGTATTAAAACGTATGCAGCAGCAGTCTGACATGTCCAACAGCAATTGTCGGGGTCTCATCGGCTTGCATATGCACCGCCGTTGTTACATACCCGTGAGAATATTAAATGCAACATTTGAAGCAGGGTCTCCTATTAACGCCAAGATTATAAGCGACATTCTGCGCATCCTCCGGTGAAGAACACTATATAACGGACTTTCTAACTTCACCAGTGGTGTCACCTGGCCGTAAAGTAGACGCCTCGTGATACGGGTAGTACGCATGCACAGTAGCCTACTCATGCTCAGCACTGTGGGTCCTGACAGCGGCCCTCGTCGAACACACGTACGAAGTATACACCATTGTGCAGCCAACGCATTAACAATTAATAGCACTTTTAGCGCAACAGTGACTCCGCCAGCCAAATCATGAAAATAAATGCAGTGCGATGCGAAAACTTTCACGCCACACAACCTGATTTTCTTCTCGTTCGCACTTGTCGCTTTAGACAAAAGCAATGACAAAACTATGCTCGTTTGCCAATCAAGTCTGTGTTTTAGGTGGTCTGTAAAATAGTTATGTTGCACAGATTGTATAATTACATCAAGATACCATTATTATTTATAGTATTTTGCTTGAAGAAATTAAACAATTTTTAGCAAGACTATAATAGTAATATTTATTATTTAATAATACCTTCAGCGCCCATGTAGGCATTATACTTGGGGGCAGACAGAGAAAAGAACATGAAAAATTCAGGTTCGCATAAGTTTCTGTAAAAGAAAAGAGAGAGAAAAAGAAAATAAGAAAAGAAGTAGATTCGCAAGACATAAAATATACACAGCTGCACCGAGCACAGCTGCGTCAGAAAAGTCATATGCATTAGAGAAAAAAAAGCATTGCAGAAACCACAAAAAAAATGATGAAAATTTTATGATAATTAAAACAAAGTAAAGCATTCGTCCAGCACAAGGGCAAATAAAACATCGAAATAAAACAACATAGCTTACAACCAAGATGCCGTGCAGATAATGGCGACTGCCAGGCGCACACACGTAGTCTATAGGGCTTAGAGGTTGAAAGATTCAATCATTTTTATTGCCGAAAAAAACACATCCATCGAGGAAATTTCTACAATTGTGGAAGGAAGTCGATTCCACTGACTGATAGTTGCTGAATAGTTGCTGAAGGACAATGTATTGCATTTGTATTCTCTTATTTTGTGTTCATGATCTTTGCGGGCTGAAATGTAGAGAGGCCGGCTTATGTAAACATCACGGGGAATTGTAGTATGAGAATAGTTTACTTTAGTTTCAATGTGCTTCAATTTCCAACTTTTGCGGTCTGCATCTCGGGTGTCAGTGCTTGAGTAATGATTTTGAGCCTTGGCAAATGTTATGGCCACTGAGAATCTCGTCAAAAAGACCTTGTAACACTTTTTCAGCACATGTCGGAAAAAGCAGCCGATCGCTATTCGAGGGTCCTGAGAACATGTAAGCTACCTGCTAGCTATAAGGGTCCAAGTAGGGGCTGACTGGTTGGTTGTGCATAGCCTACTCTTGCAGCATGGTGCTCAAGTACAAAAAGTGACGACTGTAACGGTTAGTTGCTTTTCATGCGTGATTTGTGCTTTTCGTGCATGGTTTTCGCATTCACTTTGTTTTTGAGCAGCGCGCTGCAAGTTTCCAGTTTCCTGCCAGTCCCTGTGTGACATTCCAATTTCTTCCTATCGCATTCATTGCTTTGCCCTTACGATGAAACCATGCCATTTTTTACTTTTTAAATCTCTTCACTTCCTCTGAGCTTGTCTTTTTATTTTGTAGGAAGAGTATGATTACCACACACACACACTAACACTCACTCACCCGCACTCACTCACTCACTCACCCACACACACACACACACACACACACACACACACACACACACACACACACACACACACACACACACACACCGCTTATTATAGAAGACGCAATTCTTAATTTGTCGTAAACAGATGCGATCAGCTCACGTATAGCATCATCTTAGCTCAAATTCAAACTGCACAATCTATTTAAAATTTTGTGTCGTGTTACACTTCTTATACAACGAAAGCGGGTTATTTGCATTTCCAGAGATAACAATCAATAATTACACGCTAATGCTGCGTTTTTGTTCTCAGATTATGGGTCCATGTCCTGACGCACATTACCCCTAATCCTTTATTCTTTAGGTACCACAGCAAACTTGTTTCTAGCACAAAAAACGACGTTTTCCTGGCACTGCATGAGACGTACGTTCCAGCCGGCAAAAAAAACTCTCTTGTGCTCGTTAACAATATATACATACTGCAATAAACGCTTTTTTTCGGGCTCACCGGCATGGTCCACTAGAACCGCTTCTGTAGCGTGAGGCCAGTAAGAGGACAAGACGCATATTATGCAAACGGTTGTGCGATGAAGACGAGTCGATAGTTATAGGAAGGCACAACCGAATGCGGCTGCATATGTCGCGTGATGAAAAAAGAAACGACAGCAACTTTTTACGCTGGGACTATTTCGTATAGTGTTATTAATATAGAGAAAGTAAGTTTTTGAGTAACGAAGATGTTGCTGTAATCAGAACTCCCGGTTTACTTCGCCTGCAAGGACATCGTTCACTGGGTAGTACACTCCGTACATTCAACCGAAAGCATCACGAACATTTGTACCCATCTGGGAGTTCCGCAACAGCCACTCCCAACCAGTGCAGCGCGAAAACTTTCGAAGCCCATATGGCAGCCTGAGTCTTGCCCAGCGCGAAGCAAACTCCCATTAGATAATGCGGTCCTGTGTGCAGGCCAACCTTCTACGCCACGTACCAGTACTCCAGATTGCGGACTAGAAGCGAACTGCCCACCTACCCTTTTAGCGCTCGCTTCGAGGGGTGCAAATGTAGGCTCCTTAAGTGTCCACTTTTTCGGTTTTTTCGGCCATGTCTCCTAGCCGACTACATCATAAAAATGTTCCATAAAGTTACGAAACAGTAGTTGTGTTAGCCCACAACACACAGAGACGTGAAACATCATGATTTGAGCGACTAAATCTGGCCGTATACTTCACCTCTACGCGCATTCTGTAATTCGAGAACATAAATGACCAGCTTGGAGAACAAGTACTGAGAGAAAAATTAGGTCATGTCGTAGAAGCTAGCAATTATACCACAGCTAATACTTAACCACTAAAATGACTGCAGCACAAAGCAGAAGTATGTATGTTCTTTCGAAGCCGCTGCATACCACGTTTTGTGAGATTGTCCGGGTGGCCATGCAGCCAAGGGCGGGAGCCTCAAACACATACCTACTAAGGCTTACAATCCTTGAGGAAGCTTACAGCTTTGGAAGTCTGGGGAGGTGGACACCCCTCCCCCCAAACATCACGAAGGCTCCACTCGACCATCTCAAACTTCTATAGGCCTGTCTGGCTACTGGGTCCGGATTCTTCTAGTGAACCTAAATTGGTTTCTTTTGTACTTTTTATAATAGAGTTATTCTCTCTATGCGATAGGGAGTTCAATCTTTATAATATGGTCAAACTTATTTTACAAGAAATTGGTGTCAAATAAACACTGGTGAAACTAGTTACACGCCATCAGTATGGCTTTGATAGCAACAGGAGACTGCTTGCTGTCCCTGGACACCATTGTACAGACAAAATATATACAACACTACACAAGCTTATTAAGCCACCAGACATCTAAGACAAACATTCTCGAACGCAAATTCTTGCCAATCAACAAGTTCATCGTCTACGCGTCTATGTAATCAAACGGAAACGTAGTTTGGGTCACTTTAGACTAAAGCTGATTACGTTAGAGCCCGAACATGAATAAATAAAGGGATCTTGAGACGAAACCGAAAGGAGTTCACCAGTGCCTGCCCCATGGCGATTTCCCCGTGACTCGTTTTCAGCTTCCAGGGGGGTTCTTGATCGTAAACGGCAAACCTTTTCCACTAACCCAATAAAGGAGTCCGCGCGCAGTAACGCTGCAAGGCACGCGTGAGGAGCACAACAACGTGCACACTCGTATAGGTAGTTGTCTCCGAGAGAAACAAGAGAGGCGAATTGATTAGGTTCAAACAGAATAGTATACAACAGCGGTAATTTTTGTTAACTGTTGGCCAGCATTAAGTTCAGCTTGGGTTGATCACCTGTGCTGTATGAAAATCTCCCTAACGCTCTCTCGAGTGTATTCCTTCAAAGTACATAAGGTTGAAGAAAACAGTGAAATCCTGCCTTGATATTAGAGTGAACTCGCCTTCGCGTTGCGGCCTCGGATTAATCATCATCATCATCATCAACATGATTATCATCATCATCAGCCTGACTAGGTCCACTGCAGCACAAAGGCATGTTACGTCAGTCATCCCGGTCCTGTGCTTGCTGCTGCCACTTTATAACCGCAAACGTTTTAATCTCATCTCCCCACCTAACTTTCTCTCTCTCTCTAACCCGCTTGCCTTCTTCGGGAATTCAGTCAGTTAACCTTAATGACCAGCGCTTATCCTACCTACGCGCTACATGCCTGGTCCATTTCCATTTCCTCTTCTTGATTTCGTATAGGGTGTCCTTAACACCCGTTTGTTCCCTGGTACGCTCTGATCTCTTCTTGTCCCTAGGGTACCACCTATCATTTTTTTTCCATTGCTCACTGCGTCGTCCTCAACTTGCACCCTCTTTGTAGGCCTCCAGGTTTCTGCTCCGTAGATAACTACTGGTGAGATGGAGCAGTTTTATATCATCCTCTTGAGGGATAGTGGCAGTCTGCCAGTCTTGATTTGAGAATGATTGCCGAATGTGCTCCACACCATTCTTATTCTTCTAGTTACTTCAATCTCGTGGTTCGGATCCGGATTACTACCTGTACTAAGTCAGCGTACTCTTTCGCATTTTCAAGTTCAGTGCTTTCTATCTCGAAGTGCTGTTCTCTTTTGAAGTTGTTGTACAGCACTTTTGTTTTCTACAGATTAATTTTCTGCTCTCCTTGTATAACTCCATAATCATTAGTTGCAATTCGTCCCCTGAGTTACTCAGTAATGCAATGTCATCGGCAAAGCACAGGTTACTAAGGTACAGTCGCGGGTGATATGAAAGTTATCGCACGAGCGCGACCTGCCTAACATCCCAGGAGCCTAGCGGCACTTTTCGGAACTGTTAAAAATCATAGATTTCGCCTTCTTCTCTCCAGCGTTGGGTTTCCCGTGCTAAAACAACCTACCCTACAACGAACTGTACACCCTTTTTCTCTATTTTAGCGTTCCATTCGTTGCAATCAAGTGTATTCTTCATGGAATCGTACTACGCAGGAATGACAAAATTGCTGGGAAAGATGTGTTAAAGCGGCTGCTCTGCACCACTTCGTTTAATCAGCTCCCTAAGACAGGAGTGATTATAACTTAAGGAACAGAAAAAGAGCGAGTGAAGCTTGCGTGACACCATCTTCTCCTCGAAATAGTATTCTGGGACGTGGCGCTGCTATAGCCATCTGTCGACGCTCGCGCGATAACATTCATATTGCGCGCGACTGTACTCTTCAATAACTCTCATCCCTGACTCTTCCCACTCTAGAGTTCTGAAAACCTCCTGTAAGCATGCGGTAAATAGCATTGGCGAGATTGAATCCCCCTGCCTTACACCCTTCTAGATTGGTATTTTGTTGCTTTCTTTATGGAGGAGTACGGTGGCAGTTGATTCCCTGTAGATTTCTTCCAGGACGTCTATATATGCTTCGTCAACGCCCTGATTCCGCACTGTCTGCATGACTGATGATAATTCTACTGAATCCAACGCCTTCTCGTAATCTATGAAGGCTATGTATATTGGTTGGTTGTATTCTGAGCATTTTTTATTACCTGATTGATAGCATGAATGTGGTCGAATGTTGAGTAGCCTGTTCGAAATCCTGCTTGTTTTTGGTTGATTAAATTCTAATGATGTCTTGATTCGATTAGCGATTACATTTGCAAATAAATTGTATACGACGGAGAGCCGATGTAAGAAGGTGTAACATGGAGAAAATTGAACACGCTCTGAAGAACAGAAGAAGCGTCAAAGCAGTGAAGAGGAAACTTGCGATAGGCAGGAACCAGGTGCACTAAGGGACAAGGAAGGCGAAGTAACTATCAATATGGATAGGATAGTTAAAATACCGGAGGAGTTTTACAGAGAGCTGTACAGTACCGGCACAACCACGGCGTTAATATAAAAACTAGCAGTATTCCAGATGGCATCCCACTAGTAATGATAGAAGAAGTCAGAAAAGCCTTGTAGAGAATACAAAGAGGCTAAGCTGCTGGTGAGGACCAGGTAACATGAAATATGCTGAAGGACGGAGCACAGATTGTGCTAGAAAAACTGTCCACTCTGTTTACGAAGTATCTCCTGACAGGAAGAGTACCAGAATCTTGGAAGAATGCTAACATTATCTTTATACATAAGAAAGGTCTCAGATTACCTTTTTTTTATATATGCCATGGCCAGTAGCTACGTAGTCATGCCATGGCGACGAGAGCTCGATGAAGAACGCCATGGCACCAAACACGGACACGTTGTGTCGTTTTCTTCTTTATGCCCGTATTTGACCTGTTGCGTTATGACTTACTCCGCGAAAAGACCGAGCATAACTTGCCACTTGTCGCTAAACTCCATGTGTTGTGCCCACCATTATGGGGGCAACTTGCTTTTCTTTATTTAACGGATTTGGTCTACCAGTGGCAAAGAAAAAGGAGATATATAGCTTTTGAATAAGTCGTAAATCATTCGAATCTCGGCCATGTTTTATGCGTCTTCACATAACATCATGTGCTACGCATTGCTGCCAACGATCACTTTGCTGAAGGCACTGGAAAAGTCATACGAGGTGCCACGTTCCGACAACTACGATTAAAGTGCACTTTTCTTTTCTCAAAATTAACACAACTGAAAAGAAAGAATGCATATGGTTCGATTCAAGCCTGGCATTTGTTTTTGTATATGAAGACATACGTGACTGAACAAAAAATGTAAATGTTTAAATATACTTTAGTTATGACGGATCACAGTAAGACGTGTAGATCAATGCAATAGCACGAGAATATATCGAATGCTTTGAAATAAAGTTGTTTATATTTCATTCATTTGCAGATGATTTTATGCAAGACATGAGGGCGCCGCCACCAAACGAATGTTTTGTTGTTGTATATGGCTAAGTAAATTGATAAGCTCATGAAACATCGGCCTCAAGAATGTAGCCATTTTAACGTCTACCACAGCAAATAATCAATAAATTCTAAGCGCACAAACATATGAGGACGAAAAACCACCCATGACACACACGCACTGCGTGTCATACGCCAGTGTGTCACGCGTGTTTTTCAGCCCTCGTATGTTTGTGCGCTTGGAAGGTATCTATATAATGTAATACCAACACGCCCAAACCACCGCGACGGTGATATACCATAGCACTTTTCGTTTAGTTGTTACCGATGTGAAGCGGCAAGGTTAACAACCCAACATGGCTGCAGCGATACCTATCCGTGGAATAGTCAACAGAGTTCATAATTCGCCCCTTCAGAAACCTTCTCTCACAATTACGATGAATGCTCTTCCACACAATGTTTTTTTTTTATTTTTTGCTCTGTTGATATGTGAGTACGAAGAAATAGCAAACCACAATCTTAGTGCCTTTTTGTAGATTCATTGCCTCAAGTGCAAACCGTGTGGTTAATGGATG
Source organism: Rhipicephalus microplus (assembly GCF_043290135.1). Classification (NCBI taxonomy): domain Eukaryota; kingdom Metazoa; phylum Arthropoda; class Arachnida; order Ixodida; family Ixodidae; genus Rhipicephalus; species Rhipicephalus microplus. The sequence goes on from NC_134710.1 coordinate 159,226,608, forward strand.
TTCCAGTCATCAACCCTTCATGGCTACCGGCTCACAAAGCTGCAAGTTTTACATTCACTATTCGTGTTAATAACAATTTTTATAGTGTTCACAAAGAGCAACAGAGCACAGGAGGCTTGTACAAATTTAGCAACATCACAACATTTGTTTTGTGATTTGGAAATGGTGACAGCCAATAGTCGCAAACATAACCCAACGTATCACCGTTCTGCAGGCTTATGTTGTTTTCCCACTTGTTACAGATACGCTTTTCCTCTCAACGCTGCCTGATTGCTGTGTCACCGCTACCTAATCACTGCCTAATTGCTGAATTTAATTTGCCCACATCTGGCTCGGTATTTTTTTTTTTGTGAATTCACAGAAGCACATGATGCCCGCCCTTATTTGCTCAACAGCGTGAGAGGTCAAAACAAGGACTTGAATTTACGAAAAATGAGGCTAAATTAAACGAAACAACACAGAAAACTTAAGGAAGATAAGTAAGCGGCTGAAGGCTAACTACAGCGAAAACAAGCCAGCCATTATTGAACTTAAAAATTTCGTTGTTCAATGTGGGCAATATTTGCTCAGGCAGAATGTAACACTATAAAAATGGTGGTGTTCCTGCCCCAACCAGGACGTGGCCAGTGATTTCAGCGGGTACCTCAGAGGGGCCTTCACGTAATTCTTTTGGGTTAACAAAAAAGCTCATTGTCCGCCTGCCTGAAGAGCCACTGCGTTACGGGAAGGTGGATGACAGGTGAGGCTATTAAGCGCAGTACACAGAGGTGACACCGAATTTCGAACCTTCGTTGGTCATACATCCTGCAACTAAACCCGAAATATTTGGTGAACAAGTGTCTTTCAAATATATTGTACGCACATTCAAAGTTTTCTGTTTGAGTAGCATGCGTTCTTTTTTCTCTTCATCACGCGTCGTCTAGTGTGGAGCGCTATGCAGAATCGCCCGAGCTTGGCGAAACTCGAGATCAGCTTGGGATCTTTCCGAGCTCTTGCGACACCCCAATTTGAATAAACCAACAGTACTAAAAAGCCAAATCCGCCCTTTGGCGCACTGCGTTTCATTGGTTACGATGGAACCCGGCATCGCGTCAAGGACGGTCGACAAAGTTGGGCGGTGTTTTCAAACCACAGGCATCTTCTGTCATTTGTTTGTCGTTCCACAGAGTTCAGAAGTGCACCCATGCAATAAATGTGTCAGAAACTTTTAGTGGTTATATTTTTTAGAGGCATGGTGTGTTTAAATTTATTTGGAGCTTTTACTGCCTGCACTAAGTCTGTTTTAGAAAAATCAGCACCGTGGCCTCTGAGATTAGTTCCGGCCGACCGTATGACATCATGACCGCAACTTAACCCGAGGCCATGGGCTAAGCATTATGGTGGGCCTGCACTTTCTAGCACGCTGATCGGCTTGTGCGCACCTTCTTCGTCATGTTCATTCTTGTTTTCACAGCACCCAAGCACGTGAGCACGGCTAATTAGATTTTTGCTGCGCAGTATACATGGCTAGTTAGGCCAGGACATGCTATGACCAAGCTAATTACGCCAAGTCGTGGTAAGGCCGAGGTATTTACGCCACATCTTAAGATGATCATGCTAATTAGGCCATGTAAAATTATGACAGGGTTAACTAAAGCATGCTAGTTGATGAGCTAACTAACCCATGCTAATTAACAGGACATTAATTATTAGTACCCTAAGTAAAACCGTGCTAATTAGCCTTTACTAATATGATGATGATTGGAATCGTGCTAATCAGGATTGCGTTTAATAGCTCCACACTTATCGTGACCTTTCTGATTGTGCCCGAAATAATTGCCTTTTATTTGAAACCTTATCAACGAAGACAAAACAGTTCAGTGTAATCGTCATTCAGCCTTAGTCAATTCGTATAATGTAAATTAGGACACAGCTGATGCTTCCTTCACTTTGAAGCCGACCAAGCAGATTAGTTGACGACCCACTTAAAAACTTTGAAAAAACTCGTTATCACAAGCTCCTCTGTGGCTTCAGCCTTGCACAAATAGTGCAAACTGACTAAATTATTTTTATGCAAGGAAGCTGCTGCTTAGCGTCTGTTAAAAACAGTGGACATAGGGTGGAGGAGAGGAAGAGAAGGACGAAGGATGGCACTTGGCACATGGGGGGGGGGGGGGGTGTTCTTGGATCTGCGCCGCAATAAATGGACGTTGAGACGCTCTACTCTTGATCTGCAGGCGTATTAGTCCTTTGAAGCCGGCTTTCTACGATAGAAGTCTTCGGATTTTACAACGTCCACCTCATGAAACGCTTGGCAGACACATCGACGCCGTGACAGTCCCGAGTTGAACTGAGGCCTTCTTCGAATCAACGAGTTTGTATTCGAGTTCAGGCATCAATCAGTTTGATTGGCACACGCATTCGACGAAGATCAGGCACGCCCATTACGTTTGCTCTTGCCTAGGAGCAGTACTCACGTCGAGCGACACAATTTATCTATCAGCTTTATCACGCAGACTATGCACACACGCACGCAGAAGGTGATATAATCACGCAGCTACGATGTCTCGAATTCGATTTCACCACACTCACGACGTATTCATGCGCAACCACATTGCCGCCATGATGTGAGCACCCCTGGTGAAAACCTGTCCTTATATTTATCTGCAACACTTGATAGAAGCGAAACTAGCAGCACGAGAGTGCTGCGTGTGCACCCTTACTGCCATGGAGAGAGGAAAATTTCATGCTACAGGTGGAACGAAACAACCTGCCCGAAAGAGGACAAACGTCCACAAACACGTCTGTGGGATGCGGGTGTTGAGTTGGCAAAAAGATAACGCGAAAATCCCACTGGCGTCGCTGCACTGTTAAAATGTTGACTGGCAGGTGGCGCTGACTTGTTCGCACGCGGTGTTTCTTTGATAACCACCGCAAATGCCCCACATGCGTTTCCAACGCCACGCGCATTTTTGTAACCATTTTTATCAACGCTCCCATCACGCGCTCCGCACGGTCTTCATGCCATAGCCGCCGCAGAGTGAGCTCGGAGCAAAGTCACCTGCCTGAGAAGCTCGGCTCATCCTGCATAGCAACCCTAGCTGGCCACATGCGCTTCGCGTTTCGCGCTTGACCTAATTTGGTATTCGTCGCCCACGTGTTTCCTTCTTAATTTTTAGTGGACCGGAGGTGAGCAGCGCTTGTCTCATTTGTATGGTACACTTTCTGGCATTTGCTGCATTTGTAGTGTTGAATAGCAGTGCTGAATTGCGGGTCATCTAATTTCTTTGGCACACGCGTTTTTGCCTCCGGACGATGAACATGCCCTCGTCATACAGAGTTTCACTGTTAAAAAGGCTAGTCGAGATATATACAATGAGAGCGTCACTGACCTTGAAGAAAAGCTTGATAGTATTTGTCACACCTGTCCCGTTATTAGGGAGGCGATCGCCGGGCTAATTCCAAGAGCCGAAGTATCGGCCCCCCGAACCGCACCACGAAAGCGTGGACAATTTAGAAGTGGTCCTTATTGGTGCGCCAGCGGACGCCGGCTGTGGCCCAAAGAACAAGACAGAGCCGAGAGTTGATAAACAAACAAAATTATATTCTCATTAACGGCAGATCAAAACACAATACACACGTATGCACACTCCACAATAGTTACATACAATACGTCACCAAACAAACAATGTACTACACAGTACAATCAACCACACTTGAAACAACGGACACAGACAACAATACGCACTACAATGCAGTCGCATGCATTGAACAACCAAGACACTTAAAGACCAAAGAGATATAAAACCTATTCAGTCCAAAGTCCTTGGAACAAAAGTCTGAATGATACTCTTCCGAGAATCACTCACTCAAAGTCCAGCGTTGTTGTCGTTCCGCAGCTCTCGAAGTTCTCTTCCAGGAAACCTCCCGTCTTCAATTGGCCACTCTTCCAACTTCAACTTCTTCGCCGGAACACGTCGGCTTCACACTCGCAGCGGTTGCCACGGGTCTTCGCTCGATAGCGGTAAACACACACTCTTGCCTGTAGCTCGAGCCGTCCCTACGGACCACAAACTTCGCCGACTACACGGCGGACTCTCTACGCACTCTGGCGCTCACTTCCGTCTCCTCCTGTTCTGTCACTACGGGCAGAACCTTCGCCGACTACACGGCGGAATTCCTACGCGCTCTGGCGTTAACTTCCGTCTCCTCCCGATTTCTCGTCTCGGCTGCTCGGTTAAATACCTTGCGCGCGACTTTCCAGATCTTTCTCGTCATTTCGTCGGCGCGATACGCAGCGAAGGCTGGGGAGAGGCGAGACGGTTTGTCTGCCCTCCGCGTCGGATGACTCAGCTCGGTCTGACCCCGCCCCGTTCGTTCGAGAAAAATCGCGGTCTTGCTGGGCCGCAGATGTGGGGTGAGGAGGATCGTCTGCGAAGCCGTGCTTCTGCGGGGAGAGCGCGCGCCCGGGAGCCCTGGATGTTTGCTTTCTTTTTTTTTTTTTTTTTACCTCGCGGCGTTTCTGCCGCCCGTTGTCGCAAGGATTTGGCGGCGCGCTCTTGTTTAGCGCTCGTTCTGTGACAGTATTGTTGGCAAACCCATTTCTGCTATCGATACAAAAGTGGGCCACCATGTAACACCGAGAAGGGTGCAACAAACTTTATTGCTTGGTTCAAAAACCAAGCCGGAACGTGATTTTAGTCGTCATCGACAAAGCCCGTCCAATTCACATTAGTAATCGCAACGCGGGAATCTCAAGTGAAGCATATACGTATTTTCGTGAATGCGCCTCTCTTTCCGACACTTAAATGGCTACTTGTACACGAAGTTGTGAAAAACGAGAAGATATTTCATTGAACAAAATAAAGCAACCAAATTCGAAACTCAAGTACGCGTGGCACGCCCCGAAGGGCCTATTTTTACCACCAACATGGACATAGAAGACCTATTGTTTCAGCCGCAGACCTCGTGACAGACACTCTTACCTTCATTTTTGTATGTGTGAGAAGCCTATTAAAGTCACATTGTGGCTTTTATTTGCCCAGACGACTGCTTTATAGCAGCTTAAAGGAGTTTTCCTTGTCTACTTCGAGTGTTTGATGACCAATGTGTTATTAAAATTTTCTTTGGGCGTATTTTACAAATTAAATACGCGTCAAGCATCGTCTATGTGAAGTCACTGTTGGGGTTTATATCAATATTAACTGGTGCATCTCACTAAATGTCGTCTTCATATCATAGGCAATATTTAGAATGTATATTACAGGTCACAATTTCGTATTTCGTGCAACCTGAGGTACCCGTACACGACGTACTATGCAAGCCGACTGAGAGCATTAAACTTATCTACTGCAATAAAACATTTATTATTTGGATCCTTTGCGATAACAACTATTATCACAAGCTATTTCCGGTGTTGGTCACCAAGTAGAGCAATAACACGAAGAGACTCAACCAGACGCCCGATGAATTAGGAACGACGACGCCAAAAAAAAAAAAACAAAAAAAGAAAGAGAATCGGGAGATGTTGAAACAATATGGCAAATAAATACACCCAGTATTCCAGACTCTGCTCGGTACAGCTCTTAATCATGACCGCGAGAACAGCGCCCCTAAACACGAGGCTGCGAACGTGTCTGCGTTAAGTGGCGGCCACGGGGGCGAGCGTATTGGCGCCCCTACCGCAGTAAAGCAGACGGCGTCGCGCCAGGAGCCTTCGATCACAGCGGAAAGGTGAGGACAGTGTTGTGGCCGGCCGTTACCATAGCGGCAAGCAAAGCTGCCGCCACCACCGCCACCGCCACCACCTGCTGTAACACACATTGCCGGTGGCCTGTACACATAAGCCTCGGCGGCTCGGCCATGGCCAGGCATTGGCGCCCGTCCGTCCTTCGTCCCGCTTTCGCGCTCCGCTGCTTTTTGTCTGCACGCCGTCGCTTTCCCTTGTCCACGCGCCCGTTCTCCTACGCAACCTCGTCGCTTCTGCCTTGATTGCACAGTCCCCTGACGGCACTATCTCCCAGATTTCAATTCCAGCGCTGTCTCCTCTTTCCGCCGCTGCCACCTGACAGGCTTTCTGTGCACCGGTCCTCGATGACATCACGTCTATCAGTTTGGCTTTTGTGTCAACAACTTTCTCATTTCTCTTCACCCTCCGCGTACCTTTCCTTCCCCATTGTTTGGTCCACGGTGACGTATATCTGCGGGTGCCGATCAAACCAGACGATGAAGGAGAACTGCTTTTCCTGTATTGATGACGACCGGAATAAATGATCTTTAGTGTTCTGGTCATTCGAAAGCTGGAGATACTTATGAAGCTAAGTCGTCCCTGAACTGTACACACTCATCATTTGTACTCGTATTTCTAGTCTCCGTCCTTGTATGTTTTTACACAGTTCATTTTATTTAGTTGATTTATCTTACGGGAAAAGGGCTACGAGAAAGTATATTGCCCGCTGAGTTTTTTTTTTTTATTGTCCATCTTGAAATGCATCCATTGATTGATTGATTTGTATATGGGTTTTAACGTCTCAAAACCACCATATGATTATAAGAGACGCCGTAGTGCACAACTCCAGAAATTTTGACTACCTGGGGTCCTCAAACGTGCAGCCAAATCTGAACACCCGGGCCTACAGCATATCCGCCTCCATCGAAAATGCAGCCGCCGCAACCAGGATTCAATCCCGTAACCTGCGGCGGGTATCGCGACCACTGCGGCGAGGCGTCAGCAAAACTGTCGTGAATTCGCTCTGGTAGCACGCCAACTGTATAGGGCTGTGTTAAAACGAAAGCTTTCAACTTAACGAACGCAACGTTCTTTTTTATTTTATTTTATCTCAAGAACCCAATGAAAGGTGGGTACTATCGTAAAGAAACGGCAACAGCTTCGCTATTACTATTTATTTTAAAATATTTACGAACCCTCGCTCTATCAGAAAAATAGGAGCAAGTGAAACTTGGCGTCTGCATGCCTTGCATAGTACTTTCTTTCTTTTTCCCTTTCTTTCTTTCTTTTTTTTTCTTTCTATTACTTTGCACTATACGCCCTCTTTTGACTCTCGCTTTCCTACATGCACAGAGTTGGACATTATTCCGCCTGCTCAGCAGAGCGACACTTCATCCGCAAGGGGCAATAACCACGGTCACGCGCTCATATCCAGATGGCAATGGAACGTGGAAACGCGAAATGACGAGTCACGTCGACAGAAAGTAACCGTGCCGTATCAGAAACGGCTGATCGTCGACAACCCCATGATTCAGAGGGCAGCCGTCATGATAAAACTGCGCTTGCAAGTGCGCATGTGACGGATGCCCCTTCGAGGGCGGCATTTCTGTACGCTCGCTGGCATCGCCTTTTGTTTACGATGGTATTGGACGTACGACGCCTAGTTCTGACAGCTACAAATATATCGCTTAAAGAGCGCTTCAATTAGAGTATTTTGCATGAGTATGCCCAAACAAGATACCAGATGAGTGAATGTGCTCTTCGACATATATTCTGTAGCGCGCGCAAGTAGGAGGAACAAAAATGAACAAAAAACACAATATTAGTGATGTTCCAGCACATACCTAAATCTTCGCATTGCTTTCGCACAACAGATGACCAGTCACGCAATCGCAGAAGAAGATAAGTGAGCCAATATTTCTAGGCATCACAAGCACTCACAATTAGCACTCTTACTCTATTTTTCACACGGAAAACACTCTAGGAAGTGATTTTTTATCGATCACATTATTTGACACTATAAGTTACTATAATTAGGTACCTATTTTACCACTGGACTATCAACTACAATTGGGTAGAGCTCCTTTCAATCCGTCATTGATTTTCTCGTCACTTGTTTCTTGCAAGCTTAATAAAACGAAGGGTTTTGTATCAATCTCCCTCTACGTCCCCTCACCTCACCTCCATGCATCCAGTATTATTTATTTATTTATTTATTTACAGGATTTCTTCTGGCTTCAAAGTGAAGCCATAAGCAGGAGTGGGTAACATATAAATATAGCACGTTGAACATTTTCACAATATATTACGCACAGAGAATGTCGCGGACACACAGGTTTTAACGCGGTAAAAAGAAAAATATACAGTGCATGACATGCATAGCATAATACCTATATGAGTGCGTACTAACATCACTTGTGTACTAACAACGCAACGTCACAAAACAAAGAGTACAAATATGGCAGGAAGACATGCTATAAGTTTTTTAGCTCCGATAAGAATGACTCCACTGTGGCCGCCTCCACAATCCCACCAGGGAGGCGATTCCACTCGCGTACAGTTCGTGGGAAAAAAGTATGTGCTTCATGCTAGTATAGGACTTAACAGTGGCACTCCAAAGTTTCACAGAAAGAATTGTGGAATAGTGAAACAGGACCAGATCAACTTAAGCGCCCACATTCTTTTCATTTGCTTTTTTTTACTAGGAATGCTCCGTCAACCATGCCGCAACTTACTTGCTATTCGCGTAAGTCGAATGACTAAAATATTTTTTTTATATTTCCTACAACATTCCACGTAATACGCTACTCGTAGATTCTGCATGCCAACTCCTATACTGAGCACCTTTTTCACCGACCTTATACCGGTGGAACGTGCAGACGCAACTCCATGCAGTTGATTGAGCGATCCATGCAGTTGATTGAGCGATCTATAGCGTCCCTGGGACCAGAATCTCGGCGCCCTTACTTGACCTTTCAACAACGGTGTCAAGTCCAACTAAACGGTGCTGCGTGATCATGGCATGTTCGTGTATTGTGTTCGTGTATTGTATTGCACCTCGAAGTTTAAAAAACACTCGTATCTGGCACGTTTCATCAGTGCTGTTTTATCATCGTATGTTCTTCCGGACTGTTCTTCTTCATGCTCGTTTTTTTTCATCAGCATTTCGTTCATGATGAAAGAAATAACTGAATTAACCGAGAGACTTCAGAATCGCGTGAGAAATACGTGAGCTAGACAAAGCAGTAAAATGAGAGAGTCTGGTCTCTGTCAACTTTTCTCATGCAGGCTTCGAGCATTGCAGCTTCAGCCCGTCAGCCAGCAGGGAATTCGCCCAGCGGGATATTGAACTTTCAGCAAACACGGAGTGTGCTGTCGAGAGGAACGCCCTGTTTTTCGTCGCTGAAAGATAATCGCCTCTCCGATATTTTCTCTTTCTTTCTCCACGATGTACGTCGGCCACAAGCCTCTGTAGATTTGATCATAGCGTGCTCCTTCGAGGCCGTCGTCAGTGTGAGTGGATTTCGCGCAGAGCACGGTACGGTCCTGTTAATGTCATGTATTTTACCACCAGTCCTTTGGGAACCGATGCCATGATTTCTCGAGTGCGTGCGTGCTCTCGCTGCCGACGATCTCGTCAACGCTTGTCTTACGAGAGGTTTTGAAAGCCGTCAGGAGCGCTATCTGTGATTGCCAGCTTCAGTCTTTCAGGCGGGAGGAAGAAAAGCACGGAAAGAGAAAGGTGGCAACGCCCATCAACACAAACAAAAATGAAAAGAAAACGGCCACTCGCTAGGGATAATAGCACAGGTGAATGAAAAGAATGAGAAACTCCTTGCAAATATATCGTCTTCTTCAGGAACGACAAAGGTATCATTAATACCGAGTGAGCTGACGAGCACTGAGGTCGGTGGGGAAGTACTGCCTGAACGGAAATAGGACGAATGTATACATTTGTCGAAGAGTATTGCAGAAGCACTGTCTTAGTTAACTCTTGACGATATTAATAGGACAGTATATATAGCAGGTTAACGGTGGTCGCTTCGTGACCGCAGATGATCGATTTAGTACTGACAGCTGTTTCGATCTTTGTATGCTTGTTACCAACATAAAATCAAGCCTCCTGCACACTAAACAAAAATGACCTGAAATAACCTCAAAAACTGGGTAAACCATTTGTCCTCTAACGCACTACCTTTCCTGGGTTTTTTTTACCACCTACTACCGAGGTAAAAATTTACTCTCGTGCTAACTGAGTTTTTGAACGTAGGGAGAGTAGTAAATATTTACCCCAGTGAGGTTTTCAGCGAGTATAGAGAGAGTAAATTTTTACTACCTTCACAAGGTTTTTGAGGTGATTACTGGGAGTTATTTCTGGTGGTAAAAAAAAATTGACGGGTGCATTCGCCCAGAGACGACCAATTTATTGAATAGCAGAATTGATTGAATTTATTGAACGGCAGAATTGGTGACACATAGATTCACATAGAAACAAACACGCATACACAACAAATGCAGAATAATACACCACTAGAACAGACCGCACGCGTTTCTCTACTACACTTCGACAATCCGGTATATATATAGGCACGACTTTTTGACCGGCCATGTAGTACCGGTAGGAGAGCTCTTTTTTTGCATCGATTAACAACAACGCTTGAAGGTGCAAGCGTAAGCTTCAGGTGGGCTGCAGGGCACTAAATGTCACACCGACTTTTTATTATAAATCTACACGATCTCACCTTTTTGATTATCCAATAATTGCTTGGCACACCGGGCTCTTTGCCCCACCCGTGTTAGCACTGCTGATGCACAAGTCCATAAAATATACCTAAGCACGCACAAAGCATGGTAGCTCAATGATTTCCATTGAGCGACGGTGCACAAACACAGTAGCAGCACGTATTCATCACAACGGGCGTAGAAGAGCGGTCCACGCCTGCATACAAGCTGCTTACCGATGGCGTTCTAGGCCTTTTCGAGGAGCACGGCTATCCGATGAAACACAGCTGGCGATCACAGAACACATATCCTGTGTGAATTTCGTCGTCATTTCAGACACAAATGAACACGTGACCGCTATCTTGCGCGGACGGGGCGGTGTATGCATACTTCCAACGAAAGACCACCATCCGGGCAGGTCCGGGTTTTCTTCGTGCTCACCGGCCGCCACTTGTTGGTTCCGTCTGCCTCTAATCGGATTCGTGCTACATGTTTGAGAACAGTTGGTGCACGAGGTGGGCAATTCGGGCTGCACTTTACTCGTGCAGACATCGCCTACTGTGGAACAAAATATATGCGATGCTTCTTTCACCTGCCACGGCGACACACTCCCACTGGTCACTGGTGGCCGCGGCTCGGTGCCGACGACAGAGTGAAGCATTTTGCTTATTGCTTCTCCAGCAGGCAAGCACAGACGATGGCACCAGATTGATTTTGTTACCACTGGCAGATCTAGAGATATCCGCGAACTGGAGATATCTGCGACGTGCAGGTTCGGAGGCGCTCGGAAGAGCACGGTCGCTCGATGATCTAGGAAACACGTGAGATCCATCAGCCCAACCAGACACACAGATACCGAGCTTCTTGCACTGTCTGTCTCCAAAGCCACCGCCGAGCAAAAGCAACAATTTGCGAAAATATGCAGGACAACTTTCCACAGCAGGTTTTCTTTCTTTTTTTTTCTCTCTTTTGAGAGCCCCCCCCCCCCCCCCCCGTCTTTTTTTTCGTTCAAAGGATGCTGTTCTCGCTTATTGTGCTTATGCTGCCCCCAGTTCCAGTAAAAGTGCGCTGACTCGAGGTCAGTCCAGAGGCACGGCGATGCAAAAAAAAAAAACAAAAAAAAAACATCTGTGGGCTTCGCGTACCTTCAGTATTCACTGAGAGCGTCACAAGGGGGGTATGGGGCAAAAGCCGCCGAAGCAGCTGCACCTTGCAGTCACGTGGTAATAAACTCTGAAACGCAGGTTAAAAATCACGTGATAGCAAACTTCCTAAGTGGTAAAACTGGATTTTGACATCCTTTTACTACTTGCCTGAGAGGTGGTGGTAAAACTATGTCATGTACCATCTTTTACTCCTACGCGAGGTAGTAATTTTAAACGCGAGGGAGTTTTCAGAGGTCATGAGCCGGAAAAACCCCAAACTCGGATAGTTTTTGCTTACAGTGTGGAGCTCGACATTCATCTCGTTCATTGCATAACAAGGTCTTAGACATCAGCAGCAATAATAGTATGAAAATGAAAACGAACGTTTATTTGCCAGTAGCCTGCTGGTGACTTCACGCACAGAAAGTTTTTCATTTTCCCCATCAGCAATGATCCGACTACTGCACGTCCATAAAGGAACACGTGCACCTACGCAGCTGCTTGCATTGTTTATGCTTTTGCTGATTATGATGAATAAATATGCCACATCGATTTGTAATGGGTGCGCCTTTAAAACATTGTCTCGTTGTAAAGTTCTCATTTTTTGACGCATGGTGCGATTCTACGCTTCTCCCATGCAATGCTGCTTATTTGGCAACGCAGTTAGGCACTCCTCCCTCCATATGGCATTCATTTGGTGTTTCTTTTCTTCAAAACTAGCTCAAGCTGTGGCGTGTTTCTGTGGTAGAGCACCTGCTTGTCACGAAGAAGGCTTGGGCTCTACTCTCACTCGGAGCGAAAATTTTTGTTAATAATTTTATTTTTAAGAATATTTTATCACAGACAACGCTGATTTTCAGCTATAAACCGACGATACCTACGCCAACACCAACATTTCTGCGAAACGAGCTCTTCAAGGCCATTGCGTTAAAACAATTTACGATCGGTGCCAAGAACTACTATTATCGTACACTTCTTCTTAAGATATTTTTAGAGTTTTTCATGAATATTTGAGTACCCACTCGAGTACTACTCTTTTACGCGTCATTATTTTCCAGCAACTGGTACAATTGGCATACAGAGAGCTGTTCAACATACGCGTGCGCACGAAGGTGGAGGGTGGGGAGGCGACCCCTTTAGTCACCTAAGAGAGGAGGGGGGTGCAAAATCAGTCCCATACATTGACATAATGTTAAGGGGGCGCGTTGTGACTCGCAGAAGGGGCGCAAAGCAGCCGCATACATTGTCATATTAGGGACGGTGGCGCTGCAACGGACATCTGGCCCACCCTTCGACTCTCTCGCTGGATTTCGTGCCGACTGGTTGTGCCCTCGCGATCTCCGACGTCAGCGTAGCTCTGGCCATCTGGGCTGGCCCTACGCCATCTCCTGACGCCGATCTTCGACGACAGCGTAGCTCTGGCCTACTGGACTTGCCCTAAGCTATTTCCTGACGCCGACAAGAGGTCTCGCCAGTGGTGCCCCGTCCTCGGACTCCTGCAACCGTGTCCATCTTTCATGTCTTCTTCTTCCTTTCGTCGCTCCCTGTTCCTCTCTCGCTCATTCTTTACATTTTATTGCTATCCTTTTAATCCGTTCTCTACCCCCATCCGTCGTGAGCTACTGTTGAGATGTCCTCCCCCTGAGACAGTTACAGGGCTCACTTTTCTCTTCTTTTCACTTAAAATCACTTCCCCCTCCCCCCACCCTTAAAGGAGAACCCTGCGCACGCATATGTTGTTGTTGTTGTTGCTGCTGCTGCTGTTGTTGTTGTTGTTGTTGTTGTTGTTGTTGTTGTTGTTGTTGTTGTTGTTGTTGTTGTTGTTGTTGTTGTTGTTGTTGTTGTTCGGTCTCGTTCATGCCAGCCAAAAATAGCTTTGCTTTATGTGTGCGTCTCAACAGCGACCCCAGAGAAAGAGTGGCAGCGACACCGAATGCCCATCAGTGACTCGGAGGCCGCGCTCGGTTAGCATTCAGGGCTACAGAAGTAGGCCTGTCACCACGTGTAAGATGAAAATCGCTGACGGCGAGAAGGCATGGCCTCTAAACATGCGCGAGCGTACGCTTTCTGCTGTTGCTCCCAGAATTTAAAAAAAAGCTACAATAGAACTGTGGCAAACACGACATCTTCCGCTACGACCGCTTATCCTCTCTCTCACGAATGTGAGCCGGCGCAAGAAATTTTTCACGTAAAAAATAAAAAAGTGAACGTGAAAAAGCACACTTGAAGCGCAAGAAGACGCCGAATATCTGGGAAAAAGTCCATTGTGGATATTGTCGCATCTTCTCTACTCCATTTTAGCTGTCATCAGGATACGGCGAACGCGCTGTTTCTGCCACTCAGACCCGGAAATAGACTCTGGAGCGAAGACGCGCTAAAAATGAAAGCAAGTGAAAGCGGCACGGGGTGACTGATACACATAGAGAGGCACACACTGCAGTTACTCGGCTCATATACCGGTTTGTCTGTAGCAACAAAAGACTGAGAGGGAGAAAGAAACCATTTATGAAATGTCTTCGAAGAAGATAAAAAAAGAAAGAAAAAGCGGAGGATTCGGCCTGTGATGCACGCAGTGCGAGGCGCACCGGTGTCTGCTGGTCAAAGATCCACTTGGACGCTCTCGCCCTTTGGCGGAGCACGTCGCGCGCGCAGATCAGCCGCAGGTCGATGGCGGTCGATGAGGCATCGATTGAGTCCCCTTTCTGTGGTGCACACCGGCGGAGCCGTCCCGCTTCGTTCTCACCTGTGCCGGACGGCCCACATTAGTTAGACGCCTGCGGGACTCCCGCAACTCAAACGGATCCCGCTGCCACAACACGGTTGATCTACCGCCGTCGAACGCGCTCTGTGCTGTCGCACACAGCCCCGACTGTAACGCCACTCCTTTGAAACCAATTGAAGTGATGTTAACAAATAGAACACGATGCGTTAAATTCCTACACACATTGACTTCCTAGTGGGTTTTCGTTGAAAACTCGGCACAGACAGGCACGTTTTCATTACACTATTGATTTCAAGTACCCTGCCTTCAGTGTCGATATTTCGTCGTTCTGTTACTCTATGGTGAGCTTGCAGTGTATCCAGTTCGCCAATTTAACTGCTTCACCTAGGCCAAGGCTCGCGAACACCTTCGAAGCAACATCTTAATACCACTCGATGTTACTACGTGTGTACAATGAAATACAGTTTCACCTGCGCTACCTCAATGTTATTTAAACGATGCACTGTGTCAAAAGCAAATTATAAGGAACGAATAATGATTGAATAAATGAGCCTACCGCCAACACTGGGAACAAGCGGCCGAAAGCAGCTGTGCAACACTTCAAGATGCGAAGTCAAAATTGAAGGAAAGACTAACTTTATACTTTCGTTAGACTTTTGTTTTCTTAGGAATATAGAATATACAGTCTTTTTTATTCACAAGGTACACTTTACCAAATTTTATGAATGTCTCAAAGAGAGCTCCTGATTTTATTTGCTGTGGTACGGGCGCAACTGTCACCAGTATGACTTAAGCATTTTTTTTTCTCTGTATTTGTTGTTTGATCTTTGCTCTTCTTCCCCTCTTTCCCTATATTAGGATTTAATAAACTGTGTAGTTCTTAGCTAACGTTTTTGAAATAATGTTTATTCATTTATGTAAATACTAATTATTTTTCGTTTACACTTCTTCTCACGTTCGCGAAGCTGTGCTTTTGTAGTTTACTGTCACACTCCGCTTAACATAACAGCATGCGCATTATTTCTCTCGCACGCCCCCGCGGCTTTGATGGAACATAGAGTGCTATATATCTAAGTAATATTTTCTGCTTTTTTTAAGAATGTCAAGCATGACAAACTGGCAGTACCCACATAATCGGAAATTATTATTAAAGTTTTCTATGGACATTTTTGAAAGAATATAAAATCAGTTTTCTCTTCGGCTCCGACCCTGTAGTGCAGCCCCGATTATCCAGTTATAGCTCGCGTTATTGAGTCTCCGATCCTCACTTCGTTCTTTTTTTTTTCACCTCCAATTCTGAGGGCATAAAAGCATCATAATCAGCGGCAAATTGACTTCGCCCACTGCAGAGCAAAAGCCTCTCGCAAGTTCCGCAAGCCTGGTCCTGAGCTTGCTGCGGCTTCATTATTTCCGGAAACTTCTTAATCTCATCTGTTCATCTAACTTCCTATCTCCCCTTCACGCATTTGCCGTCTCTTGAAATTCAGTCTGTTACTTTTCATGACCTGTGGCTGCCTTGTCAATGCACTACATGTCAAGCCCATTTCCTCATCTTAATTTTGACTAAGATGTCCTTGAAGGAGCCCTACAACACTATTTTGAGCATGGTTAGAAAATGCTGCAGATTGGTAGTCAACGCTCCCGAAAGTAAGCGGGCCAAATATTACATAACAACCCGTGGCCTGGAATTCAAAATAAATCATGAAAGTCAGCTTAAAATTGGTTTCTCTTTTCTCGACAAATCACGCTACAGGCTCAGAATTCCTACGTCCAAAGCCTAGTATGAGTGATTGGCTGATTTCAGCATCGCGATATCTGTTGTTACTGGGGCCACCAGTTGAGCAAAACAGTCACTACCTGCCCTAAGTAGACGTACTTTTCTACAACTTTCAGTACCTTGCTACTTAACGCAAAAGCGCTGGTCTCATCCGAGACCATTGCACATTACTTTTCTACAAACTAGTTTTCAGAACTACTATTTTGCTTTCTTTGTTGATTTCAGAAATCAAGAGTAGCACTCGTCTTCTCAGTCAATAATCAGTGCATTGTCATCAGAGAATAGCAGGTTACTGAAGTACTATCCATTAATGTTTCTCCCTAACTCTTCCCAATCTAGGGCACTGAAGACCTCCTGCAAGAACGCGTCGAATATCTTTGGGGAGATTGTCTCTGCCTGTCTTACATGTGTCAGTAATAAATAGGCACATGTAACAATATTGAAGTAGAATCACTCTACTGTGTAGTCTTAGAGTGCGTACATATTATTTATAAAACGCCAGGCCTGCGTGGAAGGCGCAGCACAGTCACAGCGAAAGCTAGAAGAGTGGCCTTTCAGAGTTTTTTCTAAACACTCATCGGGTAACTGCTGCAAGCACACTTAGTTGATGCCCACTACGGCATTATTAATACAACATTTAGGGTAGGAGGCCGGTATTCGCTTTGCTATTCTTCGTCATTTTTCTCAGAAACGTGGTATGAGCTAAACTATTGCGAGGAATTTTGTGCCAATTGTTCATGCAGTGGCTGTCGACGATGAGGAATCATGCCTGAAGTGGGTAATGCGCCACATTAAATAGCTGAAGAAAAACAAGCTTTTGTAATGGGTTCGAGCATTGGACGACCCCCTCGTTACGCTGTTCGCATTGTCCGACAACTGTTTCTTTTCTCGCTATTTTAAGACGCTTCATAAGCCATATTAACGCGATTGTTTTCCCGGCATAAAGTCTGTCTAAGGCAAGTTTGCCAACAAGTCCCGGGCACCGGCGTGGCTCAGTGGTAGAATACTGGGCTGGCACCGAGCTGACCCGGCTTCGAGCCCAACTGTGTCATTGGTACTAGGTTTTATTTTTAGGGGCGAAGCTGCTTAAGGCGGGGGTCTGTCTATCTCTTGTATGTATGTACGTAGTAGTACGTAACCACCGGGGCCACATACCCACTCTAGAGCGAGTATGTTCCACAGGGGATGCGAGATGGGAGATGGTGGTACTTGGAGTGTTTGTTCACTAGATGGAAGCGAGGGCGGACGTACATACAGACTGGCAGACGGACAGACGGATGGATAGACGCACGGACGTACGGACGGATCGACGCACGGACAGACAGACAGACAGACAGATGGATGGATGGATGGACTCACGGACGTACGCACGGACAGACGGATGGACGCATAGATGGATGCATGGATGATCGCGTGGACGGATGGAAGCAAGGACGAACAGACGGATGGAAGCACGGACGGGCTGACGGATGCTTCGCCCCACTCATCATCTTTCACTCCGGGGATATGCTGTGATTTTTTTTATAATTTCGCGCGATGTGCTTACGTACACCGGCGGCAGCGGCGGCGGTGGACAACTAC
This sequence comes from Rhipicephalus microplus, assembly GCF_043290135.1. Taxonomy (NCBI): domain Eukaryota; kingdom Metazoa; phylum Arthropoda; class Arachnida; order Ixodida; family Ixodidae; genus Rhipicephalus; species Rhipicephalus microplus. Next base: position 159,244,262 of record NC_134710.1, read on the forward strand.
GGTGCTGTGCGAGACCCGAATTGTGATCTCATAACAGCTTTGGCTGAAAAACATCATTTAAGCGACATATAGCAACATTAGCCGACACAGCCACTGTGACTAATCAGCTAGCCGATGTACCAGTGTTCTGAATTGGCGGTAGTATCTGAGTAAACACGTTTCGTTTGTGCCGGTAGTATTCTAGTGAATACGGCCGGCCAGCTCGGTCGCTCCACTTAATGTAAAGCATGCTGCATTACGTTACATGAGCCGACCCACGTAGGCACGGGTAGCAGCCCATCAATTCTTGCGCAATCAAGTGCTGCTAAATAAAGCAGTCGCTGCCCTGGCGAGGCCCACTTGTCAAAACTTTGGCTCCAGTGACATTCGTTGGTCGACGATTTGTCGTTGCTCCAAACGCTGCAGGGAACTTGGCCCCTGTAAATAGTACTCTGTTGCAACAAGATGCATTGTGCAAAAAAGCCACCTTAACGACCAACTCAGTTTATTGGCCGAAGGGTACAGCCCTTCCTTGTTTCCTCTTTCGTATGGTTTATTCCCGAAAACAGCAATTTCAGATGTGTTGATACAATCAGTGAAATTCCGTTAGTTGTGCTGGAAGCATCGGTGCGAAATAAACTGGTGCGCATGCTGGTTTGTTAAGTGTGTCGTAAGGCGCAAGTATTGATGTTCGGGTATGACAGAACAAGCTCATACACTTGCGGCTGTATGTGACATAAGCATGACCATCCATTGTAAAATATTACTTCATCTCATGAGACAAAACTGGTCATAATGAAGGGAAAGTTAAATCCTTACCCACAGGATGAAGCATCAAACACAACGTCATGCGGTTGAAACTATTTCGACTTGAAATGTCGCGCTGTAAATCAAGCCTAAGCTTTAGAAATCTCCAACCTATGGCATTGGTTTATTCAAAGGGCAAATGAAACCAATGATCCCATACCTCATATGGTAGGATTGAAAAGTGTGCAGAAAACATTGACGTAGGAACCACTATCTTACAAAATTTTTCTGGACCGTGTTAAGAAAATTCAGGCAGACTAACCATACGAGAATTTTCTACGTTGCCACCTTACATTAGGAGAAAGTAAATTTAGCTAAATAAATGCTAAAAACTCCATTGCAATAACTAGAGGCCTCTAATTTATAAATAATGCATTCAGCGTGTCGCCCTGGTGTACGACGAAACAGCTCTTTATCTGGCTTTGCGAAATAAAATAACGCTTTAAGGGCACCCGAGAACCTCAATAAGCATCCAATACCAGCTTACTAAAATGCAAACGATAACTTAATAAAGTCATTTTTTTTCGTTCTGTGACTCAATCCTTTGTTCCTCCACTGCAAATCCCCAAGCTACGTTGCTCTTCGGAGTTCGCTACTGATTGCCGTCTTTCACGACACCATTAAAATAAATAAAAAGTAAACTACGCCTTCATAAATGAGGCATTGTCGGTTTTTTGTTTTATGTTAGCTCTTAAAGCTCACATAAAATTGAAAAGTCCATCTTTTTTTATTAGCGATTTACTTTCTCCTTGATTGCTGGCCATTGAGCACCAGAAAACAGTCTACGCATTCCTTACTATATTGAGCTCTCGTCGAAGTTGTTGTACGCTGTTCAGAAAGTACGCGTCATTTCATCGTTTCACGACGTGCTCCCGACGCAATGCCATGCCATTACCGCTTCCGAGCCCACTTTGGCACCGCCGAGCTCACAGTTTGGTGGCTAAGGCGGCCGTCTTCCCATTGTACTACTGCCAGATAAATGCTGACACTCGCGAACGCCACATCGTTTTGATGCTTGCTAATCACCTCGCAATCAGGTGTCTGCGCTCTCGGGAGGATGTTCAAGCGTTATCCACGCAGAAAAAACTTCATGACGCCTGTTCATAAGAACGCGTTCTACGCATTACCGACAGTATCTGTGATTTCTCGTACATTTTGGTATTTATGACTCTGCTACCGTGTTTTTAGCCTCTAAGCTGTTTCATAAAGTTGTACCTGCCAATAGTATCAACCACAGACTAAAAAGCTAGAGTTTGCTATAAAGGCGTGCAGGTAAAGCCGGCACAGTGGCGGTTATAATATATGTTGCAAAGTGCCGTATCGATCGGCAGAGGTTTTTGCAAGCTCGCGACGACGCGGAGTAAACATTAATCTTCACTTCCACATGATACATCTCGCGGCGCCCCAGCGCGCTACAGTTTACGTCTTGAGCAGGGTCCATACTCGAAGACGAAATATTTGCAAGAATTGATCGAGAACGCCGTCTCTTAGCTGGGTAAGCGGGACTCCTCTCGTGCAGACTGTGCGTCGCATGCTTCGTGTATTCTTTTTTTTTCGAATATAACCATGAAAAAGCGGTGAATGAACTTCGTTTGCCGCCTCTGTTTTCGGGTATTCATCTCTTTTAAGTGGAAAAATCTTTTTATTTTTTTTACGTTTCATCAAAGGTTACTGCAATATCACAATGGACTAAAAAAACTGCGTTGATTGTATTCTTTAATTAAACAATTATTTTCGTTAAAATTGAGTCGTACGAAAAAGTTTGGTTCATTATAAGCTGTATATCGCAGGTATCGACACAAAAGTACAGAGAAATCGTCACAGGAGAAAGAACTGAGGTGATCTAAGCTTCAGTTTGTTAAATAAATCGCGTGTATGCGCGTCGTTAGTTTTCATAAATACCAAAAAGAGCCATGAAACGCGGTTGCGAGATGTTTTGATACGTTCATGGTTCTCAATAAAACACAGCGAAAACGCCGCGCTTAAAACTTAAAGTATGCTGGAATCTATTCTGCTTAGCATATACAGGGTTTTTTAGCCAGAATATTAAAAATATGCCGACACACGAAATTACGACACAACCATATGCATGTTGCTCACCGTTGCCTGCAGTTAGTCAGACACTTTCTGTGTTCTAAAATACCGTTTGATTAGATTTATTTAATTAACTAATTTTTGAACGAACGAACATGGATTAAAAGTTTCTATGAGAAAGTTGCACATCCGTTTGCAAAACGTCTCAGACAGTTTTGAACTTTATATCTGTTAGGTATTAGCATTTTTCTTCTAATTACAAAAACCCGTGAAATACAAAAAAATACCTCGTGACAAACACGCTCGTGCGCCAGGGCGCCCAATCATTCTAGTGCTCCGCATATCATCAAGCTGCCGCTTCCTCATTCGTGCTTCGCATATTATCGATTCCCAGTTTACGTGGGATCTGCCCACGTTTTTCTTGTCTGTTGAGACATTGTTTCTACCAATTCGTTAATGCATAAAAATTTTTCAGGCGTGCAAGGTAAGTAGCAGAAACCTGTCTGTATAATTACTTTTAATATTCAATACAAGTGTCATGAGCTGCACGAGAGTGTTGCGTGTGCGCCTATGTTGCCTTCGAGAGAGGAAATTGGCATGTTGCAGGTGGAAGAAAGATACTTTGCTCGAAAGAAGACAAATGCCCACGAGCACGCTCGGGGCCGGGGGCGATGTTGTGTTATCAAAACGATAGCGCGACAATAACACTGATGTCACTGCATTGTTGAATGGTGGGCTGAGTGGCGGTGCATACGCGTTAGCAAGCAGTGTTCTATTGAAAACCGCCGCGGATGCCACACATGCATTTGTGACGACATGTCACTTCTGGCAGCCGTTTTTATTAATCCTGCTATCATGCGTTCCACCATGCGTTCGTGTCATGACTGCCGCAATGCGAGCTCAGAACAATCTCGTGTGCCCGAGAAGCTTCGGTCATCCTACCTATTACATTATTCCTACCTATTCCATCTTAACCCTGGTACATTATCCACGAAGAATTCGCACCTGATTGATTTGATTGATATGTGGGGTTCAACGCTTCAAAACCACCATATTGACGCAAGGTGAACGCAGTATTCAAACTACGCGCGCTAGTTCATGCGCCCCCCCCCCCCCCAAGAGATCAGCGGCTTTATGATCAAACAAGAAAAGGCCGTGACGGCGCGCGCTTCCTCAGCACGGGATTTTGATGAAGAAGAAGTGGACCACCACTCGAGGGTTTTTCTCTCTCGGAGATTGATCCCTTTTTGCTGATCGCCTGTTACAGACGCCGCTACTTTTCGGGCACAAGTTCGCCCCAATAAACAGTTATTCGTACACCATTTGGATTGTACGTAACAATATGATTATGAGAGACGCCGTAGTGGAGGGCTCCGGAAATTGCGATCATCTGTGGTTCTTTAACGTGCACCCAAATTCTAGAACACGGGCCTACAATATTTTCGCCTGCATCGAAAATACAGCCGCCACAGCCGGATCAGCAGCCAAGCACGTTAGACCACTAGACCACCGCAGTGGGGCGGAATTCACACTTCAAATGCATTTGTTAATTACAATCACACCTAGATGCCTCGTCGATCGCAAACGCAATTCTTCAACCTCACGCTCGTCTTATTTACTACTCAAGTGGGATCTGGTATCTGGAATGTCCATGTTCCCACGGGTATGCACCTGAGGCACTCTCGTACAAATGGGATGAATGGAATTATTTTATACGGGGAAGCGGTAGAATGCAAATTCGCATGCGTGCAGCACCAGAAGGGTCTGTGCGATACAGCCGAAACATCCTGCTATTACTCGAGTGTACGCGTGCAATCTATTCACTCTAACGCTCTCATTCGCTATCCTTAACACTACTTTTTACGTTGCCTTAGCAACCTTACCTTGTACACGGTATCGAAAAAAACTGAAAATGAAACTGCGTGTGAGTGGCAAAAGCAAACGTAGTGACAAGCGCAACTGTTTCAACCACTCGCGGACGGTGGCTGCAGGTGACGTGAAAAGCACTTGGCGGTGTTTCAAGTTGAAGTAACACGTTCAGCTTTTTCAAAATGGAGAGGTTTCTAATAAAAGAAAGTTGGTTCAGTTTACATTACTCGTAGCCGAAATCTCGAAAACCAACATCAGTAACACGGCTGTTTTGAATCTATCCTTCGAGTGAATAATCATTGGCCCCATCGTAAACTTCTATACCTCGTGCTACAAATTTGAGCTGCGTCTACACAATTTTCTAAAGCATGAAATAAATCCTCTACTTGCTACAGATGTGTACAGCGAGGGGAACGTTGACATTATCGTCATAAAAATGAGATGAAACCGAGGCTTAACATTCGTGGACGGCGTATCTATTCATTTTGTCATTTGCATCCGGAGAGATTGCAGCAGATGAGTGGAACGTTGTAGGACTGTGGCTGTAATCAAGTTCAGTGCCCTAATATTTGAGGTTAACAGCACGAAAAGAACACACGGCAGCTGCCCCAGGATGTGAAGTTTCTTTTTAGTGGTTTTCAGCCTTCTATTGGCCCGAGGGTGCGCAAGATATTTAGGAGGGTAATGGGAGGCGGAACGGCTATGGCAAGCAAGAGGAATCCCTGTGTCTTCCTCTTCTGCATGAGCATCGTGTCGCGCACAAGAAACCAAGATTGCGAGAGTACAGAGGCCGCATCGACCATGTGGTAGACTATCTTTGGCATTTACTCTGGCTCCGGTCTCAATTTTAAACGAACCAACGTGGCTCTACAGGTGTTGTTCACACGTGCGGCCACATAATCCTTCTAGACTTCGTCTTCAAAACTTTGAGTCTAGGCTCCAAGTTCGCGGATGAGTAGAGGCAGACACCCAAAGAACTTCTGGTTGCTGTGCGACCGGTAGCGAACGATGCTCCACCACAAGACAGCGATAGCTGTGTCCCGGAAGGCCTGGATGTTCTTTTACGCGATAATCCGACTACCAATGGTGTGCCCATTGCTAAAGCTGCCGCTTACATACCAGACAATGAGCTATGCGTTGTACCTTCAGACAAAAAGAGAGTGTGCCAATGATTGTCCACCAAGCAGCCCACCAAGCAATTTCGTCCGTCTTTCGCATGTTCAAAGGCCCAAATGAGATCAAGGCCGAAAAATTTATGCTCCGACTTAGATCTGCCAGTCTTGTAGCGAGTAATTGCTACAAGTGATGACCTAGCCTTAAACATGTTCTTTTTTTAGCTATGACTCGCAAAAAGGGAGTGCCTTTAAGGACAATTGTTTCCGAAATGAATTCCTGGTAGAATGAACTGGGGGGTTTGTACAAGATAAGCTGAAGCTATTCTCTGTAGACGACCCCTTTAGAATAAACAACTCTGGAGAAGTCGTTAACTTTATATATGAGACCTTCATAACTTCCTTCCTCACAAAGGTTGGATAACGTGCATAGAAAAATGCATTGACGGTTTTCGAGTGCTGCCGTTTCAGAACACCGCATGTACGACGACTGCAGGGATCTTAGACCTCTTATCTCTGTACATTACATCAGCGTTTGTAGAACGAAACGAGAAGACGTACATTCATAAATAAGGTGTCTCAATCGGGTCTTCCATAGCACCTGTTTTGAGCGACTTGCACTTAGCCAAACTTGACAGGGCATTAAATGAAAGGCTTGGTGAATTATCCGTCGTAAAAAAGTTTTCGTTATGTGAACGATTATCTGATAATATTGAACTGTGATTTTAAAGTGTTTCATTCTAAGGTCTCGCAGGTGCTACAAACTTTTCGTTCATGCCTTTGTCCGTTCGTGGTCACGCACCAAACGCCGGAAAGGAAAAGCATCCTCTTTTTTTACCTAAATACTTCCTTCTCACAGCGCCACACGTGCTAGTGTTACGAGACTCGTTCCCAGAAACCTATTCTGGCATTCTCGTCAGCACATAGCAGACTTGTTGGCAGAGCCACCACACAGTCATCTTTGCAGAGCGCCTCAGGGAGTTTCTGCTATCACGTCTTAGAAGCCAGTCTTCTGGCACAGTCGAAGCGCCTAGAAAGAGAGAGGTAACCACGCTCTTTGCTCATTTCTGTGGCGGAGGCAATGCACAGGAAAAGGAAATGTATGGGCATCGATGGTAACAAAGAGGGCACCACAGCGAAAAAGCGGGAAAAGGTGGTGGTCATTCCGTATATGCTCTCTGTTTCACGACACCTAAAAAAATAGGACAACGCCTCAACTTAAAGGTGGTCTTCGGTGCCCCTGACAAGCTGTCCCAGCTGACAAACAGGACCTTCCTCGTAAAGAGCAACGGAAAGCAGTGCATGGTCAGGCACAGGACGCAGTTTGTCGACTGTGCGCTAGACGTGGTGTACAGAATCCCTTTGTCTTGCGGTGCTTGTTACGTGGGCCACACGGGCAGATGCCTAAACGAACGCTGATGGGAACACGCCAGTAACGTTCGTAATGGCAAAGATTGCTTCCTGGTACTGCACGTGAGCACGTGTGAGTGCACTCCACAGTTTGAAAAGGTCACAGTTCTGGAAAGTACCAACGAAAAGCACGCATGCATAATCTGTGAAGCTGTTCAGATATCGGGTGAAAGGGGAAAGTGGGTAAGCAAGCCGTCAGTTACTCTGTCATAAAGAGCTCTGCTTTCTGGGGTTGCGAGGTTCGGCGTTGTAGGTTCAGTGATTGTTGGTGTTTAGCTGTTTCGTGTTATTGCTTCTGGTTTCATTTTTTTTCACTGCTTCTACTGTTCACCCGGATATATATGAGAAAATTCTTGCCAATAAATGTTCAGTTGGAATTCATCGCTTATCACATCTTTTTTCTGTCCGCCGTTTGTTATTTTCGCGTTAATTTCAAGTATGCGCAACCAACTAGCTCCGTCAGCCTCTTCGTCAGTATCCTCAAGTGACAGGACACGCTACGACATCTCCGGCAAACGGCCACGTCAAAAATTCCTTGCCTTTGTTCTCTGCGTGGTTGTACGGTTGGCACTGCCAGATGGCAACGTATCAAGCATTTCGCTTTTCTTTGTTCCAACTCTTGCGAGCAACAGCAATGCTACCAGTCTTATCGCACGCATGTTTCACTTCGCGAGATACATAATTTCATTGTGATTTCAAGGAGACTAGCTCAAACACCATGATGGGCCGTGCTACGTTCTGAAAGAAGAGGCTGGGTGCCCCACCATGGTGGTCTAGTGGCTAAGGTCCTCGGCTGCTGACACGCAGGTTGTGGGATCGAATCCCGGCTGCAAAGGCTGCATTTTAAATGGAGGCGAAAACGCTGTAGGCCCGTGTGCTCAGATTTGGGTGCACGTTAAAGAACACCAGGTGATAAAAATTTCCGGAGCCCTCTATTACGGCGTCTCTCAAAATCATATGGTGGTTTCAGGACGTTGAATTCCACATATCAATGAGGCTGGGCTGACGACGTTTAGCCACACACAAAGCAAACCTGACCATGAAAAAAGAATGTATTCATATCTGAAAACTCTCACGCTTGTCGACACGGAGTTTGAACGTGAAAGGCCATTCATGTACAAAATGTTTAGCGTCCGCTATGGTAACAGCATCCTAAAAGAAAAAAAAAAACTGGGGCCTCCCGATTCCGACATGGGAGCAGCGAGTAGTGAGCCGAGGGACCCGGTAGGTCCTTCCCGGCTAGTCACTCAGGACTTCGTTTAGGTTCTTTGTCCGTCTGTCTAAATCCAGCGCTTACTGTTGTGCTAATTCTGCTACAATTAAGCGCTAATCATACTGCTAATATAGCGCTCACGTAGTCTTGCCTATGCATTGGTGTAGTTCTAATCTTCGGCTAATGTCCTTTTTGTGTAGGTCTTGGAGTAGTTGTAAATACTGCGCCTAAAACGCAGCTCCACTACTATGAAAAGTAGGAAGTGCGCCGCGGGGGTGCGCTCCTACAGACCGGTCTGCACGGGCAACCCAGAGATTACCTTGGCAATTGCGCACTTGTAGAATTGGTGGCGGTCTCTCTGGCATGGCGCAAATATCAGTGAAATCTTTCAGTTCGCTGAGTTTCTCGCAATAAGAGGCAAATAATTGTGAATAATTGTAGGTTATTTCTGTAGTTTGTATCATTTTAGACCTTCATGGCTTATTTCGCACTAGCTCTAATATATTTACAGCTTTGTTTCAGGCTTTTATTGACCACTACGTGACCATGAGACTTGAGACAGTGGAGTGAACGACAAACCGGGCAAAGAAAGTGTTATTCTTCTAAAAGAACACTGGGCAGTCATGTCTTATAACAATTCAAGAATCACCGTGTCTAACCCCTTCACAAATAAGGGTTATGCTTTGAGCACGTTGAGGTGAGGGGTCAATAGATAGCAGAAATATATCGCATAAAACTGGCGTGACTCAGCTATTTAAAACCAATAGTTTTTATTTGTTGGTAAATCTATTAAATAAAAAACAGAAAAGTTATCTCTAATGCGATTCCAGCGATGGTTCAAAATCACTGACTGTTATTCAAATGTCGCTCCCAATAACCGTTTCATGATTGCTAGTAATGCATCAAAACACGGCGTTCAACACTGTAGAGCTAGTTTTCAGTGAGTTTTTTGCGTGTGTGTTTGTGCTTGTTCTAGGCAGAGATCTGTCTCGACAAAGGTCCTATGCGACTTTTTTATAGCTTTAAGCTCAAATATGTTGAAACGTCTACAGAGATATGCGATAGATGCCGAACAGTAGCAAATGAGACATGCTAGATTTTTTACGCACATTTTTTTTTACTATTAGATGCACATATCTCTCAAATTCGCATACCCAGCAAGCCTTTATTTTTTTATTGCGTGGTTGTGGGAGTGGGCCATCTTATATGGCAAACTTTCCAGGCCTTGAAGCATGCTTACTAGAAGAACAAGCAAAAAGCAAACAACGACCGAAAACTATAAAGTCAAATGTTTGCCGCTCCATAAGCAGCCTCATTACTTGCCCGATTCGATCTATGTGCACTTTCTACTGGCATTAATTATGAATCGCAGCGTTCCTCAGTTTCTTTTTGCCCTTTGCTTCAGCAGGTAATAGCGAAAGACAGGGCACGCATCGCTTATTCTAGCTCGCAGCGCTGGCGTGCACGCCATGGTGGACGCGCTACCGGTGCGGGGCCCCTCGAATGCCCCGGAAATCGATACGGGGCCTTTGCGATTCAATTTTAGCAGGGAATGCTTCCTTCTCGGCATCATTGCCATGAAAGGCTGCGTTAAGCACACTGTAGTCTCCCTAAGGCACTAGACTGTTAATTGGGATCAAGCCTTCGCGGCTGGTCCAATCATGATCCACAAAACTTCCACGAAGCTAAATATTCTCACTTGAGAGCTGAATTATTGTGCAACTCTTGTGAACTTGTTGGTTAACCAGCACGCACGCATTACCGTATGCGGAACCTTTTAAGGTAAATACAGCTCAAGTGTGGCTACTCAAGATTGGGCGTCTTTTTTTTTTTTGCCGGTTTTGCTGGGCGATTTAGTACATATTGATGATAGAATGATTCTCGCAGAAGCAACAGAGCTTTGGCAATTTAAAGAATATTAGGCACGAGTTTAATTCACTACATCTAGTACAGCCTTGTCATTTCGGCAGCCAGGTTCTCTTCAGCGTGGTAACCAGCTGCAATTTCCCAGGCATAAACGGAAACTTTCTTTAGAAAATTATCAGAAACGTGAACTCACACAAGCGGATTCTTCTTCAGACAAACAGCGAAAGACGGCAAAGATGACGCCATGTCGCGTTAGGCTTCAGCCATAACAAAAAATTCGGCAGATATCACGTACCATGGGAATCAACGCATGATAAGCATGCAGGGGGGAAAGTGACTGAAGTGTAATTTGTTGTACTGGAATGACGCTAAACATACGTACTCGTGTTATTGCGCATAAATACATGTTTAGCAGTCACATATGTTTTATATAACTAGTTGTTTACAGCTGCGTAACGATGCCAAGAGCAACATGGGTATTACCAACACCAGACATGTTAAGCTCAAACGTAGAGCTTGTACTATATTTCAGGATGGTTAGTCGGGAAAAGGCTGCGTAGACAAACTTCGGTTGATGGCGCCTAACTACAATTGATGCTAACCCAACGTGACGTCTCAGTCATTAGAGTAGATATGCAATGTTTATGAAATTCGATGGATAGCACTGCAACCACAATTGATGTTTCATCAAAACTACGCCTGCATGGTGTCTTGTTACAAAGCAGTTGCGATACCTGGCGTGACTCTGTGGTAGAATATTTGATTACCAGGCAGAATGCTTGGATACAATTCCTCCTGAGACCATTACATTGATACGTTGAGTTCGTCGTGTCAACGCTGCCAATGTCAATCTTTTCTCAACTCTCTCGCACTTAAATTACTAATGTCTCTTCTCGCCGTTCCTAGGTAGATATAAGCTGCCAATCACTTGTGGCACATATCCGCATACTGCGGCCTGTCGCATGCGGGTATGTGCAACACGTGTTTCGAGTAAAGAGTTTGGTGTCCTACGCAACGGGATTTTCACATTATTCAGGTCACGACCAGGCAGACATAATTGTTAAACCCTTTTATTATCCCATGTTGATGTTAGTCTACCCGAAGGAAGTGATCACGAGAGCATCCAGACGTAGGCGACTAGATTGATTGATTGATTGATTGATTGATTGATTGATTGATTGATTGATTGATATTTGCCAAGTAGTGATGTCTCGTGATGACATTGTGCCACGTCATAGCGGCGTTACTGTGATGTAATGCAGTGACGTCATGACTTAATGTTTGTTTATTTTGCATGACTCACGTTGCATGACGCGCAAGGAATGACAACATGGCAATACCATATTATAGTCTATCACCCTGAGCTTCCATTCATAGTGCCAGTGAACCTTGTAAGGCAGTCGATGAAGTTGAAGTGCAACAATATTCTTGTATGCTGTATTGGGTGCACATTAAACCAGGTGGTTTAAAATGGCTACATAGGACTCAAGGTGTGTAAAATTACTGTACATGGTCCAACTACAGCGTCCTGCATAATCATATCATGGTTTCAGCCTATTAGTTTTCTATAATTTAGGTTTTTCAATCACTCAGCATTATCGCCATGCCTCAGTATAAGTGAGTTCGTAAAACTTATTTATTACTATGAAAACTTTGTTCGACTGCCACTTACACCGCATACATTCTTTCAACATTCGTACGGCTGTAAAGACCCCACGTTGGCTCACTGTGAATAGCTCGGGCTGCTGTCGGCTTCCTTAAAACTATTCGCAGCACATAAAATATAAGCAAGCATCACAGCGTTACAGCCACTATTACTGCATTTGCGGGCGATAAAGAGCTACTTGCAGAGCTCACTGTACACACACGGTGGTTTCGCTAAAGCGGAATCCGCTCAAGAAGAACTGCGAGCTTCAGTTTCGATTGACACGTGCTACATAGCATAGAAATATATTCATTTTCGGTCACGCAAACACTGACGATGGCGCATCACTTCACGTTATGTCGGTGGCTCACCTAGCATAAAGGTGAATGTGAGCATTGCAGCTTTGCATTACGGCAACTACATTCTTCTAGTTATCCCTTGTGTCAAAACCTCAGTTATTACACCATTCTTCGACACCGTTATATCTGACATTTGCTACGTGGATGATGTGACTGATGAAATCCGCTTAGTCACGGTCCCGGCAGGCGCTTTATAACGAGCCTGCATTTATAACGAGTCGTTCATGCTACTATGGCACCCAGCTGAAGAAATAATAAACATTTTTGCAACTTCACACTGGTGCTACCAAGTCTGAAGAAACATCGGAGCTGAGTGGCCTGCCTTTCTTTATTTTCTCTCTTCCTATCTGTTTGTTGTGAAGTTTTTTTTGTAAATGTCACTTTCTTTCTTTTTTCTTTCTTTTTTTCTTTTTTCTTTCAGTATTGGTTTATTTCTGTTTTTTCCCTTACTTTTTTTCTCATTCTGATTTGTTCTCTCTTGTCTTTTTCTTTGCTTGTTTCTTTCATTTTCTGCCTTGCCCTCTGTTATATGTATTTTCATATCTGTTTCTACCTCTTTCTATCCCTATCTCTCCAGGCATCTCTCTCTTTCTTGGTTCCTCTTAATTTCTCTATTTCATTCACTGTTGGTCGTCTTCTGTTTCTTTCTTTTCTATCTATTTCTCTGTGTCTTTCTTTATCCATGTCTCTCTGTCTTTCCATGTCTTCATGCTTTTAGTTTGTCTATATTTTTCTCATTCTTTCTATTGTTCTCTTTATCTCTATCTATTTTCTTTTTCTCGTTCTTTCTATATATTTCTTTCCCTCTCTCACGTATTCGACGTGCTACACTTTGTCGAGCGAAGTTCTCGGTTAACACTCGACCTGCTATACTCGGTGGAGAGGCTCACCGATCTCGTATGGTGCATACTCACATGTTTTCTGCGGACACCAAAGTTTTTACGACCGGCTTAAAGAGCTGCGCTGTTAAAAATACACATATTCACTGTCTACATTGTAGCAGCAGCACTCCAAAGGCCTCTTCTCTAACGACAACGTAGATGCCACCGTTGCGAACAACATTGGGCTGAGGTCAATTATTCAAGCGGGAGCTCTTTCTCGGCCTTTCGGAACAGCCATTGTGTGCATGGGCCGCATCACTATCGCGCCAGGTTCAGGAGTCGAGGGTCGCAAAAGAGAGGAAGAAAATCCGGGTTGATGCAAGACGCAGTAGAACGCGAGTGCGTTTTCATGCTCTACAGCCATGGTAGGCGAACCATAGGGGGGGGGGGGGGGGCAACCACAGCTATGTCTTTCGGTTGACGCCCTCAAAGTCCTGCCTTCGGCAGTTTCGGTAAAAACGTGTAACGGAGGATGCTGTTGTCAGAAACCCCTAATTTATTGCTTGAACAAAAATATGTTGTGCTGTCTTCGGGCAATCTCATACAGTAAGTATTCTTCGCTACATGTGTTTACGTACAGTACAGAATCTTTCGGGACCGTTACCTATACCGACAGACGAAATAAGAGAACGAGCCTGCAGCAGCGATGAGTGCAACTACATGAAGAGATAAATTGTTTAAGACTCACGAACAAAAGGTGAAAATATGCGCGAGCATAACGGTAAATAAGTGTGGACAAGTATGTAATGTTTGGCTTTTCCGAAGCGTTCAATTAAAAGTGGTTGATGTTAGTTTTCTAAATTTGTAATAGTCCCTGCAGCGTCTCTGTAATTTTCACACGTTCGCAATGAGAATCTATAAACACCCCGTGTAACTGAAGATGCTGGATGATTGAAGTCACTTTTTCTAATTAAAACTAGAACATAGAAACTATCGGCACATTTTCTTCTTTTTTCCCCACATATTACGCAGTGCATACGAAAAGAAAACGAAGAGCTTTGTGCTCACCCCAAAGTAAAGAGGTCATTTTCACTAACGCGAAAGTTTTATCGTTATCAAGAAGGGTTTTTTTTTTAGCCTCCCTCACTTCAATGCATTACGTACCCATCTTGATGGACGAAAGTGTCTTCATCGAGCTAGGAGAGATAAATAAACTCTAGAAGACCTAATCCTCCGCAACAATGAACCTGGAATAAATGAGCAGATGTTACACGTTGCTGAACAGCGTCGCCCGTGGAAAATTAGTGCAGTGCTGCGAGTCTCTCCTCTTTTTTTTGTGCGTCTCCCGTTGCGCAGGCAAAAATATTGGAAGAAGGACCCTTTCTCAGTAACCAAATAAGTGATGAAGTTTAAAACCTGACAACAATACCTCCCTTATTATAAAAACAAGTCACATCAGTATAAAAAGTCATATACCAGAGTTTCCACAGTGAAACTACAACAACAGATCGATCAACGAAGCTTTGTAGTCTATGCTCGTCACTGATCAAAACATTTATCGAGTACCTACATGCACTATGCTTTAAAACTCCATACGTCAGTGCATCGAAACAATCAATCAAACTACATTTTCAATATATCGAGTTTCATGTGGCGTAAACTAATAATCTCAGGGGTGCGCATATCACCTATATTATTCAATGTAAACAGAAAAAGAATCTCGATGCATATTACGGGGAGAAAATCTCTCAGCAAACGCCCCAACCTTCTTGTTCACTTCTTTCCGACCTTCTCAGTAGTACAGTCTATAACAGATAAAGTTTAGTTCCCGGTGCTGAAAGCCACTAAGTTTTCTTTCAATCACACATTAAAGTACCATTTGCCTCATGTAACAAACCTGCATTTAAGGGTCCCCGTGCGAGGTTTGCAAACGAAGCGCGGCAAGACGTACCCGTAGGAAGAACGCGGGGTCCGGAGGACGTTGGCCGAGTGCGCAGGTCGTTGGCTACAACAGAGTCTCAACTGGGCCAGTGGCCGAATCGACGCAAGCACGTGGGCCACGCGTGCCGAACTGGGAAGGAGGGGGCTCCTGGAGACTCACGCTATCAGTGCGTGTACATAACGCTAAGTGGCCCGAGTTCCGTGTCACTAGCCAGAATCTACCTGTTCGCTTCGATCGCCGAAAAAGCCGGCGAGAATCGTTTGCGCCACGATTCTGGGCCGCCTAAAAATAGGAACCCGGCAGCGGGGCCCAAACGTGGGGTCAACGGCCCACCTGTCCGCGCTTTGGTCGCGACCGACCCCCCCCCCCCCCCTCCCACCGCCACCCGCCTGCACCACGGACCGCGGCACGCCACGCGGCCGGACCAGGGGCGGCGCAATAATAGATGGACCCGGGGCCCACCTGCGGCGCTGACACCGGAACCCGTTCCGCTGACGAGCATTCCGCACAGCTATAACTCCGTGACTCCCGGGTCCTGACGCCGAAAGTGAGCGCAGTCTTTATGGTCCGCTTTTCGGGCAGATAGGGCCGAAAATAAATCACTGAATGTATATCTGATTTTTTGGGGTGGGAGGGGTCCAGACAATTCCATAGCGTAATACTTTATCCTATTTATGTCTTTCATGTCGAGATCTAAAGCGATACAGCTGTCGCCAACTGAAAAGGAGAACAACGATGCCTGATTCTGACCATCCGGGGCAATGCGCGTCATCGTTCTCGGTCTATCCCATGCATTGCGGTACCTATTATGCACTGCAGTAATTAAAAAGTTCATCTATCTACTGCTACCTATAGCGTTCCGCAATTTTTTACTCGCTGTTTATACACTTGCGGGCTATATTTTACGTTGCGTTGTAGAGCCAACGTGTAAATAAGCAGTGATGACATTTTTGTAAAACAGTGTTCGTTTTTCAGTATTCCTTCATTCGTTTTTAAGCTTTTCTTTATTCACGGGCTATACTTTACAAAAAGTGATGCGATTAGAAATGTTTTAGAATGTTTAGCGTTTTACGATCTTTTAGCTTTTGTTTCCTTTATTGAAATTAGTATCACAGGCTACTAACGGCACCAAGCTATCCTTTAGGTTCATTAACAAGATTTCGTTTTCTTTTATTATTTTTCTTGCTGGCATATAGTATTCCTTAGATCAGTGGGTCTCAGCATGGAGGTTTCTGGAACCCCTTGCGGACTGGTGAAATGGATGAGGAACTTTTTGCAATGAGAGGAGGGGGCACAAGGCGAGAGAGGAGAAGGCGCCATAAATTCGATCGGCATGCAGCGTGAAATAGGTGCCATTTGCTTCTTCCTGGCAAAGAATGGTGAAACTAAAGTGTTACGCTCATTTGATTTCCATAGCTTGTCCGTAAGTTGTGCGGTGTGCAGCCACAATAAACCCCTTCTTGCTTCATTGGCTATACGCAAGCCTCGAGAAAGCGTATGTCGTGGAAACTTGCAACAAAAGCTTTGCAGCCATCTCATGAAGAAAAAAAACACCAACTTCTCCACAATGCAAAACCATTATGTAAGGAAGCATACAAAAGAAAACAAAATCAGTAGGGGCCATTGTCACTCATTTGTTTTTTGTTCGAGGATGGGTTTTCCGGAAATCCATAAATGAATTCTCGCTCCCACTGCCACCTACGGGGTCTGAGGACTCCCATTTGAGAACCACTGCTCCAGAACATATTGCTCCAGAAGATACGCACTATATCGGTTTTCTTTCAAAATTCATGCATCTATAGCGATTCCTAGCCTGAAAGAGGTAAGCAGTGCAAGAAAGACCATCTGCAAGCGACGCTCGCAAGATCGAGTCATAGCGTGGCGTTGCTTTATTTAGTTAGGTTTTGTCATCAAATGTAATAAGTCTCGTCAGCGTGATGGAGCGTCCATTGGAAACTAGTGAACGCTAAATTTTTAAAGTTTGTGCGAGCAATGAGCGCGTAGGAAACCACTCCCCAGAGCCATTAAACTAAACAAAATTCTTTTTTACGGTTCTTCCTCATTCAGTATTCTTTTTTCTTTTGCAAAAAAGCGTATTTTTTTCATTCTATTCAACTCATCCAGCACATGTGGCATTTCTAGCACAAGTAGTGTTCCTAATCATTGTTGCTAATAGTTTACCTGAAGAAACGACAAAAAATTAGATAATCAAGAACCTGCCACAAATGCTGCCAAAAGCATGACTTTGTCGTTGGCATATTACATTGTAATTTCGAGATATTCTATAACTAAGTATGTGTTCTAACGCTGAGAACTGTTGCCACTCATAAATAATTTTCGTTTGTATTTGTCCGCCTTGTGCATAGTCACGTACTTTCAAGAAATTGATGTGATAGCAGATTAATATATACATTATATTGAAATCAGCGAATGCGATAAGCTACAACTCCTGACTAATGTCTCGGTTACCATTCGACATTAGTCATTTGGCCATACTTCTTTTATGCATTACGTAACAAAGAAGTGTTTGTTCATTTCACAGTAATAAAATATCTAGACAGAGACGACCGCACAACATACCAAACTCGGCGTCGAGATATAAGTGATCAGCAAGTAAGCCTTTCACTTTTATAGTATACACCTCTAATAGCATATTTACAACCTTTAACTAAGGTCAATGTTTTAGATGATAGTTAAAACTGTGAGCACTTATTCTGTTTTAGGGATCTCAAGATATGATCTTGCCAGTAATTAGAAACATGTAGTTTGCAAGAATAACATTACATCAAAAGAAATAAGCCAGCCATGAAAAACAAAACAAATCTGGACATGTATTCATAAGAGCATATTACGTTAGAATTTTTTTGGAACATCGGTGAACCCAGTTTTTTTTAACTCACACGTACACTCACGCTGGTCTCTAGCAGTAGTTTAACAAATAAACATTTACTCGAAAAAGGAAACCCAAGACGCTCATAAGCTTGACATTCGTAGGGGAGAGAACTGTGGGCATCTGATAACAAAACAAGCAAAATCAAAAGGTCTATATCCGCCTTTTAAATAAACCATGCCGCCAAACAACTGCAGCGAGTTGCACCTTCTAATTGAGTTTATCTAAAAATCACACCTCTTTTTGCGATAGCGAAATTAAAGCTACATTACACATTGACCCTAGCTGTCAATGTCTTTTTTTTTTTCATTTGGCATGCGTCAGTTATTTCACTTTGACTATGCTTCGCCGCGGTGGTCTAGTGGCTAAGGTACTCGGCTGCTGACTCACAGGTCGTGGGATTGAATCCCGGCTGCAGCGGCTGCATTTTCGGTGTAGGCGAAAACACTCGTGGCAGGTGTGCTCAGCCCTCCACTGGCTTTGGGATGATGGCTTTGGGATGTTTAAACCCACATATCAATCAAAAATCACTTTGACGTTTTGTGGTTGTGCTACTAATATTTGGTATCACTTCTATATTTGTCGCATGCCCCTCATTCTCGCCCCTAAGAAATCATGGAACCATGTAACGTCCATGCGCATCTGATGTTTCTTTTTCGGTTAGATGTTTGTTCATTAAACTGTTGCTAGTTCCCGGCGTGTGTGGTCACCAATACTTCTCTTCTTGTGCACGTATCTTTGAAGACTGTTGTCGTCGGTTATTCCAACTATGCACAAACAGGCCTAATACCATACTCTTCTACGCTGGAATTGTTACGTAAGAAAAAAATTCAGCCAATCAGAATTCTCGACATATCATTAGGAAGTGGAGCAGGTCAATAGCTCTTACCAACTGAAGGCTTCCCGAAATCGGCCCCTCGCAATCGCACGTAGACGAATACAAAAATAAAAGATGTTATACCTCTCAAAGTTTTTAGTTTGTAAGCATTCTGTGTTTCTGGAAAACTTTTTCGCAATTCACGTGTCGGGAATCACGGTTGGTGGAAATTTATCTCTCACAACAGTATTCGCCGAAGTAGCTTTCGTGAACACCAATTTTATAAGCGGTAAACGGATGGAGCGAGAAATGTAAAACAACAAACCGATTATCTAAGCAGCACTGATAGCCACAATAACGTCATAACGGCATTCATTATTAACGTAGGTGTAAATAAAGTCAGAATTCTGCTCTGTGTAAATAAAACAGACAAGCTCATAATGTACATTATGAGAGAGAGAGAGAGAGAAAGAGAGAGACTTGAAAACATTTCCCTTTCTTTTTATACTAATGCCTCAACATCCTCTTAAATGCCATCTGCAACTTTCGAGCTATATTATTGCTTCCTTTTGTTACTTTCGAAGCAGATATCGGGCAAAAGATCACAAGAGAACAAATATTACCGAGATACAAACAGGCTTGCTCCTCTGGATAAAATCGAGTTCGGTGTTATCTTCAAGGCCAGTGGAAAGATAGGGTACGCGTCAGGCACTAAGGGTCTTTCCTTTTCGTTTCTCACTTTTAACATTTGTTGTAAACGACAATACTTGGTGCTGAACATCGGCAAGAATTTAACTTCAAAGGAAGAGGACATAGACCTCGCAAATGCTCGTTTTGGACTAAGAAGACCATCACACGCTGCTAAAATATGCCTTTGCATGTGCCGCGTACATGAAGCCGCCTTGGAATTTGATGCAGCTCATACCATGTAAATATTGCTTATGTTGTTGTTTGATAAGCTGTGCCCTTTATGTGCTCATTTAGAACCTCGCTAATTCGGTCGATTTTCTCGTTTTTTTTTTTTTCGAGCAAATGCGGGAACGCAAACAACTGTGTTTGCATTGCGAGCACGCTGTTGGCGAGGCGAGAATTCAAATGATGCACAAGTACGCACATCTGCGTCATTCGCGGGACCGTCGCGCTTCTCCCTCGTTTTTCGGCGAGAACGAGTGCGCCTGAACTTTGTTGTTTCTGCTTGCACCAATGGCTTATGCTGAACTGAGTGTTTATAAAACATGCACCCATGCGTCCTACTCGGAAGCGGCCGAGAGAGGTAAAAATACGAGCCATCAAAACTTTTTCGGGGTAATATGACTGCAGGAAAAAAACCTGCGCGCAAACTACAGCATCAGTTAAACGCAGAGTGTTGTAAAACAAACATCTCTATAACTACAATGTGAAAAAGCAGCCCATCTAAAAAAAAGTCAGAGAGAAGAGAGACGTGATCTAAGCGGTTAGACTAATGTTTCCCTGATGATAATAATTACGCAAGAAACCAAGCGGTATAATTTATATCTACTAAGCTGAATCCCACCATAACTTTCTTCTTTTCTTGAAAGTTTTCCATTATTACTGTCTTCATTAAAGTTAAGTTCCAAGTGCGCCTCTGGTTAGTGCTTTTTTGTGTGCTTTCATCCCTGTAAAAATTTGCACTACCCACCACCTTGGATTTGTACCATCTATAGTGATGAAATAGCCTGTTAATTTAATGAGTGGGTGGTACCCACGCTATTTATGTGCAAGACATAGACACTCTATAACTGCAAGCTTTGCTAACATTATCGCTGTGGTTGGCACTTACTTTACGTACGTATGACATGCGGCTACCGTCAAAAGCTTGCTCGGATATACACCTCGTACTTCTAACGTCAACTAGATTATTGGTTACCTCCGTCTTTTATATAACTAAAATAACCATCTTCCGCTATCCTAAAGCGTTTCGCCCATTTTTTTCCCTTTCATAGATCAGTGTGCACTTCCTCAGCTTTTTCTCAAAGTTATTTCCTAACTTCTAAGTTTCAGTTCGGCATGCGCAAGTGTCGGTGTAGTACATGCTTAGTTCGACAGATTATGAAGTCCGTCAGATGAGTAGGTATTTTTCACTGTTTTTTTTTATCGGAAAGAGTGCACTTCTATTTCGACGGCCTGTGTGCACGTCTCGAATATGGAATAGAAGAGCAGCCGGTGGCCCCGACGATGTCAACATCTATCTTCCGTGCATTTCAAGAAGAAGAGCTTCCACATGTTTTTCTTCCTGGTTACGTTGTACGGCATTGCATGCGCGACTCAAAGTGCACTGTCTCTCCTCGTTTGCTGATGCTGCCGTCTCACGGTAATCATTCAGAAACGCTAAACCTGGTTTGACATTATAGAAGATGTATCCCTGCAGACACGGACACAGGCGAAAAGTACACAAGCACCATGTTTGCTTGACCTTTTCTCAATACAGAAACGATGGTTTTATATAAGTATGGCTAGGAAAAGGGGGACACAGTTTACTGATCCCTCAACAATTTAAGAGTCGCTATGCCCTGTATGGCCACAATTTGTGAAGCTTTCGACAGTCTCCTCATTATTTTCCTGGCTATACAGCGCGACGAATTTGGCTTATAGGATCCGCTGTTGCATCTCCTCAGTTCATTCGCAGTATTCCAGCTCGCACAAGTCTGCAACAGGAGAAGGTATTTTTAAGGCACTTATGTGTGGTTTACGCACAGGCCTGTGAACTGACAGGTCTGCGCCCGTGATTTTTAAATACTGCTCGAGACTAAGCGGAACCATCCTCAAGATGCACTGTGTTGAAATTCCACCCAACACGTTTTCAAAGCCATTACCTTCAATCTGTGTGCTACATGGATTAAATTGTTCTATAACATCGTTATTTTTTCACGATGAAGCCTGTATTTTAGTTGGAAAAAAATACGGGATGAAATCCGTCGTTATTGGGTGCAAAGCGAGCGTAGGGGCAACGAAAGTCCAAGTCAGGCAAAGAGAGCGAACACTGCATTCTGTCTCTACTATTATGAAATTCACCCAAATGAAATTACTTTTTGTTTTCCTAGGCTCAGATGTCGCGTTATATTGAATTGTATGACCTGCCGCTGTTGCATATTCCAGATTTTCAACTCCCTTTGATCTTGGACTTGTCTGCGTCGACAGTTACTGTTTGCACTTTGTCTTATTGCTTCAAATTTGCATTTCTATTTCACTTACTGAATAATGTCTCTTCTTCCACCATGGCAGCTATGTATGTACGTACGTTCGTGTGTGTGTGTGTGTGTGTGTGTGTGTGTGTGTGTGTGTGTGTGTGTGTGTGTGTGTGTGTGTGTGTGTGTGTGTGTGTGAGTGTGCGTGTGTGTGTGCGTGTGTGTGTGTGTGTGTGTGTGTGTGTGTGTGTGTGTGTGTGTGTGTGTGTGTGTGTGTGTGTGTGTGCGTGCGTGTGTGTGTGTGTGTGTGTGTGTGTGTGTGTGTGTGTGTGTGTGTGTGTGTGTGTGTGTGTGTGTGCGCTCGCATCTTTGTACATTTTCTCCTCTTGTGATGGAATTTATTCCATATTCTTCCCAACTTCGAGGCGCGGCTCTATTCTAACCAACAAGAACTGAAGCTAGACAAACAAAAAAGCGAACCTATTCGCGATTCGCCCAGCATGAAATTCTTAAAGCAGTGTGCTGGAGCTCGGCTCTCGGGATTAAATATTGAACTTAAGTTGAGCTTCATATTTCATCTTGGCAGTGGCAATAACTTCCAGCATGCCTCGCGTACGTACGTGCAGTTCGCGCAAGGAATATATAATTTTTTTTTTCGTTTGGAACGGCCTCTACTGTCCTGCAATCAGCTTTGAAGCTGAATGCACTCAAGAAAAACGTGCAGCTTTTTATATGATGGCCCTTATTAGGCAGGTGATAGCGGTTTTTATTTCGTATTTAAATAAGTACAGGACAACCTCTCATGAAAGTACATTTACGGTGGTTAATTATAAATCTTGTATGTATGAAGCGATCGGTCCTACTTATCAAAATGAAAACGTCCAAGAACTGATAATATTTGAACAGTATATTCACGTGTATATAGTGCACACAACGCAAAATATAGCACAGAGGACGTTTTTTGATTTCTTTGCAGCTTCTGGGGGAAGTGTACCAATTATAACAAAAAGGCAAAATTAATTGAGTTTGAAGAACTCAAACAAGGTACGCTCGTCCTGCGCTCTCGTGCTGTCTACTTCCACTTGCACCACGTGACCTGGACAGTTTTAAATGAGTTTTCTATTAATCTTGAGCAAACGAAATCGCACACCGCCAGTGGCGTGTCGAGCCCACGACCTTCGAATCACGCGTTTAGTGCTCTATGAACCGGGAAGCCTTCAAACAGCTGATTAAGGCGTGCGTCATGTTACCAGAAGCAACACTCCAAGTCCTTCCACGTGAAAGGCTGTTCATTGTGTTAACGTATATTCGAGGCGCGGCACCTACTCGCAGAGTAACTGTTGGGAAAAGAAAACGATATATAACGCCTGACACCAGAACCCAGCAAAAGCACATTATATGTTCGCAAGGTAGATGGAATAGCTGCCAGATGTCGCAGTGTAGACTTATCAGAACAGGCTGCACAAAGGCTTTTAACGCTCAAGCCACTGATGCCTGCTATCCACATCTACTAGTTTGCAGTATGCTACCTTCGAATAGCCCGCATACGTTATTCCGAATGGTTGACGGGTGGCCTTGACACCACAAACGTTTTTCTATCCTGATGAATATAATGTAACCCTATTTGAGAAATCAAGTTTTGGAAGTAATTACTCACCTGATCATCATGAAGTCTTATTATTTCATTTGCCGAGTGGGACTACATACAGTTATGAGACGTTTTCTCATATATATATATATATATATATATATATATATATATATATATATATATATATATATATATATATATATATATATATATATATATAATGGAGAGAAGTGTATACCTAAGGGCTCGTATTTCCGTGTTTTAACACAATATTAATGAGATATAACAGACAGTAATGCCAAGGAATGTACAGGGGAAGTTATTAGAACCAATAGAATGTAAATAAGAAGAAAGAAGAAAGAAAAGTGGATGAAAAAATTACCAGCTGTGAGCAGGAATCGAACCTACGACCTTCTTATTTACATTCCATTGGTTCTAATAACTTCCCCTGTACATTCCTTGGCATTACTGTCTGTGATATCTCATTATTAATGTGTTAAAACACGGAAATATATATATATATATATATATATATATATATATATATATATATATATATATATATATATATATATATATATATATATATATATAATATCTAGCAGACAATAATGCCAAGGAATGTATAGGGGTTGATTGATTGATTGATATGTGGGGTTTAACGTCCCAAAACCACCATATGATTATGAGAGACGCCGTATAGTGGAGGTTTCCGGAAATTTCAACCACCTGGGATTCTTTAACGTGCACTGAAATCTGAGCACACGGGCCTGCAATATTTCCGCCTCCATCGGAAATGCAGCCGCCGCAGCCGGGATTCGAACCCGCGACCTGCGAGTCTGCAGCCGAGCACCTTAGCCACTAGACCACCGCGGCGGGGACGGGAGGAATGTATAGGGGAAGTTATTAGAACCAATGTAAAGTGAATAAGAAGAGAAGTGGGTGAAAAAATAACTTGCCGTGAGCTCAGTGGTAGAGCATCGAACGCGTTATTCGGAGGCCGTAGGTTCGTTTTCTGCTCACGGCAAGTTATTTTTTACACACTTTTCTTTGTTCTTATTTACTTTACATTGGTTCTAATAACTTTCACTATAACTTCCTTGGCATTATTGTCTGTTAAATCTTATTATATTGTGCCAAGACACGGAAAAACGAGCCCTTAGGTATACACTTGTTTTCTTATATATATATATATATATATATATATATATATATATATATATATATATATATATATATATATATATATATATATATATATATATATATATATATATATATATATGTATATATGTATATATATATATATATATATAGAGAGAGAGAGAGAGAGAGAGAGAGAGAGAGTCCCTTGTCAAAGGGGGGGGGGGTAACGTTTCATCGCACTGCACCCTTCCCCCCCCCCTTCTGTTGGCCGAGTCAAAAGCACAAGATGCATCACAATGAGTGAAAAAAAAATAATGATAAAATGAAAGGACGACGTGCTTCATCATAATGGTAAACCATTGGACACTCGCTTTCCTGAAGTAATTATGGGAAGTAAATTGTTCTTAGAATGCCGCGTCATTTGTCATTGCTCGGCGTATCGGCCGACGACCACTTGAGGCGCGCAAATCAAGCATTTCTCGCTGCACCGAACTGGCTGCCTCAAGGTCTTGTGTTGTCATCTGCACCCTTTTCAGCATGTTTTCGTTCGAGCCTCTAAAAACGGCAACAATATGCTGACACGACACCTTTTAAAGCGTCATATAAAACATTTTTCAGCCCGCAATCGTGTTTGAATTTTTTTGTTGATTAACTGTAAAAAAATAGTAAATGAATGTAGGAGTGTATCACAAAAGCAACACTCGCAAGATTACATAAAGTTTCAAACCATTTTTCTTTTATATAATCTGGGTTATATTTAAACCAAGTGATGAAATAAAGAACTTATATGGAATAATGGCTCTGAACGATTGAGCAAAATGGATGACGCCAAATGCTACTACACGATGGACGTTTTTTAAAAACTGACACTTAAATAACACCCCTCTTAGAGGGAGAGAGAGAGAAATAAATAAAAGGAAGAGACAGGGAAGTTAACCTAAAAGAACTGGTTTGCAACTCTGTACGGGGGTGGGAAAAAGGGTCGGAAAGAGGATAGAGATAGAGAGATATAAAATAAATTAGAAAAAAAATTCACATGCGCACACATTCAGGGAGTTCCGATCGCAGTCGTTTGCACAGGCTGGTTGAACGCAAGAAGCGCAGGAGCGCCTTCACAGCCTTCTTCTGCGACATAAAGTCCTGTCGGTAGCGCAGGATTCTTTCTTCTGAAAGAGTCTGGTTGTCCAGTTCACCTAGTGCATTGCAGAGTGACTGGCTCTGCGAGCAATATTGTGGGCATTCACACAGAATGTGCCAAAAATATTTCGTCACTGCCGCAATGGTCACATGCAGCAGTGTCAGCCATTCCAATGTGGAACGCGTACGCATTGGTAAATGCGACGCCCAACCATAATCTGCACAGCATAGTAGCATCTCGTCAGCGTGATTCCGGAGGAATTTGAAGACTGAGAGTTGGGTCTAAGATACATAACGGTGCATGGATGAAACGTCACTCGTTTCATTGTGACGTGGTGCGCTTGCGAGCAAGCATGCGGAGTTTCTGTGCAGCGTCAGTTCTGGAAAGCGGAATTGATATTTGATCGCTTTCAGTATGGGCAGAATGGGAAGCTCGATCAGCCTGTTCATTGGCAATTTTTCCACAATGACTTGGAAGCCACTGAAAGGTTATTTCATGTCCTTTCTCAATGAATTGGTGAGTCTTTTCTGCAATCTCGAATACCAGCTGTTTGTACGGGCCGTGGCGTAAAGGTGATAGAAGGGATTGCAGTGCCGCCTTTGAGTAACTGAAAATTGTCCATTTTTGTGGCTGTTAATCGCTGATGAATTGCAATGCGACACGAAGAGCTGTGAGCTCTGCTCCCGTTGATGTCGTAAGGTGGGAGGCCTTGAATTTTCTTGTCGTGTCTATTATCGGTATAACAAATGATGCCGTTGAACTCTTCTGTAAAACAGAGCCGTCGGTGTATACGTGTATACAGCCTTGGTACGTCTCGTATAACAAGAGCAGAGCAAGCTGTCTAAAAGCAGGTGTCGACATGTCTGCTTTTTTCTGGATGTCAGATATAGTTAGCCTGATGTTAGCCCGAATCAGGCACCAAGGAGGAGTCGAAGGCCTGGCGGCGGTTGTGAAGCATGTTGGCAAAGAATCGCGATATGTGGTTACCGTTTGGCAAAATGACGAACGAAGTCTGTCTGCTGGTAAAGAGGCTAGGTGGTGGCAGGGTGTCCTAGCAATATGCCTTATATGTGTCCAAAGTAACAATTAACCTATACCGTCAGATAAAAGGATTAAATATTGTGCATAACGAATATCAACCACTTCATTAGTTGTTCGTCGACGTCGTCGTCATCGTCGTCGTCGTCGTCGTCGTCGTCGTCGTCGTCGTCGTCGTCGTCGTTGTTGTTGTTGTTGTTGTTGTTGTTGTTGTTGTTGTTGTTGTTGTTGTTGTTTCAGGGGCGAGTGACCCAGAAAAATCCACGCATCTCCACGAAGTGATTGATAAGGAGTGGGGGAAAGCCAGACCCCAAAGTCCGTAATGCCTATTTTCAAGCCGCCGACTAAGGTTCGCGCTTGTAGGTGCTTTAAATTGTTCTCTCGCAATGATGATTGACATTAGAGTATTGTGAAACCGCGTGTCTGTGTGTGCGCGCGCGCGTGCGTGCGCTTCTGTGTGCGTGCGCTTGTGTGTGTGTGTGTGTGTGTGTGTGTGTGTGTGTGTGTGTGTGTGTGTGTGTGTGTGTGTGTGTGTGTGTGTGTGTGTGTGTGTGTGTGCGTGCGTGCGTGTGTGTGTGTGTGTGTGTGTGTGTGTGTGTGTGTGTGTGTGCGTGCGTGTGTGTGTGCGCGCAACTTTGTACATTTTCTCCTCCTGTGATGGAACTTATTTCATATTCTTCACAACTTCGAGGCGCTGCTCTAGCCGAGTTTTACGGCTCGCACGCGCGCGCGAGTTTTTCTGCTCAAAGCTTGAAACAGATCATTCCCTATTCTCATTCAGCAACTTTACGAAAGCACATTACGGGATATCAGGTATAGTATGTCTTTACTTGTCCGCAAATTTTACACTCTAAGATATTTGCGGCAGTTTTCATCACTGAGACCAGATAACTCCTTCAAATGATCAAAATGTTCAATACGTTACGCAGCCCTTCGGTCATGTCATTCAAATAAAGAAAATTCAGCTGATCCCCCGTTGGGAATCGATGTTATGCGAAGCATGCAAATGGAAGGTGAATGTGTTTTATTTTTATTATTCAGCGAGACGTTATAAAGTGTCGCTAAATATATGTACAAACCCACGCACACACATACGTTAAACAACCGCGTATGTATATATTAGCAGTTATTTACATTTGCGGCTCGATGATAACAGCAACATGAATATTAGCAATATTAGAAGTGGTAAGCCAATATGAAGCACTGGTGTTTGCGCTGGTGCGGGCGAAGATAGTAGCCCTCGACACTGCTACACAAATCAACTTCAGCGGATTGTGCCTGAATAGAATTTGCATTAACTCGACATGACGGCTGTATGATAAGAGAATACGTATATGTTATGTTTATAAAATTGAATAGCCAGTACTGCAACAACAATGGATGTTACACGAATGATAGGGTCTATTTAAAAAGTATATCCAAGGCCTGCCGGGGCTCTGAGGTAGAATACTTCATTGTCACGCAGGTTGCTGGGGTTCGCTTCCTGCTACGACACTGACATTTGTTGTTTTCATTCGTTTGGTCAGCACTGCCTATGGCAGCTTTTTGCGAATTCTCGAGCGTTAAAGTTACCCATGTGTTTTTTCGCCGCTCCTGGGTAGAATTTAAAAGTCTATCATTTGTGGCACACACCCGCCTACCAGTGGAACATACCCACCTTCGGTCATGTGCCACTGTTTATTTTAAAGTGTTTGATGACGTACGTGACGATATTGTCATACTATTCATGTCATGATTAGTGAGTTTTATTCAACAAACGTTCTTACCCTTCCGTATTAATTTTGTTGTACCCCAATTTAAGGGGGTGATGATTAGAGCACCAGGCGTATCTGGTTAGATAGATAGATAGATAGATAGATAGATAGATAGATAGATAGATAGATAGATAGATAGATAGATAGATAGATAGATAGATAGATAGATAGATAGATAGATAGATAGATAGATAGATAGATAGATAGATAGATAGATAGATAGATAGATAGATAGATAGATAGATAGATAGATAGATAGATAGATAGATAGATAGATAGATAGATAGATAGATAGATAGATAGATAGATAGATAGATAGACAGACAGACAGACAGACAGACAGACAGACAGACAGACAGACAGACAGACAGACAGACAGACAGACAGATAGATAGATAGATAGATAGATAGATAGATAGATAGATAGATAGATAGATAGATAGATAGATAGATAGATAGATAGATAGATAGATAGATAGATAGATAGATAGATAGATAGATAGATAGATAGATAGATAGATAGATAGATAGATAGATAGATAGATAGATAGATAGATAGATAGATAGATAGATAGATAGATAGATAGATAGATAGATAGATAGATAGATAGATAGATAGATAGATAGATAGATAGATAGATAGATACCAAAAGTGCTTACCGTACGCAAAGAAATGCTTCGCGTCTTAAAATAAATAAGCACGCTCCTTTTTCTTTCTCCCCTTCGGAGCAGCAATACTCTCGCAGTGGTGATATAAATGATGTCCCACGCGTTCTTTTTATATGTTTAAAAGAAAACAGACTCTACAAAACTTGTTGAGTCTAGTGCCCCGTCGCAGGCAATTTATAATGTTAGCGAGCATGGTTGCGTGCTCTGTATAGCCACCTGGCGAGCGCTGAGCACACGGCGTCCTGCACATTATGCCAGCGGCGAAGGCGCGAGCTCTGTACGTACAGGCACACTTTGCCCCTAATGAGGCCCTTGTTGGAGCTCAGTCGAGAAGCACTTTAATTTCGGCGCTAGCGAAAGACGTCAGGACGCTGCGCGTATCGTCCTTACTAGTCGTAAAATCTCAAGATATGAGTACTTTTCGGTTGTTTTAGACTCCCTTCCTGTCTGTGCTAGATTTTGATAAAGCCATCAAGACAAAAGAGAACACTAAGTTTTTATAGGAATCCACACGCAGTCTCAAACACCCTGTGTCTGACGTAGCTCTTTTTTAATGGCCATTAGGTTTTATGGGTATTTTGTTGTTGTTGTTCTGATGGCATGGAATCTCGGGCCAGTATTCCTAGTGCTTTCTGAAAGAAGGCGTACAACTTGCGAACATTAACCACACTATGAACAACTAACACCAATGGCAAATTTGGTAGCTTTAGGTAAATGCAAATAGGTATATCTAAATAAAAACATCAAAAGTTGCGGTAGTATTCTGCGAATTTCACAGTTCAAGGAACGCAGAATTTTTTCTTTTTTTTCCTTCTGACGATCAAATAGACCGGATATTCGTTTTAAGAGGGAAGCCAGCGGGATACGCTGATTGGCCACACGGCGTCATTCTCAATGTCAATCGCTCAGAAAAACTGGTAACTGAAGAAAGGAACCAACACGCACGACATTCATCAATGGAGCTGGAAAAAAAAGGAAAAGAAAGAAGCCCATGGCCTCTAAGGTCATACATGGTTTATGAAAGGTGCTACCAGTCGAGGGCACCACGAGCCACCGGTACGAAGAGGCAGTGTAATGCACCGTCTGGAAAGACACCAGGGACCAGAAGCGCGAAGAGGGCAAGCAAAGCACTCGCGATGCTGCTTCAACATATTCGCCGAACATATGTGCAAGAATAACATATTCGGCCGATTTGCGAACCATAGCGAGCGATAACGAGGCTGGAGCTGCTCGAACGCTATTGGAATACGTGGGGGCGGCATATAATACGCCACTGACGGAGCAAGTGCTGCCGAAACGGGAGAAGAAACGCGTGCCCGCCGCTACCAGACGTTTAAATATGCTTTATAATATGGTGGCTTCACGCTAATGCAGGCGCCACACCACAGGTGCAAGAGATAAAACAAATGGTAAACCGTCAACAATCGTTTCTCAACAGTGACTCTGCATAACGTTAGTGCGAACCCTCTCATCACCTGTGAATGACTGAACGCTTCAGTGGCAACAATGAAAATAAGCCAAATTTAAATGAGCCTATACACAGCCCATGGCTGCGTTAAGGAATAACAAGTAGCAACTGGAACGGACCGGGGACGTTTGTTGGTTGCGTCGTGATTACTTGTTGTGCGAGCTTCAGCGCGATTATGGCAGTGTCCCAGTAACTTGATTGGCAGTGCCAATGGCCACGTAATCACAATCATAGCTTTTTTTCTCAAAAAACGACAGTCTTTCTTGGGGTACTTCAACGGAAAAATGTTGGTCTGTCTGTCTGTCTGTCTGTCTGTCTGTCTGTCTGTCTGTCTGTCTGTCTGTCTGTCTGTATGTATGTATGTATGTATGTATGTATGTCTGTATGTATGTATGTATGTATGTGTGTATGTATGTATGTATGTATGTATGTATGTATGTATGTATGTATGTATGTATGTATGTATGTATGTATGTATGTATGTATGTATGTATGTATGTATGTATGTATGTATGTATGTATGTACGTCTGTAAATTTGTCTGTTTGTCTGTCGTAATGATACCCCAAACGGCCAACCCCATCCGCAGCACTCACCAATATTGCTCGGGTTAAGCATTCATACTTGTGCAATTGTCAATTCAAAAATCAAATAGTGCGCATATCTGAGGCACCATAAACGTCAATATTCTGTATATGCGTCTTTATACTAGGGAAACCATACAAAAGTAATTCTAAGGACTGTAGCGTTAGACCCTGCACTGACAATGCAACGCTTTATGCTCAAAAAGGCAAGTGTTTCCAACGCTTTGCTAAGACGACATGGTGGTGGCACCTGCGCGTCGCTTTGAGTTCAACACCTTATCGCCTCCGAGACAGGCGCGCACACCTTCCTTCGTTTTCTAAGATAACCGCCACATAGCGCTTGTGTCTAACGTGCCTCAATGCGCTCGTTTGCCTTCGCTGCACTCATCGAGACACTGTAACGCAGCGCCTGTAGAATACAATTCACCGGTTTTCTCGCGCAGAACATCAAATAAACGCTTTGTTCACTCTCTCCAGACGCAAGACTATCGTCTTTCGATGGCATTTGCAGTAAAACGTGCAGATACGGGGCCATTTTTTGTTGTTTGTTTGTTTTTGTGTTTGTTTGTTTGTTTGTTTGTTTGTTTGTTTGTTTGTTTGTTTGTTTGTTTGTTTGTTTGTTTGTTTGTTTGTTTGTTTGTCCGAATTTGTATGTCCCCAATGAAATGTTTGAAAGATTCAAGTGCCCAGGAGCGTTGATCGACGAGGCGCTGGCTGACGTCGCTGGTGACCCTGCCGTCTAACGCCAGCCAGCTGAGATCGATGGCAGTCTGAGACGCAGGTCGCCCGGCAAAGCGTTAATGCATACGTCTTCTGAGGAAAGCCCTTCGTTCCCCAGGAAACCGCGGCGTGTTGGCCAGTCGATGAGGGATGCATTCAATGCGAGGCATAGCCACTACAAGAAAGCCTGCCTTCTCTCTCACTACCCAGTCCATTTATTCGCACCTTGAAAATGCGAATGCCACACGTGAAA
The DNA here is from genome assembly GCF_043290135.1 of Rhipicephalus microplus. Taxonomy (NCBI): domain Eukaryota; kingdom Metazoa; phylum Arthropoda; class Arachnida; order Ixodida; family Ixodidae; genus Rhipicephalus; species Rhipicephalus microplus. The sequence goes on from NC_134710.1 coordinate 159,276,532, forward strand.
ACAGCGCCATTTAATAAACGCGTTCTTTCACTTTTCACGAGACAATACATAGTGTTTGTGTGATGTCAATTCTGCCATTGTCACCCTCTCCCGCCATGCCCGGGTATCCTCCTGGGTACCTACAGCAGTTCGCGTGCTGCAGGGCGGTTTGTTGAGGGCTCATCATCTGTTGCTGTGCGCGATGTTGAAAAAGAAGGCGTGCGCTTTTTTGTTGTCGTATACTTCAACGAGCTAATCGGATCAGGAAGGCCTCGCTTGTTCACTCAATGCAAGCCCAGAAAATCAAGATGTTTGAGACGTATACCAGCCACCACGTGCGCCGGCTGCCCACCACGACCTACGAGGGCCCATGATCTTGCTTTCACTACAAGTTGCGTGGCCTAAGAACAAGTGAAAGCCGTCAAGCCACAATTTTAAGAGTGGATAAGCGAGATGCAGCAGCTGCCATCGAAAACGAGTGCTCGTGCAGAGCTAGGCAAGTTTACAAGAAAATATTAATAGTAATTTCATTATATTGCTGTGGCCCACGCCACCAAAATAGCAGTGCGGCTCCACAAGTGTTTTAAGCAGTGCTGATGTTGTGCCTCTTTGATTGGAAGTTGTAGAAACAGCCGAGAAAAATTTTATGCGAGATGGAGACTTCGCGTGGTGCGTTCCGTGGTAATGCCGGTCACGTTTTCTTTTGCGTATGTTATTTTCACACATTTTTACCTTGTGTTTTACTTTTGTTGTACGCTAACGTACGAAAAAGTTTCTAAAAATAATGGAGACCGTTTTCGAGACTGAATTGGCCAATTTTTAAAAAAACTGACCCCCCAACTCTAACCGATCGGCTATACTAAAACCGCGAGTGAACGAATATTGCTTCACATTCATTTTCACAGTTTGTGCCAATGCATTACCCGAATTCCCGCAATCGCCTTCACGATTTTAAATGGCTTCCTGGCATGCTGATTGTGCACGCAGGAGTCGTGGACAAGTTTGTATGTACAGTATCACGGTAAGCTATCTCTGTTTGCTGGTACGAGCTTGGATATAGCATCTACTCGTAAAGAAGTTACACCTGTAGACGCAAATATCACCGAGGTCCTTCAACTCGTTTTTCCTAATCTGCGCCAACCAAACACGTCAGTGCTTTTCGGAAAATCACAGTGTGCGTTTTCAATTTTAGGTAATAACTTTCGGCAAAGAGAACACCCCGATGCTCTGCTCCCTCTTCGTGGACTTCAAAATCAACTTGCCTCAGCAGCAGCTGATAATTGCTCAAACTTGCATCGTGAGGCAAAACTGAACGGCCTTAAGCACGAGGAAACAACACGGCAGCAGTCAGCGACCGAGTCAGTAGGTACCCGGGCATGACGGTGACGCATTCCCGAAGTGACGGAAGGTCGCTGCGTGAAGCACGTGCTCACTATGCATAATGATTGATTGATATGTGGGGTCTAACGTCCCAAAACCACCATATGATTATGAGAGACGCCGTAGTGGAGGGCTCCGAAAATTTCGATCACCTGGGGTTCTTTAACGTGCACCCAAATCTGAGCACATGGGCCTAAAACATTTCCGCCTCCATCGGAAATGCAGCCGCCGCAGCCGCGATTCGATCCTGCGACCTGCGGGTCAGCAGCCGAGTACCTTAGCCAGTAGACCACCGCGGCGGGGCACACTTTGTATAGCGGGCCACCCAGAGCAACTGTAGACTCCGAGGAAAACCTGCGCTTTCTGATACACGTGCGCCAAATATTGAGTCATATTCGCTTATTAACATAGCTTTTAACACGTTATTGGAAACCAAAGAGAAGCTCGGAGGAATACGGAGGCTCGAGCTGATTACTGTGCTCCGACAAGTAGTGACGATAATGCCAGCATTTGTAATAGAAGACTTGAGTAGTTAAATTTTCTTTTGCTCCATCATGACTGATATGTGTTCATTTAAATCCCATATTGGCAGCGCACGCTTCAATATAATTTAGAGAGAAGCTTGGTCAACTGCACACATACATCGAATATGAGCTCATTTGCGCCATAGAGCTTTCATTTAGAGGCTGCCTCGAAACCTTATGTGTTGCTTGGGTCGAATACGGTCTGCAGGGTTGTGGAATTGCCTGGCGCGGTCAACCACTTGAACGACTATTTAGCATAGTGATACTCTGATTACAAAATAATCAGCATTCGACACACTTATGAAATTCCTTTAACTGCCTGGCATAGGTGACTTTAAACTGCCTATGCCTAAAGTAATGATATTGTCACAGCTAAAAGCCGGGCAAGAAGATAGAGGACGACGAAGTGATGAGCGTGGACAGCACCCACGGTTGCTCCGAGAAAGACGACGTCGAAGCGGCTGCTCTTTTGTTCTGTTAAAGGGCCAGTCAAAAGGCTCCGAAATGCGCTGGACAAGCTCCCGCATTTTCACGGCGCGTTACCAACCTCCTTATACGCGCAGTGACGTCAACTCGGTGATCGGTGACGTGACGCAGCACGCAGCTCGTCAATCGGTCTAAACCAGGTCTCAACAAACAGTAATGAGGTCAACGTCTCCGATCACTGAGTTCACGTCACTGCGCGTATAAGGAGGTTGGTAACGCGCCGTGAAAATGCGGGAGCTTGTCCAGCGCATTTTGGAGCCTTTTGACTGGCCCTTTAATACAGAGCTTGTTTTTCCAGGTCGCACCGTCATACTGTATCCTGTTATTTTCACCTCGCGACATTGGTGGAGGTGCTGGACTTCTCCAACTTATGCTTGGCACACCTCCACGCCCTGGCACTTCGAGTCCGCCACCGCAACCCGTTCCTGCAGTGGATACTCCTGTCCACCGCTAAAGTCGCCGACAGCGAGGCCTTAGTGCCGAGTCGATCCCGCTCGAACTTCTCCAGCAACACACCGTGCCTGGAGAGATGGCTACTGGAGGGCCTTCACAGCTAACTGTTAATCAGCCTTAAATTGCCGAGACCATCCACGGTGTGGTTTATGAAGACGTTGATGACTCGTTAGCCCAGTATGAGCTAGTTGCCAAAGCCAACCGCTGGTCAATTGAACAAAAGCTGTAGCGCGTCTACTTTGCTTCGGCAGACAGCGCTCGTACGTGGTACGAGAACCACGAGTCAACGCTATCTTCGTGGGATGAATTTCAGCAACAAAGTCTCGGGACATTCGCAAACAATCGACTGCCGTGATTCTGCTCTACAGCTCATCAAGGCACGCATACATAAACCAAACGAGAGCGTCGCCATGTTTGCGGAAGACATGACCGGCCTGTTTCGGCGGGCTGACCCCGAGATACCTGAAGATAAAAAACTCCGACATTTGATGAGGTGCGTCAAAGAAGAGCTGTTTTTTGGTCTCCTACACAACCCGCCAACAAGCTCAGCGTAATTTGTCAAAGAGGTTACGACAATCGAGCGAGCACTGCTGCAATGGCGTCGATATCATGACCAACCAAACAACACATCTCCCAGCCTCTCTGCTTTGATTGCCGACAGTGAGTGTTCTCTGCGTGAGCTCATTCGTGAGGTCGTTCGGGAGAAGATCCAAAACCTCCTTGTGACTCCGCAAGAAAATACTGTGGCTTGCGTTGCAGAAGTTGTGCGGCAAGAACTCCACCAGGCATTTTCGTTGCCCGAATCGCTCTCATACCAGCGGTCTGTCTGTAATGGTGCATTCAGACGACGGACCGAATCTGGATGTGGCGGGACGGACGGCGCGTCACGTGACCTCACAGCAGCGATTCCCCTCGTCCGCAACTCGTCCGCGCGGCTCGCAGACGGATGACCCCAACCTGTTTCTCACATTGGGATTCTGGCGGGAGAGAGCCGGTACTTCAGCGGAATAGCTCAGGGTTGTTGGCAACCAGTACACTCTTCGTCTGCTCGCGGCATGTCCTCCATGGCTCGCGGACAGCTGCATGACTGGTCGGCATCATCTACGCTTGAGCATGGTTTACCTAGGTTCCGGGGGCTTTCTTCTCAGGTGATTAAATACGCAGAAATCACTTTTGGTGGTTCGGGAAATGTCGCCGCCGCCTTTTGACACGCGAGATTCTTAGCCGTCATGATGGTGAAATATTCTAACTTCTACAACCGGCGACGTGCCGCTTCTAAAAAAGGATGGGAGATGCGTTCAGAAGTACTACAAGTGGGGAACAATGTAGTTGAAAGAACATTCTGCCAGCAACTCCCTTTTCTCCTGACAGAATAACACTCCTCGTTCATTTGTCACAACGCGACAGACATCGCAGTCAAGCGTCGCTTCTTGCGGGCATCCATGTTGAATACTCTCAAACCGATCTGCTTTCAGCGGGCGCAGGTGAGTGCCGAACCTGCTGTCGAGGGTAATCCAGCTGTTTTCTCCTAGGACACCGTCCGTCGTGTGGATGCGCCTGCAGGCGGATCATCCGCGGATTAGCCGTCCGCGTCCACGACAAATCCGGATTCGGTCCGTCGTCTGAATGCGCCATAAGCTACGCATCGGCCATCCACCGACCCACTCCACTGACGTATAACTCGTCACCACTGGCTTATCGCGACGTCAGCCAAAGGCCTTACAACGAGCCGTGGGCCCCAGCTTTCAATACGCCGCTGCCGTATCCGCAGTCTAACGTGCCTGTGCAAACGGCGCTGATGTACACTCCGCCGACATCTGCATCTTGGTCGCAAAAAATGCCCACCAGTTGACCATTCATCCGTAAGACGGACTTGTGCCGCACCGCCAACCGTTGACCACTTTGCTTCCATTACGGAGAAGCCAGCCATATTTTTCGCTATTGCCCGTACCATGACCTTAGACATCAGAACTTTCTACAAACCTCCCCTCGTGCTGATAGAAAGATAACTTAACTGATCTGCCCCCTGCACCTCTATCTGTTGACATTGGCCCAAGTTTGCGGCGGGTGCAGAAGCAAAGTATTCTGAAGCTTATTAACCATATTGAAGATTGTTTCTCTTCAACTTCCAGGGTCCATCAAACGCCACTGACGAAACATCGAATTATAACGGACGACATGACCAGACCCATCAGGCAAAACCCGTACCGGGTAGCTCCGCGGGAACGTGTAGCCATAAAAAACCAGGTGCGACAGATGCTTGAAGACGACGTTATTCAGCCGTCGAAAAGCCCTGGGGCTTCGCCGGTTGTATTAGTGAAGAAAAAAGACGGCACCTTACGTTTCTGCATGGATTACCGCAAGCTGAATCAGGTGACAAAAAAAGACGTCTACCCACTTTCGCGTATCGACGATTCACTCGATCGACTACGGCATGCGCGTTATTTCTCGTCGATAGATCTAAGAAGTGGGTATTGGCAGATAGAAGTCGATGAAAGAGACCGGGCGAAAACAGCTTTCGTGACACCTGATGGCCTTTTTGAATTTAAGGTACTTCCATTTGGCTTGTGCTCAGCACCGGCAACGTTTCAGCGGCTAATGGACAGTGTACTATCAGGCCTCAAGTGACAGACGCACTTAGTGTATTTAGATGACGTCATCGTATTTTCTGCCACATTCGACGAACACGTCAGGCGACTGCACTCAGTATTTCAAGCTATCCGTTCCGCCGGACTAACACCTAAGCTGGAAAAATGTCACTTCGCTTTCGAAGAGCTTGTTTTTCTGGGGCAGCTTGTCAGTAGTGAAGGTGTGCGGCCTGACCCTGAAAATATAGCTGCCGTTACAAATTTTCCAGAGCCGACTGACAAAAAGGCGGTCAGGTGGTTTTTGGGACTGTGTGCGTTCTACTGACGCTTCATTGAGAACTTCTCGCGCATTGTCTAGCTGTTGGCCTGCCCCACCAAAGAAGATGTCGCATTTGTATGGAGTCAAGAACAGCAAAAGTCATTTGACGAGCTGCGGCAACGCCTTCAGAAGCCACCAGTCTACGCACACTTTCATGATGACGCCCCGACAACAGTGCACGCCGACGCTAGCAATGTCGGCTTAGGAGCTGTACTCGTGCAGTGGCAGGATGATGCCGAACGAGTAATTGCTTACGCGAGCAGAACTCTTTCACGTGTGGAAGAAAATTATTCCACCACCGAAAATGAGTGCCTTGCGGTGGTGTGTGTGGTTATAAAATTCCGCCCATATCTTTATGGTCCTTTTGATGTTGTCAGCGACCATCACTCCCTCTGCTGGCTGACGAATTTAAAAGACCCTTTACGACGGTTGGCGCGCTGGAGCCTGAACCTTCAAGAATTTGACATGATGGTGGTCTACAGATCGGGGACGTGACATTCAGACGCTGATTGCTTTTCTCGCACGCCATATGAACCCGCAACGGCAGAAAATGACGATACAGCCTTCGTCGGAGTTCTAAACCCGGTAACTGTCGCGCAGCTGCAACGAGACGACCCCGGAATAGAACCCACGATATGTTTTTAGAGGGTCGCACTTTAACAGTACCTAGACTGTTTGTGAGAGGGCTTTCGTCATTTTGCTTGCGCAACGACGTGCTGTATAAGATAAACTTCACGCTACACGGAAACGACTACTTATTCCCAACATCGCTAAGTCCCAACATCGCTTAGTCCCAACATCGCTAAGGAGCGAAGTATTACAGGCATGCCACGATGAACCAACATCTGGCCACTTGGGTTACACGCATACGTTGTGCAGAGTGAGGCAGAAATACTACTGGCCAAGACTGACGGCCACAGTTCAACACTATGTTCGGGCGTGCCTTCATTGCTAGCGCAGAAAAGTCCCACCTGTCCAACCAGAAGGCCTCCTCTATTCTATTGACGTGCCTGTTACTCCATTCGCTCAAGTAGGAATGGATCCTTTGGGCCAATTTTCAACCTCATTGGCAGGTCGCAGATGTATTATAGTAGCCACCGACTACCTCACTCGTTACGCCGAAACGAAGGCTCTGTAGAGGGGCACGGTAAGTGAAGCAGCCAGATTTTTCGTAGAGAATGTGGTGCTGAGGCATGGCGCTCCGTCAGTGGTAATAACTAACAGGGGAACTGCTTTCGCAGTCGAACTACTACAGACAGTTTTAAGACTTAGTGGCACATACCACCGGCGAACAGCGTCATATCATCCGCAAGCGAATGGTCTTACGAAGCGTCTCAACAAGACACTTGCGGATATGCTCTGCATCTACATCGATGTGGAGCATAAAAACTAGGACGAGATATTGCCGTATGCCACGTTCGCGTATAACACGGCTTATCAAGAAACAACAAGAACAACGCCATTCTACCTTCTTCATGGTCGTGAAGTCACCACTATGCTGGATGCTATGCTGCCACACGAGTGCGAAGACACCGAAACGGATACTGATTATATCACTCAGCTTGCCAAAGAAGCCCGACAACTTGCACGCCTACGTATTAGTAGCCAGGAGGACTACGTTCAAGATGGTACAACCTTCGCCACGGACCAGTCTCCTACGAGCCAGGAAAGAAAGTTTGGGTATTGACTCCTATTCGGCGCCGTGGCCTCTCAGAAAAACTGTTAAGCCGGTACTTCGGGCCCTATAAAGCCTGTCACGACGTCTCAGTGACGTTAAATATGAAGTTGTTCCTGATACTGTGCACTCCTTAAGACGTCGAAGGTATGCTCCAGAAGTTGTGCACGTGGTGTGAATGAAGCCTTATTTCTCCGAATGAACTCATGCGTTTCCGACGAATACAAACCACTTTGATCACAAAGCATCGGGACAATGCTTTCTTGGATGGGAGGCTAATTTCATGGCTAAAGACAGGGCAAGAAGACAGAGGACGACGAAGTGATGAGCGTGGACAGCACCCACGGTTCTTTCGAGGAAGACGACGTCGAAGCGGCTGCTCTTTTGTTCTGTTAATACAGACCTCATTTTTCCTGGTCGTACCGTTGTCCAGTATCCTGTTATTTTCAATAAACAATTGTATCGGGCCAGTTGGTAAGGATCCATCTTGCTTGGAAGCGCAGCCTCGTGACAATATCGCGACCTCGCGACAATATCTTGTCAGATGCAGCATCCCCAGCACCAAGCGAAGTTTGACCTGTTCACTTGGATCTATAATTGCTCCTTTACTTGATGCATAGGTCTAGGCAGGGTCGTGTCTGCTAGATACAGTAATGATTTGTGTGTGTCCCATGGTGTCATTGTGTATTTTTCCACAACCAACGATGTGTGCCCGTTTAGGGATAACAATGCATAGTGTTGCGCCTGTAGAGCATGTTCTTTTAGATGCTGCATCAGGATGACTCGTCACATCACGAAAAGAAAGCTTTTCTCTGAATAAAACTCATAGAACTAGACAATAATGGCTTCAATTTAATGAAGGTGTAGAAAGAATCCAGTAAGTGTAAACGGACCTACCATAAACTTTAAGTGGAATATATATATATATATATATATATATATATATATATATATATATAATAATAATGAAATATAACAGACAGTAATGCCAAGGAATGTACAGGGGAAGTTATTAACATTAATGGAATGTAAATAAGAAGAAAGAAAAGTGGATGAAAAAATTACCAACTGTATATATATATATATATATATATATATATATATATATAAAGTTCGTTTGAGTGAGTTTGCACCAATGTAATTCTTGTTGCAGTATTGATCCAGGTTCCAGGTGCCGTATCGATGCGCCTGAAAAAGGTGCATGATTAGATGCCCCATCTCGATATCTTCGGTTCTCGACTAGTGATGGCTGTACGATCACGCGTCGGACTCACTACCACTGTCAGCTCAACTATTATCGCTCAACAATTACTGCTCAATAACATTATTGGCGATTACTGCTCAGCACCTCAGCAAATTGCTAATTAACTCTGACGAAATCATTCGATTTCGCGAAATCATTCGAAATCATTCGATTTCGTGGAATTCGCTTTGTGTGCGTCTCAAGCCGCATTCATACAGGGGACAATAATGTTCGAGATAAGCTGCAACTCCTGAGGCATATTTTTAAGTTGCACGGACACCTGTTGCTCGTTCGCCAATGAATGCTAATCATTTAAGCCTGCGATTGCTAATGTATTCCTGCGCGGCGTTTCGTGAGTGTGTGAAGTCGCGTATCTGGGTCGTCGGTAATTCCTAAGCATCAAAAGCTATCGCACGCTGCACATGCTCATCTTTCCAAGAATGTGCCAGACTTTTTTAAGTCGAGTGAACAGCGTAACAATACAAAATGGCGTGAATTCAACCCTCGTTCATTTGGACAATCGGACAATTCGAATAGGTCCTCTGGTCCTGGCCACCATATGCACAGTTCAATGCCATCGAACTATGGTCGATTGTCCACTGCGTTCATGGTTGCTGTGCTCGGCCGCCAATCAACCCAGAGATCGCGCATTCTATAACCACCGTAACGGCCACATTTTGATGAATGGGAAATGGTAGAGGCCTTTGCACACGGTGCGATGTCAGCACACGTCAAAGAACACCAGATGGTCAAAATTTCCGGAGCCCTCCACTACGGCGTCTATCATATTCATATCGTGGTTCTGGGGTGTAAAAACTCAGATAATGCTGTTATTAGTGTTTGGTTAATTCGGTAATCTCTGGCCACAACCCGGTAAATTCAGGCGATTCGGACTCGGTTGCCTGCGACTGGAGTTCCTTTGTCAGTTATATAGAGATAGAACAGAAATCGACACAAAAAAAATACTTCAAGGAACCTCATTACGGTCCATCAAGAACTGACCATTATTTTAAAATATTAGAATTGCGTACCACGACGAACCTGTTCTACAATAATTTTTTTTCTTCTAACCATCAAAGAAAGGAATGAGTTCTCTGAAATACAAGTGTGTTGTAAAATTGAAGAATTGTTCACGTCACTGCTGTAGCCCCCCTGCTATAACAGATTCGGGCAATGCAGTGTAATCTTTGGATAAAGAACAAAGATGAAAGTTTCTTAGGGCGCACCGCACGCAAAGGGCTACAAATCAGCGACGCAAAAGAGCACCATTGGCGTGCAGACAATGCCGAAAGGAGGCGGCTCTGCATTTCCGCATCTCAATTTTCGTAAACTATTGATCACTGTTTTGTCTGCATGTAGATCCGCCACTAAGTAGCTTCGTTTTACCTTAATGAAATGAGCGTGCAGTGTCACAAAACTGAAACATGGCGGAAGCGGTTGAAGAGCTTCCATCTGCAGTCGACATGCAGGAATGAAACCCGTTCGGTACGTCGGGATGGACGAACCATCGGCAGCCGATAATTTTCGCCTGTGAAAGAACTAGCGTCGCGTGCGTATCGTGGTGGTGACGGCGGTGGTATACGAAATAAAAGACGGGAACAGAACCCGTTTCGGGCTGATAAAACACAGGAGCCTGTCGTGCTTGCATGGTGAACGAAGTCGAAGGATGACAAAAATTGTGGCTTCTGAGTGCTCCTATGCAAAATAAGCACACATATTAACGTATTCACAGAGAAAACAAAAGTCCATTGACGTAACAAGCACTTGACTCTTTTCTAAATACTTTCCAGAGTTCAACATACGGTTACTATTTTTTGTGTGCTTTCATGAAATTGTAATCAACAAGCTTCCGCTGGAATGAGTTTGACAAACGTAAGACAGCTTTACGGAAGATTATGTCGATAGCTGTGGCCGTATCACCTTCATCTCCACTCCCACGTTTTTGCGCATCACCAGATGAGAGATACGTCACAGACGTATTAACGATTGAAATATAATGTCCTTCAATGTGGGGAAAATGTTTCGACCATGGTATACTGCCCCTGGCACCCTAGGTGGGCTCTCAAAGATGTATGAGATTTTCTGGTGGACACTGAATGATTTCTTCTCTTCCTTCTTCATGTGACTTGCTGATTGATTGATATGCGAAGTTTAACATCCCAAAACCACTATATGAGCATGAGAGACATGGCATAGTGGATGGTTCTGGGAATTTCGGCAACCTGGGGATCTTTAACGTGCACCCAAATCTGAGCATATTTGTCTACAGCATTTTTACCTCCAACGAAAATGCAGCCGCCACAGCCGGGATTCAATCCCGTAACCTGCGGGTCAGCAGCCAAGTACCTTAGCCACTAGACAACCACGGCGGGGCTCGACTTGATAGGGCTTTTTTTTTTCTCTTATATGTGTAACACTTCCTGGCAGATATCTCATAGTAAAGAGTTGAGTGTTTCTTCAGCTTTCTCTTCTTCTTGAGTCACTGGGCAAAATTTTTGGGGGTGCCCAGTTCTTAAACCATCATTTTTGCCCTCTTTCGAAAGTAAGAAAGAATCTAGCTATAGCACAAGACTACGTTCGTTAAACGGTAGGTGTCAGCATCATGATATCACCCGTGCATACGATAATTCCCCAAGCAAGGCACAGTTTCTTTTCTAAAGACGCTAACAGATTACGGCTATCTTTGGTAAAAAAAAACATACTGCTAATTACTTTCACGAACAATCGCACATCAACCGTTTCCAATAACAGCTTAAAATTGCGAAGGATACAAGCATTCAAGTATACGATGTGATTACAAACAAATGTTTCTGCTACGCAGGTTTCAACTTGCCGTGCACGTCTCGTTCCCGCTTTCTGTTGCCCAGCTGCACAATAAAAGTTTGACTGCTTGTTGGAAGCAATGTATGCCCTACTAACCATAATGATAAAGCTGAACGCCCTATTTAATAGAAAATTGGCGCGTACATGATAAATAATCATGGGGAAAGATTAGTCAACGTTCAAATCTGCTGTGCTTGGTGAGCCACTTTTTCTACAAAAACGTCTTTCTTGTAAAAGTTTCGTCAACTAGCAGGTCTACCAAGGCATTCACCGTCAGTAGTATCACATATTGCCTATAATTTACTACCTGCGCACTACTATAGATTGATTTAGTGTATATGATATACTAGCTAGTGTTATCGCGTTGATTTAGTGTATATGATATACTAGCTAGTGTTATCGCGTATGAACGAAGCACAAATACAAATTCAAAAAATGGACTTCACCTTGCGCTTAAAGGGGTCCTGGAGCACTTTCCTAAGTTATCATCGAGAGGTTTTACTAAAGAAGTTCATTACCTCTCGAATTGATCGCCGCAAATGTCTTTACAATCCGTGAAGTACGAGTGGAGTTACACAGATTTTTCTCGGGCTTTAAGCAATTTCCCTCTGTTTTCAGCCGACTGAAAGTTAGGCAGGGAAGGAGTGGGGAAGGATGACAAGGGCGCTAAGATCTACATCCGTGCGTCAGCGTGCGTCATGACCTTGAGCAATTTCTCGCTTTTTTTTTGTAAAGCTTGGTTTACTTTTTGTGTGAGCGCAAAGCTAGGGCACGGCATCCCGCGGAGGCTGCGGCAACTGTGCACCTCATGATGCTCAACTCAACCAATGGCCGTGCACTTGGTGTTTGTGACACGGCTAATAAGGTTCATGACATCAATTGTAGAGAGAACAGGGAGCCATTTTTAGCTTACTTTGAGAATGAATTGCCAATTCTACACAACGTGGTGTGGAATACTGTTGGGCTATCGTGTTCTCAGAAGTCTCGACTACGGATCGGTAACGTTTTCTCAGCTCGCTGAGAAAGTACTGCAGGACCCCTTAAATTACTATAAATTGTGGTGTGTGATTCCGGCGTACACAGGCGTAAGATGTGGCCTGCAGGAGCCGGCCTATGCTATCACATATTTAAATTTAAAAGGGTGCTCAGAAATAGGAAGGTGCGACTTGGTGTATACTTTGTTTTCTCAGTGTCAGTTTGTCTTTCAAATACCAGGTTTGCAACGAAGTCAATTAGTTCTTTGACCTGTAATAATATACTATTACAACGAGAACCTATGACAAAATACCAAGTTTATGGCAAGATCATTTTGCATAATTGGTACAGGTGACTTTCATACTTCATTTCACTTTTTTATATCTTTTTTCATGTCGACTTGTGACGTGTATTACAACAACATGAGTAATTATTGTGCCCGTGACCGCGTGGCCGTTCTTAAGGTGACTTACATTTTAAAGATTTCTTTCTTTTCTATAAAAACACACCAGATAAAACTTTTCTATTCATAATGGTGATGATACTAACAATAACATGGAGAAACAGTTCAACTGTCACGAACTTACGCGACCGTTCGAAGTCTGTGCGAGGATGTTAGTCACAGCGTATCATATATCCATTAGGCAACTGCAGTACTTGAGGATAGGCTCTATTCTAAAGGTTTAGCCAATACGAACAGCAACTTCAAACTTAGTTTGCTCGCCAACAACGTCTATTTCTTTTTCTTTAAGGTTCTCAAACGCAAGAAATATACTTCGTCTAAGGGTCGAAAGCGTATGTAAAATTTGTGTTAGTGATCATTTAAAACTGTCAAGTTATCGTCAAAGAATGAAGAATCATCCTTTTCTCAGTCAAGAAGAGAACCGTTGCCACCATTGACTCGTGTTGGATTCTGGAAAGCTCGTGCGACGGGGGGAGACATCGGAAGGAGTACTTTGACATCATTTCCCGTGGAGCTTCTACAAGGACACTATTTGTGAAAAGATTGCTCTCAACTCTTGCCATTTCGTTCATATTTAGGGACTTTTATGTTCGCCTCTATTGATTCAAATGACTTTCTGAGTTCTTGTTGTCAAGATCACTACTTTATTTTTCGAGATGATAGGCGTGAAGACGCGCGTGTGTGTGTTTCATTTGACTGAAAGAAGGGATCGTGTAGATAGCATTTTTCTTTCTTGTCACTGCCACTCTTTTTCTCGTCAACACGTTTGCTTGATCAGTGATGCCCCGACTTTTGCGCTTGTAGCGAATAAAAAATAACTACAACCGAGAATTAGGTTCCTCGAGGCACCGTATAAGACTTACATGTGATAAAAAGTGAATGGGCATCAACGAAATGGAACACTCTTCAGGCATCACGAGTCACAAAGGCCGGGTTCGTTGTAATCGCGCCATCGCGAGGCGTACGTTGTTGACGCCATCCGACAATCCCATCAGCGAACTCCTAAAAGAAAACTGCTCACGCGAGTCATTCAGAGCCGTGGCCTCCCCGCCCTGACAGTTCGTGCCACCGGCCGGCACGCCCGATGACCTCGACCGGCGGTGGACGGGTCTCTGCCGGCCCGCCGTCGTAGCCTCACCTGGCCCCTGCGTAGCCTTGTCAGGGTGTCACCACCCCTTTCGGTCACAGAGTTCTGGTCAAAGGGCATGTCGGTGTCACCTGAACACCAGCGACCCATTCCCCAAGCTTCAACCGAATTACAAACACGCTTTCTGTGCGCCGCTGTGCGGCACGAAAGAATAACAATTAAATATCCCGGCCACCTTCATTCGCCTCCTTGATTCTCGCCTACAATATCGATGCTAGCGAACTGTAAATAAAAAGACACCAATTTGGCCCTTTCATTTTTTCTTCACTCTACTGCAAAAGAATCACCTAATGACCACCAATTCCCGGACTGCGTGCGCTCCATCCTAGGTGTTGTCAATGCTTTCCTGATCTTTTTCCAAACTCTCTTTTCTGGTTGTTGTTGTTGCTCCCCACGTTTGTTTGACTGAACGCAGCGGAAATAACGATTTACAATCTCATTTATTTTTTTATTCAGAGTTTTTTTTTTTTTTGCTGCTTCTTACACTTCGCATATGCATTAGTGATACTGACAGTTACGCCATCCAATAGGAAGTGCAAGTGATGTCGAAAGACTGATCATGATGCTGCTTTCGGAATGTGAAGGGGCAAAAGCAGCGCTTCAAAAGCTCAGTGGCTCAGGCTAAAGCTGCTACGGGGGCATGACACATTGAGCGAGATACTTATAAAACGTGAGATATGCTTCAAAAAACTAATTAAATCAGCTTCCCACTAGGAAGTGTGGTGCCAGCAGCGGCTTTCTTTGTTTTTCTTTTCACACACACACACACACACACACACAGACAGACACACACACACACAGACAGACAGACAGACAGACAGACAGACAGACAGACAGACAGACAGACAGACAGACAGACAGATAGATAGATAGATAGATAGATAGATAGATAGATAGATAGATAGATAGATAGATAGATAGATAGATAGATAGATAGATAGATAGATAGATAGATAGATAGATAGATAGATAGATAGATAGATAGATAGATAGATAGATAGATAGATAGATAGATAGATAGATAGATAGATAGATAGATAGATAGATAGATAGATAGATAGATAGATAGATAGATAGATAGATAGATGTGTGTGTGTGTGTGTGTGTGTGTGTGTGTGTGTGTGTGTGTGTGTGTGTGTGTGTGTGTGTGTGTGTGTGTGTGTGTGTGTGTGTGTGTGTGTGTGTGTGTGTGTGTGTGTGTGTGTGTGTGTGTGTGTGTGTGTGTGTGTGTGTGTGTGTGTGTGTGTGTGTGTGTGTGTGTGTGTGTGTGTGTGTGTGTGTGTGTGTGTGTGTGAGAGAGAGAGAGAGAGAGAGAGAGAGAGAGATCTAACAGACAATAATGCCAAGGAAAGTATAGGGGAAGTTATTGACTGAATTTCAATGTAAATCTGAAGAAAGAAAAGTGGGTGAAAAGATAACTTGCCGTGTGCAGGAACCAAACCTGCGACCTTCAAATAACGCGTTCGATGCTCTACCACTGAGCTACTACGGCGGCTTTCCCCGCAGCCACATTATTGGGTACCTATGTGATTTTTTTAATTCACATAGATAACCAATAAAGTGGCTGGAGGGATAGCCACCGTGGTAGCTCAGTGGTAGGGTATCGAACGCATTATTCGAAAAACTGTCCAGTGGGCACGATCACTGAACTACAGCTGTCGATGCTGTTTGGGGCGATCTGGAAAGGGCGCTTGGGTCGCCAACCAAAGTGTATTAGGGGTACACGTGATTACGCATGAGGCTAAAAGCAAATCAAGCTTTTCCGCCTAACACTGTTCGAAACGGGATGTGGGCTGCGTTAATATGGCAAGCAGTCGGGATGAAATGGCTCCAGTAATAATAAATGACACCCGAAATAAAAAAAGTCTCATGATTATTGAGCATACCTTGGCTGAATTGATCCCTTTGACAATTAGCAGCCAGGTCGCGGGATGAAATACCGGCTGCGGGGGGGCTGCATTTCCGATGGAGGCGGAAATGTTGTAGGCCCGTGTGCTCAGATTCGGGCGCACGCTAAAGAACCCCACGTAGTCGACATTTCCGGAACCCTCCACTACGGTGTCTCTCATAATCATATGGTGGTTTAACCCCACAAATCAATCAATCAATCAATCAGCAGCCATTTAGGTTGGCGTAAGAATATCATTTAAAGCTGGAGTCAGCCACTGATATGTATTTTGTGCAAGGCAGTGGCCGCTTTACCTGAGAATAATTGCCTCGCGAAGGCGAAACCCTCGCCGCAAGCATTCATCGAAGCAAGCGACAAGCTCGAGCAGACGAACGCTTGGCCGACAGGCGCAGCTTGTGATTTGTTGTGAAGGAGTACTCCTTAACATCAGATCGCTTTATGACGTTGTCAAAGCACTTCCTTTATCTGGCATGCCTGTCGCGTTCGTCATATCTTCCCCCTCGCACATAAGAGCAATTTCTTGTCCTGCCGTGAAAAATGTGCTGGAACTTTTTAAGAGCTCTCTTACGTACTCTGCGTAGTAGTCGAAAACAACATGGTGTAGTAAGGAGCATACCTGTCGGTGCCGATATTATAAAACGCTTCTCGCTTGACTTGCTTCCGCGTTCGACTGGATGTGTTGTGATTTCCGCTGCTTTTACGGTGCGTGTAAGCAGTGTGAAATCCAGCGGCCGTGTCTCAGTGTACAGTGAAGCGTACCAAAGCCTGTCCATTGGTGTGCACATGAAGTGGAGATCGGCGCCTGTGTGTCGACGGAACTAAAGCACTCAAGAAGCCTGCAATGTGCGTTTCTGCGC
This sequence comes from Rhipicephalus microplus, assembly GCF_043290135.1. Taxonomy (NCBI): domain Eukaryota; kingdom Metazoa; phylum Arthropoda; class Arachnida; order Ixodida; family Ixodidae; genus Rhipicephalus; species Rhipicephalus microplus. The sequence continues at coordinate 159,293,353 of NC_134710.1, forward strand.
CGGTAACTGTTATACAGTTCGCTTCGCTTTCTAGTCTCCCGGTTTGGTTCTGTGTGACATTTCGGATTGACATGGTTTTGGCACGTTAAAGGATGGACCCCAAGTACGTATGGACGCACGGCAACGCATGAAGTAGTACGCGCTGCGTTGGGTTTTTTTTTTTTTTTTCACCGGTGGTTAGCCCGTGCGCTTCTATTTCCTTGTCAGCAGTTTAGTGTTCAGGAGTGAAACGAATGTTCGTTGTGAACAGTGGTGCTGTGCAGACATTTTCAAGAATTTTGAAGGGGCTCTGCTCGTGGGACAGAAATTTAGTGGCTGTTTTGTCCTGCGAACGTACGGACGGCTTGGCGTTTTTGTTTATTATTATTATGTCATCACTCCCTTTTTTGTGATAACCATAGTCCGAACTCTGTGATGTGTTGGTTTGAAGTCGAGAGATGATACATTCTGTAGTAGATGAAGTTGCTTTGGCAGCACGCCTAGACTGTTCTTCGGTATAAACCTAATTCAACCTGCCAGAGAGAGCCCGTAAACATAAAACACCCCTCCGGCTCTCGGAGAGAGCATATATTTTCCCAGTACCTTGCCTTGGATGAAGTTGTAGACCAGAACCTGCTAACTACAGGTTTTCGAGTACGACTGCCCGTCGTTTTGCACGACACTAGAGCCCTGACTACAGTGGCCCAGGGCCAGTTCTGACACTTTACCAGCGGACGTGCATGCCTGGCAATAGTCTTTCATTAATGTGTGATCGGTAGCTTCTAGTCTTCATGCGTTCCTTACCTGTTGGCCCCTGAGCACACTTGATACCTGATGACACTGATGGCTACTAATCTCTCTGCCATCGGTGAGTTGAACTTGAAGAACTAAATTTGTTGCCATCCGTTTTCAGCCCAGCAGATGTAATGTTTCTTCATGCTAAGTTCAAGTATGAAAGTTTTACTACTACAACTGTATACTCCTCTCTGCATACACAATAGTATGCAGAGAGGAGCAAGTACATAAGCAGTTTTTCTTACTTTATATAAGCGAGCTCTTGTTGTATTATTAAGACGAGTATGTTTACTTACTACGCTTGATAGTTGGAAATGTTATTGTGAGTATATTTCTCAGGAGGCAGGTAGCACTTGAGGAATTCACGTTATTTTGAAAATTTTGTTCTAAGGAGGATCAAAGCTGTGGTCGCACTATAATCTGCTACGATAAGAATATTGCGGTATGGATAGCCTACATGAAGCTTAAGCTTGTTTCAAAGTGAATATAGCAGATTATCACTTTGACGAAGTGATAGCTCTGGATTACAGACAAATAAGTATCAGAAAGGAGTGCTTTCAATGATGGTTCTTTTAATATATCGTTTTTGGCCTGTTCACAGATAGCAAACTTTGTTAAGGTCCTTAGATCCATCAGTTGCACGCACTGGCAAGTCAAGCCTTCCCAATACTTGGAGCACCTGTACAAAAATAGGAAGGACTCGTGCTCCTTAAATGTGCAAGTCTCTTTCACTGGTGGGACTGTCATCATCCAGCGGACAATGAATCGGCCTGGAAGCATGCATGATAGTCTCATCCAGATGGACTGTGATCTGCCTGGGAGCTTAGAGGGCAGAAAATTGCCTAATGGCTAGTTGCTAGGTTAGTTTTTTTAATACATATGAGTAAGTAAACAACACCTAATGTGCACTTATTACAAACCCAAACATGGTTGCTAACAGTGGATGCTTGCATTATTTTCACACAACGATGCTAATTGGACATTAAGTAGAATTAAACTACAAGATAATTCAGAATGTTGTCAGTGTAAAGTCCGCCGATCATGAATTTAACTCCATACATTGGAAGCCCAAACACGGCTGCTAAAAGTGGATGCTTGTAATATTCTCACACAACGATGCTAATTTAACATTAAGTAGAAGAACACTACGTGACAACTGAGAATGTTGAAAGTGTACAGCCTGCAGCTTATGAATTCAATTTCTACATATGAGGCTGAAAATCTTGTGCTGTTGAAATAGCACAAATACTTTGATTCTTTATTAAGCTTTCGAGCTTGTGACTCACTCAGTGGATCAATTGATCTTGAAGGAAACTCATCAGACTGTTCACATCTTGTACGCAAAAAGACCTATAGCACAATCCTCAGACCACACAGTGCTAGTAAATGCTCGTTTTACCTGAGGTAGTTTTTTTTTCTCACGGTGTTGTGCCACGTTGCATTTCAGCCACACATGTCTCACCACAATTGCATAGTGATATATTTTTTTTCTACAAAGTGTATCTAACCTACGTATGCAGTGTTGATCTCTAAATTTTACTCTTGGTATGCCTCAAAGGCGTGGCTTCTCATCTCCCTGTCCGTGGCTAGCCTAGCTGTGCAGCAGTGCAATGGAGCCAGCACCCATGCAAGCCATATCGTGGAGTGCACCTTTAGTGTTCTGTGCAAGACACATCATATCCAGCCAGCATGATACTGACATCAATAATAATGGTGAGTATTCGTGGCAGCTGTAGGAGCCCAATAAAACTATTTGGCAGATTGTAAGTGTGTTTGTTGCGTACGATCATTTTCTCTAATAGAATGGATTTTTTTAAGGTTTACTTCATTAAGAAAAATGTATGTGAGCAACAAGCACGCTCATGATCCGCTAGTTCTTTGTGTCTACTAGACTGCCCATTTGCTCTGCTATACAATGTATGATGAGCTGACTACGTTTGATAACTTTAAAGTTATGAGCATTAGTTGTTGTCTTGTAGCACAGTGTAACTTGTGCGGCCGAGTGAGCCCATGTTTAGTCGGCGTCTCGCACTTACTGTAAAGTCGAAACAGAAGATACTTTATAAGCTTATCCTGGCAGAATTTTCAGGCCTTAAAAATTGATTCGTATTTATGCACTTGTGTCATAAAATACATTTTCAGTCTTCACTGCTTGTGTATGTGTTGAGACTTCTTTTCATTTTTATTATTTCTTTATACTTGTCATCGGATTCTGAAAACATGGGAGCTAAATATGAGCAGATATTTATCAACTGTACACTTTTGCATGCAGTGGGGTTGTAACGATGACCTGTATTTTTCTAAGTGGCTACAGTAACAAGGGATCAGGTGCTCCACGGTCATGTGCAGTGTATCTCGAACGGAGCACAGAAGACCAACAAGTAGAGAGCGACTACCGGTAACTGTGTACTCCTACACAAAATGCGCGCCAACAGAAAGAGCCCATTGTGATGGCTGGAGCAAAATCAACTTCTTAGCAGTATATTATTCAGCAGTTTCTTTGCACTTCAGCGTTCCTAATTAAACGTTTCATGTACGGTACCAAACCATGACACTAATATAAAGCATGCTGTAGTGTTAGTGGACAAACCAATTTGATCTACTTGAAATTTTTAACATGCGTGTTAATCGAAGTGCCTGCCCGTCTCTTCATTTCACTTACATAGAAAACGTCATTTATAATCTAGAATGATAACAAATGCATTTTTGTAGTACAAGAAGTAAAACCATCGGTGCAGTAATTTTGTACTTGGTCAATATAATCGTTTAGAATACACACTTTTTCATAGCACCGATGATTTCATGTGTGCATTAACTCTGGGAAGTGCTTGCATATGAATTATTTGGGTGGAAGAAGATCGTTTACACTCCTAGTATATCCAACACTAGGTTTTAGTACTTGTGTAACGTTATTCCACTGCCTGTACATCCTCTTCAACAGTCTATTTCTCTGTTTCTACTGTTTAAATTTAAGTTTTTTATGTAGTGTTTGCTCGGATAGGCTTCTTCGTAATGCAATGGTGTACTCTGTAAATGGCTTATCATCTATGCATCTTTCTTAACATCACTACTGAAAGTATTTATTTAAAATTATATGGAGCATTAGCATGTATTTAATTGTCTTTTTTATTATGTCGGAACCATTTCTTAGCCATACAAGGGCTACTTGTGTGCTCTAATATTGAGGCTGGCGACTTGAAACGAATTTGAAAGTGGACGTAATGATGTACTTATTACCATTATTACTATGCTCAGATAAGCTGTGAAACCTGCATGCAAATGTATCACCATTTTTTAAACTGTGCGAAAGTAAATGTTCTTATGTTCTTTTATTATGGTCCATGTTTCATGAACACGAAACATAATTACATTGTGGTGGCATATTATAATCTCTGATTTTACATATGGGCTGAGCAACATTGCAGTTGAGACCAGGAGCAACTTACACATGCAGGGAACTGGAGCATCACCTCACATACAAAATAAGCAGTCCTTGCCCTGCAGTGAACTGATTTTTTTTTTCAAGTGGACTAAGAGACAGCTGTATGAAAACTGTGCTGATGTGCAAACTTTGAAGCTTTTTAAGGAGTGTTTTAGAGAAATGCAATGGGCCCTACAAGCGCGGTTAGAAGCCTTGTTTGTACCGAGGAGCTTAGTAGCTCAGAATTGTTTTATTTATGTATCGTCTAGAATTTCTTTTTACTCTGTTGATTTTTCAGCCAACGTGTCCTAACAATTGTGATTGTGTTTTGAATGAGCCGACCAATGCAAATAAACATGGAGTAATATGCAGACATGTACAACATCGTGATGCACGGCCCTTTTCATTAGCATGACATTGTCAGGGGCTTTCTTCGTATATTTCATATATCAGCTGCTTGTTAGTAGAAAGCAGCAGAAAGTACACATCAAGCTATTTCAAGATGGTTTGAGGAACGCCGAGTTCAGGTAAAACAATGTTGGGAGATTTCTCTCGTAAGTTACTCTCTTTAAGGTTCATGTATTCATAACTGAGTGTATCAGACTTTTTCTTTTGTAGCATCTTATTATTTACACTTCAGTGTATGTACGTGTTCTGTATGTATGTATGTATGTATGTATGTATGTATGTATGTATGTATGTATGTATGTATGTATGTATGTATGTATGTATGTATGTATGTATGTATGTATGTATGTATGTATGTATGTATGTATGTATGTATGTATGTATGCATGCATGCATGCATGCATGCATGCATGTATGTATGTATGTATGTATGTTTTAAATGAAAAGCCGTTTTTAATCCTTTAGGGTGGCTTTTATAGAAATTTTGCTTATTTTCTTTCTAGTTCTCTTCTGTACCATCATATTTTTCAATTTCTTTTCTACAGCATAAAAATCAGTTTAATCTTACACAAAATGTGTGCATTCAAAGACATTCTTTCACTTTCCAACGTACAGTCACGATTCTAGCATGAAATTGGTAAAAAAAGAAAAACAACCAGCAATTATTAGTTAGGAGCACAGCTCCTCTATATAGCATTGTTTCTACACAGTGCATATGTCGAATATGTCAATTTCAACTAATCAATCGCAATCAGAATAAATAACCTATCACCAGTGGTTGTACACGTACATATGTGTGTGATATTTGTGCATATTGTAATACCTGTTTGCAATAACTATCAAGGGCACAAACCTAGTCAAGCTTCATACGCGGATTTTTGTCCATGCACCTGTCATATGGACTGGTTCTGTTGTTGATAAAAATAAATTCTTTGTAAATTCCGTATAGTAACCAAAAGCCGAGTATCTATCCATGACGCAAATGAATTTGCCATTAAACTGTTCCTCTTGGGACAATCGGAAACCATCTCCTCAGAGCTCTATAGCCTGTTGTAATACTTTATATGATAGCGGCATGACATAAAGCGCGCAAAATGACAAGCACTCAGAGACTAGACACAAACTCATCATTCTGTTTGTGTCTTCTCTCTCTGTACGTGCCCTTTTGCCTTGCTGCGTGTAATGAATCCCACCAAAGTAGCACGAAAACGTGTTCCAACAAAACCAGTCATCTTGACCGCAAGCAGTTAGCTCAATGCATGTTTAGATTTTCTTCAAAATATTGTGATGTCTGACCGCCGCTCGAATATTCAAACACGTGAAAGGTAATATACCAGGTATGATAATGGTGTTTCGGCACTGAACACTCTTGGAGGGGTAGGGGGGGGGACGAAGTTTGGAGGGGGGAGGTGAATGAAGTCTGAATTTTATATTTCAAGAGGAAGCATGGCAAGTGCTTTTGGGTCAAACGGGGAGTGAAAGAAGAGAGTGCAAAAGCTATCTTCTCAAGATAAGGATATACCCTCTACAACGCATAATCTCAAGCCGGACAACCTGTTAAAAAAATTTGGCTGATCCCCCAATATAGAAATCACTATAACACGAAATTGAAACGTGTCTTTTCAGAGGTAGTTGAGCGTTTATAGTGTGTTGTTTCAGCAACAGCAACAAATTGCAAAGTCACGTCAAGAACGCCAAGCAGCTCCAAACTTTCAGCGCACACCTCAAGCAGAAAGCACGCATGAAATTAGAATGCACAGGACGAGCGTGGGCTAACAACTGTCACAGCTCGACACTTGAAGCGCGCTGTTCCTACAGAAATACGCAAGGAACGAGTGCACAAGTATACACATGACTAGCGCGAACAACCATCACAATTATTCCTGCATCGTGTGTCAGCAGCGTGATCCTTTCGTAAACGTGGCTGCGATAGCGTGAGAAGTGACCTTCGTCCTTTCCCGAATCACAAGATGGCGCGCGCAGGAGAGACCATGCTCCGTGAAGGGCGATGACCTTTAAAGCGCACGCAACACGAGGCCGTCGCGCCATCTGATTGAAAACACGCTAAAGTTTCGAAGCTCTGAGCATTGCTAAACGGTGTGTGGTGTGTATAAATGGCTCCGTTAGCACTCCCGCCAGTGCATGCTCCATGGCGTAATGGTTAGCGCCACGCGCTCAGAATCAGGAGGGTGTTCGTTTGACACCACGCGACAAATGCAAGCCTTCTGGTTTGTTTTAAAGATGACAGTCTTTCTTGGGGCGCTTCAAAGCAAAATTTTGGTCTGTCTGTCTGTCAGTCTGTGCATTTGTCTGTCCGCCGTAACGATACCCCGAACGGCCCCAAACAATACTCCAAGCGGCCAACCCCATCCGCAGCGCCCGCCAATATTTCTCAACTTCAGCGTTCAGACTTGTGCGATTGTCAATTAAAAAGCAATTATTGCGCATATATGAGGCACCATAACAACACATCAATACTTTCTATGTGTGTCTTCACATTTTTGAAGGCATACATAAGTAATTCTAAGAACAGTAGCGTTTATCACGCCGAGCTGACAATGCAACACAATGCGCAAAAACGGCAAGTATTATATTTCCGACGCTTTGCTCAGACGACACGATGGTGGCACCTGCCCGTCACTTTGCGTTCTACACGTTACCGCCTCCGAAACAGGCGCGCACGCCTTCCTTTGTTTTCGAAGATAACTGCCAGATAGCGCTCGTGTCTAACGTGCCTCGATGCGCTCGTTCGCCTTCGCTGCATGGATCGAGACTCTAACACAGCGTCTCCAGAATACAATTCACCGATTTTCTCACGCAGAACTTCAAATAAACGTTTTGTTCACTTTCTACAGACGCAAGACTGTCGTCGTTCGACGACATTTGCAGTGAAACATGCAGATACGGGACCAATTTTTTCGCAATCACTTAGTAAATATTTTTCAACGTCACTTCCGTGACGGAAGTACATCAGCTGGTGGACCTCGGCATAAAGCAGTCTCGTGTTATAAAAAAAAGGTTAGTGCTCGGTGCCAGTGCGAGTTGAACCTTATACCTCCCAGATTTTAGTCGGATGCTGAAATCACTAGTCGACTCCTGCAGTGCTGGAGATGGGAGCTTGTCCCTGCAGCTTTTATCTCATTGTTAATATATCGTCCTTCCCTTGAAAAATGTCAAATGCTATACGTCCGGTGAAACTTGGTGAAAAATAGAAAAAAATAATCGGAAAGCCTTTGCGTAAAGTGACTCGAAGATAAAGGCCACCAAGTGTGGCTACATTACCATGCACTTAATATCGGCGTATGGCAACGCTAATCAACTATCCTGAATTCGCTGTCACTAGTGTCACTTTCACTAAATGAATACTCAGTCTGTTTCTATTACCGTCATTTAGGCACACTTTCGCTAATCAACTCAAAACTCTCTTCATTATCTTTGATTTTATAAGACTAAATGAGAGTCACGCTTAAGCCAGCTCTCTCTCTTTTTCTCAATTTGTTTCACGCGTGTGCTAATGTCACTTGACACCAAGACTCGTGAACGTCCATTACTTGAAGTTTCCTCAGGCAAACACAGCAGGGCGAAATAACTGCACCGTGTTTTCTGAAAAGCATTAGCACTCATACACCTCCTGACGAATCTCCTTTGCTTTGGGTGGTCATACATCTAAGCGTATAAAAGCGTATGCATGTTCTCGCATTACGGCTTTTCAAAATGCTGTGGTGCATGGAACCTGCGGCATTGTACTCACGATACCATTTAATTACTGCTGTTCTATATTTCTACAGAATTTCTCCGCAGGCAGAAAAGCCGATCCTGTGTCTTGTAATAAGATTAATGGAAGGAAGCCTTTTACGTCTCGCTACAAAACACTCTTGCGGCAATCAGTATACCATGCTCTATTATGCCGGATTAGTTGAGTAGCAGCGCAGCTTCATTAAAATGTAAGTTCACGGGTAGCGGTAAAAAGGGGAAGACGGCCCCGCCACGGTGGTCTAGTGGCTAAGTTACTCGGCTACAGACGAGCAGGTCGCGGGTTCGGAACCCGGCTGCGGCGGCTGCATTTCCGATGGAGGCGGAAATGTCGTAGGCCCGTGTGCTCAGATTTGGGTGCCCGTTAAAGAACCCCAGGTGGTCGAAATTTTCGGAGCCCTCCACTACGGCGTCTCTCAAAATCATGTGGTGGTTTTGGGACGTTAAACCCCACATATCAATTAATCAATCAATCACAAAGGGGAAGACGTTTGGTGCACATCTTTATGCATCGAATGCATCAATTTTTGTGCGGATTCATTGATGTGGTGCATCTGAAGTGCTGTTAACTTGTACTTGGCGCATGAAATAGTGCTTAAAGCCATAGAGCAATTACTTTTTTAGCTACGATCATTGATGAAAACGCGAGTGCTTGGTTTTGCGCAGGACACCTAGACGTCTATATTACGATGCGACAGCGAATAGGCCATAGCGTAACTGCTGTAGCAGACAGACGCCCACGAAACTGGAAGCTGACATGCAGTAAACCATTAGCTGTCATCGTATACTCTCGATGGTAGACGCTTCACGCGCTATCATGGCATCATGGGCACACACTTCTTTATTTCCTTGGCGTTTCATCGGCTTTCGTGTGTCCTCGCCATCTTAAGTGCCAAGTAAGTTAAATTCGTACCATTGCTATCTTAATCCCTCGAGAGGAGATAATTCTTGGCTAAGAAAATGCGCAGCCAAGCGAAATGTTTGTGGATTCGGCCCCTGGAATATGTATTGAGAGTATTTTCAATATTGTCACCACTGGTATCAATCGTAATAATAACGGTAGCTGCAATTATTACATAAAGCCCGATGATCATAAAACGGATCATTACATAACCATACGCTTGTTTTTCTTAAAAATACAATGCTAGAGGACTCGTTTCTTCGCCGACTTTCGCCCTGATAGGCTAACCTTTATGATCCCGTAACAAGAGGTCGAAATGTCATTGACTGAGCGAGCAAGAAAAAAAAAGAAATGCACTAAAGGTCAAATCCAGCCGTCGGAACCAGTCGATCTTTTTTCAGGTTGTGCCGCCGTGGCTTACCGCTGACGAGTGTTTCAGCATCTTAATCCGAACGCCCAATTATTTCTACAACTCCCGTTATTTGATCTAACTGTAATCGAAGCGATTATAATCCTAGAAGCCGATTATGATTGTCCATAACGTGGCTGCAGTCACTTACGAAAGAGGGGATAATTACCAGCTCATGCTTGCAGTATCTTTCTTCTTTCTCTCTCTCTATTTACAAGCCATCATTCCGCTGTTATTTCTTTAAAGCAAGGTGCTTACGTCGCTTCATCCCACTTCCTCTATAGTCTTTAGCCTTGCTTTTTTGTTCTGCAGACCCTTGAGTCTATTATTTTTTAATTTTCAGGAGTCCCTCGATTCTGGTTTCATGAGTTACACTGAACGACATTTTCGGCCGGCATGCAACACTTATATGTATTTCGTTTCTCTGTCCAAGCGAATGAACACACTTAAAGTTGCACGTTGTGCCTTTCTTGTTTTCTACGAGTTGAACGTCTCTTACCGGGCGTTTAGGCTGAGATGTCACAATGAAAACACAAATAGAGTCATTCAATATTGTTCTACCAAAATACAAAAAAGAGTTCGTAAAGTCAGGCCAGCAAGCTACCCCGAAGTAGGGCTGCTAGCATTAAAAATATTTTGCCATGATAACACGTTCATATGAAATTTCTACAGTCTGGCCTCAACAGTCACTGGGTTTTAAAAATGCACGCGCCTTTATCGTACGCCTTTAGTCATCCTTCTCCCCGCTCTCCTGCGACTCAATTCAGGAAGCGTATGGCTCACGAGAACTATTTGTCATCGTGCGGCAGGCATTCACTAACAACGGCTCCCGTATTACGAGTGACCCGAGGCGCCTATTCTTACGAGGCATTCCGGCGTACCAACAGCACGGGACCTTGAGTTGTGAAACAAAAAAATAGCATGAGAAAAGTTTGTAGCATGTTACATTTTCCGCTACACTCTGAACGTGAAAGACTTCTGCGCACTTCGTAATGGATTAAGTTACACAATTGGGGGCCAGACTTCTTGCAGGACATAAAGAACTGCAATGTGAGAAACGTGCGTCAAATTGCCTGAACATTTTCAGTCGATTGCATCGTCTCACACGGTCACTCCTAAAAGGACGTCTTGTCGGCAGCCTTCCAAACGCCGCCATTCCGTCTACTTAATAAAGTGCGATGCTCCTACACGGCACTTTCGAGAAACCACTGAGTGGATCAGGCATTTGGCGCAAGAATTATGGGGCTCTGCAGATTTTTATTTTCGCTTACAACTTAAACGCACGAGCATAAGCAAAGACACATGAAAGAAGGGAAGGGGGCTGGGAGGGGCGACCACGTCCCTTAGTTAGGTAAGAGGAGGGGAGCAAAATTTTCCCTGTGCATTGACTTGTTCAGGGGTAGGGGGTGGGCAGTGCTGCAATTGAACTTTCGCCCCTCCTCCTGATGGGGAAACCTGCGAATGCCTATGAGTACAAATATGACAGTTATTTTTGTTGAAGCATTTATGATTGACTGACATGTGGGGGTTTAACGTTCCAAAACAACCATATGATTATGAAAGACGCCGTAGTGGAGCGCTCCGGAAATTTCGACAACCTGGAGTTCTTTGACGTGCACCCAAATCGGAGCGCACGGGCCTACAGCATTTTCGCCTCCATACAAATCGCAGCCGCCGCAGACGGGATTTGATCCTGTGACCTGCGGGTCAGCAGCCGAGTACTTTAGCCACTAGACCACCACAGCTGTTGAAGCATGTTAATAAAAAGTGTTTCTATACGCTGTTATGCAATACTATATATAGTTTCAACAGCGAAACTGCTCATGGTCGGCATAAATTGTGTGGAGAGTATCACCATGCCCGAAAACAATCATGATGAACGGGTATGTGCCATCAAATTTAGGCAAATCCCACTACACAACGCAACGGCATGCTAAGGTTAAAGACTGAACCTGTTGGTAAAGCATAACTGTACCCTATATAACGCGACTTAACAACGGTACACAAGAAAAGTACACACACACTAAATTGCTAACTTTAAACAACGATTTTCATTTCCTTTCCTGGCGGGATAAATACAGAAACATGAAAAAAGAAAGCGGCATCGAATTAAGGTAACCATGAAAAAAATTAAGATTATACGATGTAACCTTTTATTATGGCCAAACCGCCTTGCCAAAAACTTTTACTTGGGTGGAAAAAAATAGGAATCATGCCCGCCTTTTCTATATATTTGTGACACGAGGGAGCCTATTTCCTTCATGCATAGATTGACTGACACTAAGCTTACGCACAAGTTACCAAGCCCACGGCTTCGACTGCTTCAATTATCTCACGCGTCAGTTGTAGGCTTCTTTTTCCTTTTTTGCAATTCTGCAGTTTCCAAAGATTGTTAACCCATAATCTCTACAATCGTTACCACGGTGTCCACTGATTGCTCTTTTGCGTTGTAATCGCGCTCGCTTAACCGGTCCTTCAGACAGCACCCCGTCTGTCCTATGTACTTTCTTCCACACGAAAGTGCAAAGGGCGCCCCGCCACAGTAGTCTAGTGGCTGAAGTACTCGGCTGCTGATCCGCAGGTCGCGAGATCGAACCCCGACTGCGGTGGCTGCATTTTGAATTAAGGCGAAAATGCTGTAGGCATGTGTGCTCAGATTTGGGTGCACGTTAAAGAACCCCAGGTGATCTGAATTTCCACAGCCCTACACTACGGCGTCTCTCATATAATCATTTGGTGGTTTTGGGATGTTAAACCCACATATCAATCCAATCAATGTGTAAAAGTGTAAACCACTTCTTCAGCACAGCCAACAAAGTCGTTTTTCTGTAAGGCTTGTCACTGTCTCGCTTTATTATAGACGATAGTTTTTCTGGGGGTACTTCGACGCAAAAATATTGCTCTGTCTGTCTGTACATTTATCCGTTTGTCCACCGTAACAATACCTAAACGGCATCACGCGATACCCCAAAGGGCCAACCTCATCCGCAGCACCCACCAATATTGCTCAAGTTTGAGCGTTCATACTTGTGCAATTGTCTATTAAAAAGCCCTTATTGCGCATATCAGAGGCACCATAACAACACGTCAATGTTTTGTATGTGTGCCGTTACACTAGAGAAGGCAGACATAAGTAATTCTAAGGACCGTAGCGTTTATCACACTGCGCTGACAGTGCAATGCGATGCTCAAAAAGGCAAGTGTTTTCAACGCTTTGCTAAGACGACACAGTGGTGGCACCTGCCCATTGCTTTGCGCTCTACACCTTATCGCCTCTGAGACAGGCACGCATCTGTGGGCACGCACGCCTTCCTTCGTTTTCGAAGATAACTGCCAGATGGCGCTCGTGTCTAACGTGCGTCGATGCGCTGGCTCGCATTCGGTTCACGGATCGAGACTCTCTAACGCAGGGCTTCCAGAATACAATTCGCCAATTTCCTTGCGCAGAACATCAAATAAATGTTTCGTTCACTCTCTCCACACGCAATACTATTGTCTTTAGACGATATTTGCAGTGAAACATTTAGATACAGGGCCAATTTTCAGTTTAGTACCCGGATTGACCAACCGACACAGGCTCACCAGTTATTTTTTTTTTTTGCTCTATCAGATTTTTTTACCATTTTTTTACTACGATGCGCAATTGAGTGAATGTCTCGTGCGTACTCAACCCGCAACGCTCAATCACAATTCGTTATGGCCTCGTACCATATTCTTTCTATAGTGATTGCGCCGCCGAAGTCTACATATAAATCAGAAGGCCTGCTCCTGGAAACTGTCAGCCATGCTGTGATGGCGTGACTTTTTCAAGCTGGTTTTGTAACACGAGTTGATTATGGCTCTTTTTACTATCTTTGAGTGCGCGGCGGATTCATACGATAAAATAGGCCATGGTTCCTATTACCAACAGCAGTGCCTCTGGCGCCAGCTTACTTACAAATGTAGAGTCAGAGAGTGCAAAGCGGGGGCCATTGATCATTACACGTGAATAGCCAAGCAGATGTTTGGAGGTTTTATTAGGTTTCTAGATTTAAAACTCAGCATGTGCCAGAAGCACTGCTGTTCGCAATATGAACTACGTGCCATAAAGCCTGCTTTATCATACCAAGCCACGCACTCACAGATAGTAAGAATAACCATAGTCAAATCCAGTTAAAAGAACGCTTTGACAAAATCATGCAATTACAGCATTGCTGATAGTTTCCAGGAGCAAACGCGCAGACGCATGGCAGTAGGCTCTCTGATTTATGCCTTGACTTCCGTGGCAAAGTAGAGTGTAGCAGGGGGGTGGGAAAAAAGTGTGAGCGTCAGGAGGAGAGATCAGGTAGAGAGGAGAAACAGCATCGCCTCGGCCTCTTTATATATGTTTAATAAAAGCTCGTCTGGTTACATTAGAGTACTTTCAAATTCTCATAATAAATACTCTTGTCATTAAATGCGAACGCCCAGTATTCACAGTGGCATAAGGTGTGCAGGAAGAAAAACTACCCATCACCCTAGCGTTTGCCGAAATGAGAACGCCTTGTTTTTTAGAATGTCAAAATCAGTCGTCATGTGGGTTTCAGTGCCCTCCTGATATAGACTGTGACAATCTTACCAGGTCTTCCACGCGGTCGTAAGTTTTGTTCCCTTTTCCACACTGCCTTACCTTATTGATAGTGTGTTGGCTCGTTTTTTGATTCAGACATAGTGACTTATAACATTCTGAGTGCTTCACACATTGAAAAACCTGCAGTTCAGTGGCTACGGCCGAGCACCGCACTATCAGAAAACTCTGCCTGTGGAGTTTCCTTTTACTAGATATGGTGATCACGAAAGTGAGGTTCCAAGGCTTAGAGGTCATGCAACTGATATGAATATGATTTAAATCGTATCAAGATTCAAGTATGTAAAAAATGTATTAAAGCAAGCATATCCCTTCTTTGGGGTGCATTTTAGAGTGTGCGTGCGAAATACACGTGCAAAGTAGGCGCAAAAAGCTGTCAGGTATAACATGAGCTCACATTATTACCTCTATTCGCAGGCTAGGAATTTTTCAGGTGTCACTGTCACAAATTGTATACATGGTAGTGGCAGTTGCCGGCGAAGATTATCTCGGAACTGCACAAATGCACGAAATTTTGTGGTTTGCTTGGCCTCCATCATTAAAACTGGGAAATTCATGATATTCCTCTAGTGTGATTTTCTACCACCTGTACCACACAGAGCTCTACTGGCTAACAATCGCACAAGCTCACTGTTGCCTATACATCCCAAATATTTTGCTTCAGAGGCATATTGATAAACTCTGCGAATCATCGCGCGACAATAGACTCACTGAAACACGCAGAAAGTATAGCTAAAGTACACGATCAGCCCCCTAACACATTTTCACAGGAATAATTTATTTATGAACTAACACTATTGTCAACCACAGTAGTACAAAACAAAAACCTCCCCATCACCCCAATCACCTTTGACGCGTGGGACTTGATTGTGCGTCGCTCTTTCTCTTTTTTTTTTTGTGAAGATATTCATAGCATCAACTAAAAGCCGCATCGTACCATCGACCACTTTCGCAGGAGTTGCGCACCGCTAAAACTACACAGGACCACTCACTACGAAGGTCAATTAGTTCTCGTCACGGAGACTATACACCTCTCAAGTTTAACGCATCACACCACCGCCAGCGGGGCAGCGTCAGTCCTTCGAGCTGTCTGACGCATGTGTTGCACACTTTTAAAGCAAAATGCAAAGCTGCAGCATGATGATTAGACAGTACGCGGTAGCAACACCTACAGGAAAATTGAAACTGCCTAGAAGCATGGCACTGAAGCTCAACTGTCCAGATTTGTTCCCGCGTTTCGCACGAACTGGTCGTGCCGGCCGACGGTACTGGGCCGCCGGCAACAATCGACCGGCCGTCAAAAGCTCGGTCGGCAACCGGACGCCGGCCTGCGATGGCACAACGCGCGTTCATAACGCCATAGCAGTGCGAAGTGGGCGGGACGCAGGTGGCTTAAGCTACGGAAAGTGCTGAGAGACGCGCGAGTCAGAGAGCGGCGCGCACTCGCCTGCCTCCTGGCATTCTTACGACGCGGTAATGGTCTAAAACCGCTGCAGCACTCTCGCCCTACGCGCGCATAAGTTGGCAGCTGCCGGCATAAGCGTACAAATGCTGATTATGGTTCGTAAAGGAAGTTTTCCTTCCCAATTCTCTGCGTTCATGACGTAGCTCATCGGATAGATGTTTTAAACCTAGTGAGTGTGCGCTGACGCGCAAGATTGACAATGGCACAAAAAAATGCAAGTGACGACCTAGCAGGGGGATTGAACCTAAAGGTTCGATGGAGGAATTCCTTCTCAAAAGGTGCCTGACAGTCATTCTCACACAAGAAAAAAGTAAGATTGTAATACACAATTTGCTGTGATGGACGACATCGTTATCGCAATTGCCTACCGGGAATCTTTGAGCATGAACGGACTTTCTGCTATCCAGCTTATGCGCAATACGAACACTTGCATGCTGCACACTATTATTCATTGTTGAATTTATTTTGTTTTCTTCGATATCATTCGCTCTCATATCAAAAAATACCACTTCCAGCTACTATGCCATCGCTTACCTCAGCTGTAGACATATATATTGTAAGTAACGACACGTGATACAATTAATGAGAGAAATAAAAAAGTCACAGCTTTGCCACAAAGGTGAAGCAATGAACGAGATAGCAAGAACATTGGAAGGTCACGCGCAGACTGATGACCAGCCGATCAAAATGTGTCCCACGTTTCTCACGCACGAATGACGCATGAAACGTACTCTCAAGTACAGGTAAACGCGAATAAGCAACTCAGTTGTTACTTCGCTGTGCCTGAAAACCGCGCTTTTTTCGCAAACGTAGACTGTGCAACAATTGAAGTGACCTTTGTGCACCCGGTAACTAAAACAGGATTGTTCCGGTAAAATATGAACGCCAGCCAAGACGTACGATCTTCCCTAACGCGAGATAAGGGCGCGCGAGGAGCGTCGACCCCCTGTTCTTTGTGGGGCAATGTGCGCGTGGGAGATAAGACCACGGACGCTCGTCGTGACGATGTTGCTACGCGCACTCATTGCGCCATCTTGCTGGTAATGCTGTAAACACGATAGTCCCCCTCCCCCCGAGATGCCTGTAACCAACGGTAAGTGGTAGATATAAATCGCTTGCCGTTTGAAGTTTGAAGGTCGTGCTCTTCGGCGGCTCAGTGGTTGACGCCTCGCACTCGCAATTCAGAGGACCCACGTTTGATTCCACGCACCGGAGTCTAGATTAGATACGTATACATATACGGTGAGTGACGACGACGCCGACGCCGATGCTGACACTGACGCCAGCGGCAAAGTTCAGCCGAGAGTGTCCATATGAATGATAAAACACAATTTCATTACAGAATCAGTCAGCGCATGCCGTGTGAAATTCTATCTCCCCTGTCTCTTAACTGTCAGACATAATTCCCTGAGATACGGCAGTAGCAAGAAAAAAAATGAAAACTGCCACGTGCTGGAGAAAATACTAGGCTTTTAGTTAACTTACAATATATATATATATATATTTGACTTCAAAGAATTCCTCAATATTTTATAATCTTTTTGAATCAATCTAACATACATTCCGCACTGAGAGAAAACACGAGCTATATTTATGTATACCAACTTCGCTCGCACAATACTGCTCCTTTGTTATCCATCACTGGCAAGCTGTCACATTGTCTACCACTAAGTGCTGCCCAGACCACTGACCAAACGCGAAAGGCAAAGTAATTCACACATAAAAATTTAATTACATCAACGTTTATTCTCTCAAACTATGAATATGGTCTAAACATGACTGATGCAGTCGGTACAATGAAGCCAAGAAAGATATAGGGGACACGTTTGTAGTCTTACTGCAGTAGTGCAGTAATTGAGATGTAGACGATTGTACAAAAGATGACTATAATATCAACATAAAGTGATCAATGCCGAGGCCGTAAATGCATCATAGATACATTCTCAGTAACTCGTAGGAAAATTGATCGCATTGTAAAGAAACTGAAACTTCACTTCAGTGGTTGAAAGGGCTTAGGCGAAGAGCAAAAGTTCTCAAAAGTTTGAAAGACTAGAAGGGACTGGCTACGTTCTGAAACACTGTCCATATGGTTAAAAGATTGCCAAACATATATTTATGTGTACTTTAATAAAGAAACAGCTTTATTTTTTGTTTGAGATAATTCTGTAGTGATAAAATTACGGTAATAGGATGACGCAGACCATAGCGGGAGCTCTAGTTTAATTTTGATCACCTATAGGGTTCTTTAAGGCGAATCGAAAACTAAACGAAGGGGCGTTGTCTGAATTCCGCCCCCATCAACATGAGGCGGCCACTGTGGGAATCGAACGCATGTCCTCTAGCGTGTGAGCGTAACGCCTTACGGGTTAGGCTACCACGGTGGTTCCAGTCATTCTTATGCGACAAATACGTGGCGCTAAATCTGTGACTACATTAGTCGCAGGTTATGAATGGCAAAAGTGGTCACATTGCGTCGGGCTCTCTTTCTCTCAGTTTTATCTTTGGCAGTTCTTTGTCGTTGGGCTTTACTTTTCGCGCTAGAAGAGTACCTGCATGAGCATTACTCATGATTTATCATAAAAAAGGTACGCAGTTTCCACGAGGTCGTGTCAGGCCACAGCACAACGATGCTGGTTGATCTCACGATCTCTTATAATATAATATGGTTGAATTTGGCTGCTTCAGTATTATAACGTCGTGGTACTTGGCTACACATCGGTTAAACTTCACTGTTCGAGGTTCGGAACATTCGAGATCGGCTTTTCGTTGCCGTTGTCTCCCTCGCATAGCGGCGAGCACGGAGGAAGGAGGGACCGCGAGTCTCGCTTCGCAAAACATGTCCTCCTTCTCGGGAGTACGTAACTTCTAATGGCGACCCATGGCAGCAACTGTCTCGACACGGCGAGATTTTGTTTACTTAGCTCGGGCGGGGTTACTGAGTAGCTGACGCCTCGACATGACGTCACTCCAGCTGGCGCGCAGCCATGTTTTACTTCGCACGAGTGCTCCGGTGCGGTCAGCGCGTAGCTGCTACCCCGGTGCACACGCGGCTTGACATGACGTCGTCATACCAGCTGTGGTTGCTAGGCGACGGCGCATGGAGGTTTTAGGAGATAGGGTTGGACACATTACGGTTAGAGTAAACAGCGTCGCTGTTAAACACTAAGCAACTCCCATCAGCAGTTTACTGCTCTAATATAGGCGAGCGAACTGAAAAGTGACCTCGTTTTGACGCACTCAGTATCGAACTCACGTGTGCATCACACTGCTCGAAAGAAAGAGTAGAGCACCCCGAGTAGAGCTTACAAAACGCCGCATAGGCTCAGAGAACGGTCAATTCCTTCGACTATACTGTGGCAGAAACTTTTAATTACGCACTTCTCCAACTCTTCAGTCAACCAAAATAAGTTTCTTTTATTCAATTCTTCCATGTGTGCTACAAAAGGCGGCCCTGCGTGTTGTAAATTACCGTCAAACGTCGCCCACCGACGAGCGGCTAAATAATCCGACAAGTGAGCTTTTGCTTAACTTCTGCTTTATGTAGCAAAACATTCGCCGTTCAAAGGGCACCCTCTCACAGCGGTTAGGTGGTCAATACAGCAGAGCATATCAAACTACGAAACCTTTAGAAAGCGTTGTTAAAAAAACTATAAAATTGTGGAATCATGGTAATAAGGTAAAACGGAATGTTTTGACTAATATTCACTCCTCTAGTTATTACGTCACAGACAAGAACGATTGCCCAAGTCTCATACTCCGCACCATCACAGCGTAGAGCGAACGGTGTTAGGACACATGTCTCATGTAACCTAGCCTAACCTAATTTATCTTCATGCAAGCAAACAGAAGCAAAGAAGTTAAAAAGAAAAGTAGGGTAATGCAAAGAAATTAAAGTTACAAAAAAGAAAACGCAAGAGATTGCCAAACCAGACAGTCTGCCTCCTCAAAATGGCAAGCATGAGGTCCTCCGTCCAATGTATCACAGGCGTTCTGACGTCCAAGCGAAGCGAATATGGCTTAATGTTGTCTTATTTTTGCTGGTTTCCGTTTCTTAATATTGCAAATAAAATAACGAACCTTAATGGAATTATTAGCTCTCGAAGATCACATCACATCCTAATTCACCGGAACGAAGTCCGCAGTCATTTTTGTACTGATGACTTTCTGATCTGGAGTCAAGATCATGTTTACTCATTGTTCTCCTACGCTAGGGGCAAGTGAGAACGAGAGTGATATCAATCCCAAGCGAAGCATGAGAGAGAAGCGGACAAGCGCGGCTCTACACGAGTAAGAGAAAATAAGAACTTCTTTATTCGCACCATCATATCATCGCGAACGTCGATGAGTTGTCTGTCTCACTAACTTGTGAGGATTACTTTTTCTTTAGTTTCAGTGTGTTTTTTTGGAATGTGCTCGAATAACTAGGCGTGATTCGAGGATCGTATTTTGCATCGCAAACCAAGACAGGCGACGACGTAGGTGATTGAATATCTTCTACACAAGCCCTTGTTTACACAAACTCGAGCCAAACATTTTTTTTACGTCAGTGCGGAGTTTGCAAACCAGCGTAGCCCGTCCACGTTTATTATTGGCTACATCGCTCGTACAATGTAAATGATCCTTGTTTGCCTAAATTAGAACTAGTGCCATCGTTTCTTAGAAAGGTGTCTCTTTCTCTTCTCTTTCCTCTCTCTTTGCCATCTTTATACTCCCTTCCCCCATTCCCCCAGCATAGGGTAGCAAACCGGGCATGTGCCTGGTTAACCTCCTTGCCTTCTCTCTTGTTGTTCTGGTCCTCCCCCTACTTTTTCCTTCTTGTTGAAGGGAGCGACGAAAATTCTGTCCACTGCACCTGTATTGAATGATCACGGGGCCTGTGATTGTGCGGCGTGCACCTCCACACTAGGGCACGGGAAATATTTTTCGGGGGATACGATGGCGGGATCAACGAAGAGTGAACTTAACGAACAACTAGAGCGATATCTGATAAAAGTTATTTTTAAACACTTTTCACAGGCTCCCTGTAATCTATTGTTCAAGATTAAAACCACAGAAACAAAACTATAGCGTGATCATAAAACTACATCGCAGGTTCTCGTGCGTGCATGCACGTATAGGCAGTATAGTTTGTTATTTGTAGCGCGAACGCATCTCTGAAGATTAACCTGAACATCCGAGACCTTGTGACCCTGGCGAGATAATTCGATAAACCATAATTACGTTAGGACTATAGGAAGGTGCGACCATCAAAGACTGCGTAAATTCAGTGGTAAGCCCGTATATTTTCCACTTACCTGCCAGCTAATCTCCTGTTTGCCAGATATATTACGCCTTCAATAGTGCACTAATCTATACGTTAGGTTTTATTGTATCACTATTACTAATACAGTTTGTTCGTCCATCTCGCAAGTTTCCTTTTCTGTGCTGTCTTTTTTTTTTCTCTTCAGTTTTGTTTGTCGCTTACCTTACTGTTTATTTCATTTTCTTTCATCGTATGTTATGCGTCATACTTGTGAAATAGTTGCGAGAAATTCCCGAAAATGAAGCGAGTACCATATTTGCTCATTTTCTACTCGATCTGGTATTTTTCTTGCTTCTCTAAAAGCGGTATTTCTCGCATAATGAGATAATAATAGATCGATGGCGCATTGTTTAACAACCACTTGAGCCAATGGTTGCATGCACCGCATCATTGGAACAGGGAGGAAGATGTAAGAGAGGAGAAGATCTTTCCGCACAAACACTGTCTCGGTGACCATAGTTTTTGAAACAGTGTAAATTGTATTAAAAATCACGCCAAGGCTTTTCAATCGTCTGTGTAGGCTGTGACGAAGGTCTTTCAGGTAATTTCTTTCGCGTAGGGAGCCGTTTGCAAAGCTTACCGGACCTGGTGCAAGGAGTGTTCTTTGCTTCGTCTTTCCTTGTTGTTCTGTACACATACGCTAGGGCAATTGCACAGAACATGTGTGATCGTTTATTTGCCTTCAGAAACTGTGCCTTCACGAATTCCCTGAAGCAAATACACCTGGCATAAGATAATGACACTCCAATACATAGAAAACAAACACAATTGAACCTCCTCCCGTCGTGGTAAGGCTTGCAGACTGTCTGGATGGCGATACGTTTGTAAAGCCGTCCCAATCCCACTCCACCACCAACTCGATCGTGTGCGAAATCGCGGAGCTTTCCCGCTGCATCTCCTCTTGACGTTGAGAAGGCAACACCACCGGCACCACAGAGCGGCTGCGTCCACTCGCACCTTTCGCGCAACGTCAGAATGACTTGGCAACAGCTTAAATAAGTAAAATCTCGTGTCCTTCGTCAACTGTCCGATGATAAAATTCTTTTATGTCGACGACAGGCTATTTTGCGGTGTTATGCAGAAAATCTCATTGATGTGCAATGCGCGTATTTGTTTCATGTCGTCCTTATTTGCTTGACCCGCTAGACAATATGTGCTCACCAAAAAACCCTGCACGCTACAGCTGACAGCCTTTCCGAAAACTGTACAAGTGAATCGACCAGACAATCAACGTCTCAAGTCTATCTATATCAAGCCGTGCAACAACTTGTTCACGGGAGCTCTTAAGAATTTTTAGATTCCCGACGAATTGATTCCCGACGAGTGTGGAGTCAAACTCACAAAACAATATTACTGCGCAGCTCCCGTGGTGGGTGAAGAAACGTTACAAACCATACAGGATTCTTTTTAAAAACAAAAACTTAGTTTATTGGTGAATCTGCTAGGTGTCGTCGAATTGATTGATTGATATGTGGAGTTTAACGTCCCAAAACTTCCATATGATTATGAGAGACGCCGTAGTGGAGGGCTCCGGAGATTTCGACCACCTGGGGTTCTTTAACGTGCACCCAAATCTGAGAACACGGGCCTGCGACATTTGCGCCTCCATCAAAAATGCAGCCGCCGCAGCCGGGATTTGATCCAGCGACCTGCGGGTCAGCAGCCGAGTATACCTTAGCTACTAGACCACCGCGGCGGGGCGAAGTGTGATCGAAGTAACGCAGTTTTGAATCAAGACAAACATACTTAAAATTTCTACTTCCAGCACTGAGTGAAACATTGCTTGATTTTTTCTAGTTCTTAAATAATAAATAACATAAAATAATAAAAGAAGTAGCCGATGTCACGTATATACCTCAGCGTTTCCACAGCAAGCGAGTTGGACCTTTATGCATAAAACGAACTATCATGCACATTTCTGACACCACCAATTACAATGCCTAAGGGCAGGCTTCGGAAAACTTTAAAAAAGCGAAACTACGCGTAAGAAACGAGGTTAAGAAATGAAGGTTGCACAGTGGGCTTGTTGGTTATTGATATTCTCTGAAATATAGCGTAGAGTATTTGTTATGGGTCTTCTTCTCTGTCCCGTCCTGGATGCACTATACCTAAGATACTAATAAATTGATTCCTATCAGTATACGTTACACTGATCCCAACTGCGCTTCGGTGGCGACTCTTCAACGAGAAGTGAACGCTTACCTGAGCTTCAAATAAGCGCAACTCCATTAACCAAATGCCTTACAGATTTGTTTTAATAAGTTAAAAGTGCCTCCGTATTCATGACAGCAAGGCTCCACTAATTCTATTGTGGCTTCCCGGTACTCAGTGAATAGTTAATCTTAGAAAAAAATAGAACATCAAGTGCTTTAAGAGACTTTATACGAAGCAGAAGTATTCATTTCGTGTTTGCGAGTTCTCATTTCTGAACATTCACGCAGAGGAATACATCTAGTTGCTCTCAAACTATTCAGGTATTTCTACTGCTAAAGACATATTTACCTCTGAGTGAATAAGATATCCCAAAGTATCTAAACCCGAAGAGTCGCTATTTCTCAATTTACACGTGGCGGCGAGTGGCCCGCACTTTTTGTCCTCTCTGGTATTGTAAACACAATAAAGGCTGCACGTTTCACCTATTTTTATAAACAACCAAAATCTTCATTTCAATAGTTGTCTGTTAGTTTTGAGGGGGAGAGGATGGAAGGAACTTCGTTTATTTCACTTGGTTGCTACAGATGTAGGCAGTAGATTTATTTTCTTCGGACATTTCTAGAAGCCTCCATCTAATTCATTACACACAGTGACTAGTTTGATAGGTTTGTTCGCCATTACACCACCCCGAAAGTGTGCCTATATAATGGAGAACGGCTTTAATTGTGAGTGATGTCACTTTGAAGTAACGCGCTTATGCTCAGAATAAATAGTGTGACAGACCCCTGCTCCCGACACTGGAGACTGTTATACTTTTTTCTCTCTCTCTCTCACTCTATTTACGGCAGACGTGATTAGTCGCCACGAGGGAGAGAGATTGAGAGACGTGCTCAGCAATCACCGCGAAGAGTGATAACCCAAGGCTACAGCGTCGGCACCGAGTTCGATATACTTGTATTTTTGCACTCCATAAATCTTCATGACGCAGTTGGCGGCTCCATAAATCTCTACTCGCCTTTATTAGTAACTCAGAGGAGCAGCCTGCGGCGTGCCACAAGGCATCGCGTTACTTCACGAGTCGCCCGTAGCTGCGTAACTCGGCCGTTCAAAATGATACCAAAAAATGTTAATAAATATTGTCGCCAGTGCATTGCCTCCCCACTCTCTGTTCACCCGCGCGTTATATCGAAACGTGTTTCGCAGATTGGCTCGGCACTAAATATGTGGGAAGCGCCATACGTATGGTATTTATACCCGCTGCGATGGCGAGCCAAGTCCCGCAAAAGGCACTCTTGTCTTAGTCGGCTACCGCCAATGTATTGATGAAACACCGCCGCCTGGAAGCCCTATGCATTTTTAATCCGCCCCATCCGAGCACTGTCTACGTTTCGAATGAAAACAGAATTCAGCGGGCGTGCTTCAGAGCCGCGTGCATAGAGCGCTAATTCACCGCATTCTTTTCATGTCACTATCTGAGGCAGTCGACCCCTTCGACGTTTTTTTTTTATTATTCTATTATGCGTGCGTATGCTTTTTCACGAACGCCCATCAGACGGGCTTTACCACATTAACTTTGAAAAAAAAAGAGCTTTATATCGGATAAAGCACGTTGGTAAATGCATTGTTTCTCATTTCCCGGCATGCCCAGTTAGAGTATTAAAAAACTGACGCAATCAACGTTAGACACTCCCGGCATTTTCAATACTGTAGCAGCACGAAAATCACGCGATCACTATACAGTGGTCAACAAATCCACAGAACGAAGGTCGCAGTAGGTGTGCGAAGTGTTCGCAATACCAAAACGAGAGCTTCGTAGACGAGGCACTCGCTTAGGAACAACCAAAGGCACCATGCGTGGCTGCGTGAATGCTCACCTTGTGCAGACGTGTTCTAACCGTGCGCAAAGCGCGCTCCACGCGTGCATATTCAGGTAGCCAATGTGGTAAGAGTACAGCAAGTTTTACAGTTCGTATTCAGTGGCTGGGTCAAGCTGACACGAGGTCGACGAATAGAAGATGGAGGGGGGGGGGGGGGCACGCGATTAAGCTATTACGAAATTGTTTGCGTTATAAATACCTGATGTGTCCCGCCTTCTTCGTAAGACGAGCACTTACGCAGCAGCAAATCTTTAAGCGTTCATCGCACAATTTCTTTACCAACTATCAACAAACAGCAATGAGATTGTTCCTTGACTTTTCCTAGCTAAATGACAGTGCTTTCATTCGAACATAATAATTAATCTACTTTCTGTCTCAAAATAACATAATTAAGCAACGTCACACAAGGTCACCTAAAAAAAAAAGAAGGTTCACCACATCTCCCAATGAGGTCAGGCCGAAGGTGATCATTTATTCAGTGACGCACCTCGGTTACCTTCAAATGGGAATACAAGGGATATTATTATTCTAGAGAACGAAGCTTAATGTCTGATGTCTGCAATACTTCATAGGCCACACACTTGTTTTGAATGGAATAAATTAGTCGAATTCGATTCGAGTCAGTGAACAGAGGTGGGCGTCATTAACCGAAAGTGCAGTGCTCTCCTCTGTTTTACAACTACAAAAAAATTTCCGTAGAACAGCCCTACAAAACGTGGGTCTCGTTTCTGAAATGAATTAGATGTATTTACCATTCATTAAAGAAATGCTTAACGTACCCACATAACGTATACCATCTGTAACAAAGAAGCGTAAAAAGTTATCTTTGCTATTATCAGCCCACTAACGCTTATAACGGCATGCATTTAGTCGTTAAACCACTTTCCACCGCTAACCTACGTCAATAGTTAATCCCAGAGATATTGTGTTACTTCGTTATCACATACATAACCAAAAGAAGCAACGGCGCCTCTATACAAACTATGTCGGTCATTCACTGAAGCTAAGGCACCTATGTACGCTTACTTAGCTAGTTGGCGCTCATTTTAATAAAACATTTTTGTACAAGTGTACCGATAGCTCAAGTGTCGTTGAGCGAAAGCATATGCCTCTAAACAATTTTGTACTTACAGAATAAAAAAACATCATATTTACATGTTTTATACGTTGTTATTTATGTTGCAGCCTCAATAAAGACAAGTTCTGTCGAAACGTGGGCTCCAAAGACAACCCCTGTTCACAAATTTTCATGTCTTATAAGAACAAAATTTTATCCTGAGTCGAAGAAGAAAAAAATAAAGTCTGTAGCCTTGCTTTTCCGAGCGTGTTCAAATTTAAGAGTGTTTGAATACGCGCTAGAAATAAAGTAAAAACGGCCAAGTTTGCTTACTTGCGATATCTACATGGTCACCCCACTCGATTTGAATACAGAATTTGAAATGACCCGCAGCCGTCAGTAGCCCCAGGCTCACTCACAACTCAACGTCGCTGATCGCGTAAGTTTGAAAAGCCGTGTATTGCCGACCACACGTCCGGCAGTAGTTTTCTACTGCCACTCAAGGGTGCCCGCGAGTGCACTTTGGTAAGATGCTCAGTTCGTGACGCACGGTGCTGTGCACACCATCTCGACAGCGCATGCCCAATCACTGAAATGCACGCGTCGACTTGTGCGTGCGCAGGTAGACGGAATCGAAGTCTCACCTGGGCCGCGCGTACCGGCGCAGCTGACGCAGCCGGAGCACGCGGGGCTTCCCTGCAGGGAGCACGCGGGTCTCTCGGCAGCCGCTGGCGAGTGTGGCGTCGACGAGGGGGTGCGGTCCCCCGGCGTGCGCCCCGGGCCCGCTCGCCAGGCGGCGCCACGCGGCGCGCCCCAGGCCCGGGCGCGGCTGTTGCGCCTCAATCGGCCCGCTCGGGATCTGTGTCGAGGAGAATCAAGCGGAAGGCAAACCTTGACGCTCGTCGCGCAACCGAAGGTGCCACCGCCGGTTACAAATGCCGCGTCAGCGCCAGTGCATACAGCGCTGAGCCGAATGCGTGTCAGAGGTTCGCCACAGTCGTAATGTTTGCAAGCATGATCGAGGGCCGAGTATATTCATCCGCCACCGGGATGGGCAGCGACAGTGCGTTATATCTTTCACGTACATTGACTTGACGCGCTTTTTTTTTTTTTTTTGGAAGGACGACTCCTTATCAGTTTCGTTGGCTAACACGACAGACGCATGTTCGTCCCCACCAACGCACTGTTTCAGAGCAATGGCGAGCGCTTATCTTGTACTTTGCAATGTGTCGTTTAATTGTCCTTTGCGCTTACCTCGCGTTGTGATTTTTACTCTTGGTCGACTTCGAACACACACCTCAGTGTGAGTTCGTAGTTCTGCCTGCAGTTAAGATCATAGCGCGTCACTTTATATATAAAAACAACTCACTAAGGTTCTAGTAAGTGCTTTTCCATCTCTTCTTCTGCTAAGACGTTCGCTATGAATGCATTTTTAATGGAGACGACTTTGTGGCCATGATATAAGCCATTAGCGCAATCTTCAGAATGTCCAAGTTTAATAAGCCATTAGCGCATTCTTCAGATTGTCCAAGTTTTATAGCTCTCTAGTTCACGTTCTTTTATTTTTCCTCTGCACGTTATGACAACTTAAAAAAAAAACGTGACAAACGCTGCCATAGTAAAAAAAAAAAAAACTCGTGGACCCACGAGACAAGAAAAACAACAGGACTTTGCACTGGTATCCTATTGGTTACATTTTAGAAAGCGGTTCAAAGTCATGTTGTCTTTCTTAACCCGTGTGCCCACACGGTTTTTCTACGATGAAGACATGCCAATAAGCTCAAGGTTATGCCATTTTAAACGTTGTCAATTTGCCGCCTCCATGGAACAGCGGCTAGGGTACTGGGCTGCTGACCCAAAGGTTATGCGTTCAATTCCAGCCGTGGCGGTTGCATTTCGATGAAGGCTAAATGGTAGAGGCCCGTTTACTGTGTGATGTCAGTGCACGTTAAAAAACACCAGGTGGTCAGAATTTTGGGAGCACTCGACTACGACGTCTCTCATTATCATATCGTGGTTTTAGAATGTTAAACCCTAGATATTGTTATAACAGTGTCAATTCCGTGATAACAGTAACGCTCAAGTGTTGTGGAGCGACGTTCCCTGCGCAGAAAATTATTATTGCGATAGAATTTATATGCACACTCACCGCACGTTTCTGTCTTCACCGTCATGTTTCATATAACGTCCATATCGATGACGCTGCCCCGCGTGTCGCGTGTTCTGCGTGCCAGTAAAAGTGTATAAGCGCTGCTTACGAACGCCGCTCAAGCATAGATGAAACAAAAGGCAAATAGGGATAGGAGCCGGAGAGTGCGCTGCGCGTGTCCCGCAATAACAGCTTACTTTGCCCGTCTATGTGCGGTAGCATGCGCTGTGTCCAGTATCTTTAGTAGCGATGAACAGATGGTTTTTGCTCCAAACGCAATGTTTGCATGAAACACACGACGGCACTAAAGTGACATGCGTTCACAGCAGCGGCTGCGTGTCCAACTAGGAGAGTGAGCTGCCAGCCTGACCTCGTAACGCACGTCCTCTATTAGATGCGAGTCAGCTCTTTGAGTAGGCTGTGTAACGTTGTCCCTCCGCACCTGGGCGGTGCCAAGCAGGCCACGACTCCCCTCACAATGCGCACGCGTGACGTCACTCTCTTCCTAGCCTGTCGCCGCTCGCCGCGTCTCATCTCTCTCGCTTCACTCTCTCCACTTCTCGCCACACGATACCACTCCTCACGTCCCGATCCCCTCACCCACGCAACCTCTCTCCATCTGTCGGCGAGAAGAAGCCGCGGGTAGGCGCGTTCTTGCGCCGTCGTCCAGCCAGGCCGTGATCCCGCGGCGCCAGCAATGTGAACAGCGCGCCGCTGCTTGCCGCGCAATCACGCCGACGGGCGGGACGCCGCCAGGGCATGCTTCCCGCGAATGTGCGCGTACCTTCATTTAACCATATGGTGTAGTAGCGCAATTTTCACGGGGACGAAGAGGACAAGAACACACGACAGTCGTCCTCTTCGTCCCCGTGAAAATTGCGCTACTACACCATATGGTTAAATGATGTCTCACCAACTAGCCCAGCTCTCAACCCTACTGCGCGTACCTTACCCAGCTGTCGCCGACGTTGTGGGTTAGCGAAGCTGATAGCGTTCGTGAGTGGCAACGTTGCGCCTCGAACACCGACGTGGTGCAAGCCAGGGAAGCAGAACGCAAGCGTCGGACAGTGGAAGACCAATGACACCGACGAGGTGCGAGTTAAGAACGCCATTCGCATTCGAGAATAGAAACGGCTCGCGGGTTACGCGAATGCTACATCAAGTTTCGCTTCAAATCACTTTCCAGCACCCGCGTCGACACCCGTTTCAACCGGGTCAACGCAGTGGGCACCGCTGCTGCTTCGGATCCTATCAGGGTTCCCTTCGGGGAGATGGTTCTTAGTTTTTTCTAACATCTCTGTCTCCCTTATCCTTCCCCAGTGCAGGTATACCAAACTTGGGATGAATCTCCTCGCATTTCACTCATTTCTTTCTTCTCCTCCTCTCTTCTCTCCAATCTCTTGTCCTTGCCAGAAGTCGCGCAACGAAAAACGCTGAAGATTCTTTAGCAGATGACCCATCCGTATGTGTCTATTTTTTACTGTTACGCCTTGCATGGACTTATCAAAACATCAGTTTTATTTCATGTGAGAATTCATGTTAGACTTTGTGCTTCTAGCTGTCTATATCAAGAACCACATTCAGCAACGCTATATGCAGTGTTCAAAATATCGTTGATGGAAACCATTGTGTGCAGACGGGCAGTTTTCTCAAAATGTTTCTGCGCTCTTCTGCCAGATTGATAGAGAGTCATTCCATGTCAAGTGTCTCAGACGTGGCGCTAGCCATCACAGATTTTCTTGAAAAAAATTGTGCGCTTTGGCTTTAGCGCATGAAGCATTGAGTGAAAATATTTCTGAGGAAAATAAATTTTAGTGTCAAGGTACCCTCTGAAACTTGGCTCGCTTCTACTAACTGTGTGTTTTAGAAAAAGTATTAAAACTTTAGCTGTGTATGTTTAGCATCAAAATTTTGCCCGCACTTCTGTAAAGGTTTCATTCAGACGTCCTATCAATGAGATATCCGAACTTCTCGTGTTCCACTGTCTGTTGCATCACCTCGAAAACAAAAAGGTTCTTAAATCTTCACATTTTTTTTTTTTTTTACAGCGAAAGCTGTTATGAGATCACAACTCAAGTCTCGTGCCGCACCGTAGGTTTCCGCTGCCGCTGCCGCCACCGGTGTTCGTAACTACATCGCGTGACATTGGAAAAAAAATCACAGCATATCCACGGGGTGATTATAATGAGTGGGCAAAGCTCTGGAGAGAATAATCGGTAAAACTGTGAATTTTCCGTGTGTAATTCGCCCAGTCGACCATCGTGTAAAAACATCCTGAGAAACTCCGTATGTGTATATATCAAAAAACAACTTTTATTTGTTCTTAGAGACTATGGATGGCTTGCGATGTCTCTTCATTATGACGGCTTCATGGTCCATGAAATGAAGGGTGAACGGTTCCTCTATAGATAGCAGTGGAAATTTTGCCAATACTAGATCAATGCATGTGCCTCGGATCGTGGTTGGTTTCATACGGTCATACGATATACGTCCTTGCGTCCATCCATCTGTCCGTGCGTACGTCCGGGAGTCCATCCATCCGTTTGTGCGTTCATCCGTCCGTACGTCTGTGTGTCCGTTCATCCACCAGTCTGCTAGTCTGTCTGTCCGTCCGTCCGCGCGTCCGTCTAGTGAACACTCCAAGTACCGCCATCTCCCATCTCGCATCCCGTGGCACATACCCGCTCTAGAGCCGGTATGTGCCTCCGGTGGCTACGTACATCACCAACAAAAAGCCCATGGGATGTACAGACCCACGCCCTAAGGAGCTTCACCCCTAAAAACCTAGTACCAATGACACAGTGGTGCTCGAGACCGGGTCCGCTGGGTGCCAGCCCAGTATTCTACCACTGAGCTACGCCAGTTTTTCTTTTATTACCGGTTTCGCACGTCGTACAAGCATCAACATAGGTCGCTATAAACAATATTATACACAACAGAAGCAATGACAAGATAGTCGCCGCGGAACTATTAGTGGTTACAGCACTGAAATTCCTTCAGGTTCACCAAGGATTCAACCCTGGAAAGCCATTCTGAAACAAAGTCTCGTTGTTTGAATATATCAACGTATCGAGCAATGCTTTCGCGGGAAAGCACGCGAGCAGGACGCCTGTCAGGCTCACAGTAGTAACCGGCCATTCTAGCCTGCCATAGACCATGGAGGCAAAGCAACATTATAAGATCAAAAGGCACACCATCTTCTTTTTCTACTAATAAAAACTTGATACCCAGTGAATGTAAGGGAAGTTCTTTTTTAGAGTTCTCTGTAAAACATCCCAGAAGTAGACCCCTTCTCAACAATGCGAAAAAAACGTGATCTATTGTCTCCGGCTTTCGGCAGATCAAACAGTTCGAACCCGATGGCATATGAAATCCTCTATCTTGTAAAAATGTCTTAAGCGGTAACGTTCTCGAATGTAACTTAAAGCAAAAGCTTTTTGCACTTGGCTGAATTTGAATTTTCTTAACATCCTTCAGAACATCTTTGCCCTCTCCTCCGCTATTGATTAACCTATGCATAGGAAATGAAAAAAAATGCTGTGGCATATGCCTTTATGCAATTTCTTTCGCCCGACCGAAAACATGTATTCGTTAGAAAACCAAACTGACAAGAAGCGGACACTGTCCGCAGCTTCCTCAAAGAAACCTCCCGTGGCTCTTGGCATGCTTGCGGTGCTAACACCAATGTTTGGCAAAACACGACAAAAGCGTGACTGGAATACCATTCTCAAGAAGAGGTGTCGAACATCTCAAAAGATAATAAAACGATTAACTAGTTGTCGCACGAACAGATGCGACAGGCTTAGTTCCCCCCTGTTTTACTCTTCGGAACAGATTCGTCTTAATACATCTTTCCCAAATTGCCCCTTATACAAACACGGCAAATATCTTGTGCTGCTACGCCGGTGCTTGGGACTTGTTGGCAAACTTGCCTTAGGCAGGCTTGATGTCGGGAAAGTAATCGCATTAATACGACTTATAAAGCATTTTAAAACAGCAAAACAACAAGCAGTCATCGAACAATGCAAATAGCGTAACGAGTTGATCGCTCAATGCTCCAACCTATTACAAAAGCTTGTTTTTGTTCAGCTATTAACTGTGGCGCATACCTACTTCAGGCATAATTCCTCATCATCATCAGCCACTGCATGAACAATTAGCCCAAAATTCCTCGCAATAGCTTAGCGGATATCACGCTTCTCCAAAGAATGACCATAAATAGCATAGCGAATGCCGGCCTACTACCCTAATTTTTTTATTATTAATGTCGTTGTGGGCATCAAGCAAGTGTGCTTGCAGCAGATATCCAATCAGTGTTTAGAAAAGTCTCTGAAAGGTCGTTTTCCTAGCTTTCGCTGTGACTGTGCTGCACCTTCCACGCAGTCCGGACGTTTTTTTTTATTATAATAAAAAACCCTCATATTCCTGACAATCATAAGTTTCAAATTTTCATTTTGAATTGTCAGCAGAACCTCCTTCCAGTTTTGGTGAAAAAAAATGTGTTAGGAGAGATAATGTCCTCTTTACCGCTTTCGAGATGACCATTTTCGCACTGATGCAGTTCAAGCAAAATATTTTGTATGTAGCATTTCATAGAACACCTTATCAGTCAGGGTTCAGGACAGTATCAATAAATCGCTTTTTTTTGTTTTAAGAAAGAATTTTTGAATTTGGTCTTTCGAGCGCCGCCGGAATGGCAGCTTGATGCCATCTTGCAGAACAAACTTCGTAATCTCAGTTGGTGCTTTGCGTCGGTCAGCATAAGTCTTAATTTGTCAGCTACATAATGCAGATGTGACGCTATGTAACAAGCATTACTTGTTCTGTAATAGAAGCTGTATTCAAAATTTCTCATTTGTGGAGTAGAAGCGAGGAATTTCGTGGTTAATGTGACCGTCGGTTCGGTGGAGGCAGCGCTGGCCGAACTGACATTTATGTAAGAATAGCAGACTGGGCTTGTTGGTTTAACATATTTGCAGCTTAAGGCGCGAAAACGACACGGACGAAGAGAGACAGTACACACACACGGAGCGCCTCCGTGTGTGTGTACTGTCTCTCTTCGTCCGTGTCGTTTTCGCGCCTTAAGCTGCAAACTGACATTTGTTTTGACCAAACTACGACATGCTCAGGTCGAGTTACTGTCCACGGTTGTCACACGTTTTGTGGATCCGAAGACTGGTTCACATCCACGGTATGCTTGCAGCAAGCTTAGATTCACCCTAATATATTGCATGTGTGTCTTGATATTACGGCCTAACTTTATGCCCGTTTACAGTGTCACGCGTATGGAACTGTCACTCCGGCACATGCGTTGAAATGACATCCAGTGGAGGGAGCCAACAACGTTATTTTAGTGGGTTGGACTGTCGATCTTCCCTGTTGGTCTGAAATATTGTGTGCTCTGTATGGCGTTATCTAGGTCCTGCTTTAAAGGAATCAATCTTCCCCGTAACATGTGGTGAAGGTGCAGGGTATCATCCCAGTACTTCACATGAGAGGCCCCTTATTAGCGCTTGTTTCCACGAGAACTGCGAACACCTCCAGCCCTTGATTTATCTATCTATCTATCTATCTATCTATCTATCTATCTATCTATCTATCTATCTATCTATCTATCTATCTATCTATCTATCTAACCACACGTCTGGGTGCTCTCCCTTAAGTTTGGGTAAACCAAAAACTAGTATGTGAGGGTAAGATGGCTTGCCGAATAAGACTGGCTGGTCATAACATGAATATTGCAAAATCCCGTCGCATACGTCGTCAAACCCTTTCCGCCAAACGTGTGGCACTTAAACGCGGGCGTGTATTTACTACTGTATGTGGGTATGTGCCACAGGTGATTGCCAATACATGCTAATCTAAGAACAGGGAGAACAGACATTGGTAGTTTTAACACGAGGGCGTTAAGAAAAAATCTGACATCAGCAGCGTTGCGCTGACGAATGAAAACAATAAACTCCACAGTCCAAGCAGAAATTGGACCCCAGTATTCCACGTGACAATCAGGTATTCTACCAGTATCCAGTATTACACAGGCCACCAGTAGTACACAGGCCACCAGTATTCAGGCCAGGTCTCGGAGCTACTTTTCAAATAGACCCTATATAATGTTCGTGAAACGTCAATTGTGGTGGCACTGCTCGCTATTCGGTTTTATAAACATTAGATATTTACTCCTATAATACAGCCGTCACGTCCGTCATCCACTGAGGTTGATTCGTGTAGCGGTGTCCAGGGCTATCATCCTCGTGAGCATCAGCACTTTATATCAGCTTACCGCTTCTGGTGTTTTAATATTCATGTCACTTGGAGGACGGAACTGTAAACAGCTGAATATATAAAACATGTGCAGATTTTAATGTACGCCTGTGCATACATTTGTACATTTAGCGCCACCTTGTAAAGTTTCGCTCAATAAAAAAATTACAACACAGTCACCGTCCATTCACATGCTTCGCATAACATCGATTCCCAGGGCACGTGTGATCTGTCATATTTTTTTAAGTGCAGCAGAATCTAAGAACACAGGCCTCAAGCATTTTTGGCTCCATCGAAAAGGCGGCCGCCATGGCTGGGATTCGATCCCGCGACCTTCGGATCAGCAGTCGAGCAGCATAACTACTATACCACGACGACGAGTAAAATGGACGAAGATGTGGAGGGTTGTGGTGAAAGAGAACTTTCCGTGTGCTCTGAAAAGGCATCCTATTCTACATCTAAAGGTCGTTTATTGTTATTATTTATTTCTTTTTACGTACCGCAGCCTTAAGATCGAGGCTATTCCAGAAGTGGGGAAAAAGAAAACAACAAATGAACAGGCTTCCCAAAATTCTTGGAGCGGTAAGGAACGAAAACTTCCAGGCAGCGAATTCAGGCTTCTATCGGCGAAGGAGAAAACTATATTTGAACATATCATTGTGGTGAAAAAAGTTCCAATGTTAAGGGGCGTGGTTATTCCTGGTAGACGAAGATATAGAGAACTTAACTTATGATTCTATAGTGACGAAGGGAGAAGCATTAATTAAACAAGTTTTAGGCATTCAACATGGTGACGCTTCACAAGTGTACTGAGAGCTAGCTGGGGAAGAAAATCTGTTCTTCATGTAAAGGTGTCATAGTGTGGTAAGTGCAGCTAGAACGGACGCGAGGTTTTCTGCGCCCATGGAAGCGCATTTAGGCAACACAGTCAACTTCTCGTGCATTTAGTCATATACGTTACTAGACGGTATTATAATCAGACAATAAGAAAGGCACTAAACCGGATGTCCCTATCACTTGTCGGCTTGCATAGCGTTCTCACGCAGAATTTGAAAGTGACATCTATGTTTACAACATGCCTATACCCGCTGAAGGACACTTATCGTTAGAAAAGAATAAATTGCTTTAAAACATGGGATAGTTCACAACTCTGACACAACGGAATCGTACTTTAGTTGCATTACGGTCAATGACGTCGGCGGCGACTAATCCCTGGAAGCATTGACGAGCTTCAGTTTGAGCTATAGTAACTATACTGAACCAACATACAGGACGCTGAATCGTAACTGAAGAAGAACCTGAACGTTGACGCCGAAGAGAACGGAATCGTGGTGGTCGGTTCGTTGGTTGATGGAGTCAGTTGTCACAGTAAACGACACAGGCTATGAGAGGCACCGTGTTAGAGGTCTCTGAATGATTGCTACAATCTGGAGCTATTTAACGGGCGTTCTAATCACACAGTACATAGTCATTCAGCATTCCACCTCCACCAAAATGGGAGGGCTACCGAGGAAACGGTAAAGTGGTGTGTCAGCGGCGCGCGGTGCAGTATCAGTTCGTTCACTCCATGTCGTAACTTTAAATTTTTGTGGGATTGTTGGGGAAACTTTAAAAAAAAGTTTTTCGTGAACAGACAGAAAGCAGAGCACATCAGACTACTGTATGAAAGCCAGCTTAAGCAACAATGAAGCAGTTACGCTAATACATACCTATAGATTTTGCCGAAAATCATCTTGCGCTACTGCAGGACGCATCGCAGCAATTTCGCTGGGTGAAGCCACCGGCATCATTTTCCCAGCAAGTTATTGATTACCGAGCAACAAAAGGCAGTTGCGATACATTTTACCTAACATCCCTAGTGATTTCCGACTGCCTCGACACTACGCTAATGCAGTCTTTCCATTCTAGGACTCAATAATGAAAGTATAGTCAAGGAAGATTCTCCAGCAATCATGCGAATTCGCAACTTTTTCTGTGAAGTTGCGGCTCAGCGTAAAAACGCAAAGAGCTTTGCCTCAATGAAATGATTTTCAAGTTTCCGCTAAGTTGAATTTTCTCGCAATATCGTATGTGAAGAGTTCTCGTGACGGCGTAGAAAAAATGGTGAAGCAGCGAAAGTAAGCCTACAAAGACCCTATACTGATGAGTCCTTGACATATGACCAGCTTTGAGGCAATATGTGCAAGAAAAAAACACTATTGAGAGAATGAAGCTACTCGTCGCTGAAAGGGGTAAGCAAGTGACTTTCATTAAAAATACGCGGAGGAGCTATGACTTCAAACCCACCTGGGAGCATTCTCTTCGGTGAAGTTGGACTTGATACTCCAAAATGAAGAAAAGTTATCTTCGGGCAAATTCAACTGCTAAGCGAAAATAGCGGTGCACATTCAAATGAGTACTCACAGCGACTGTTCACTCTAGTCCCTTTCTCTCTTTATACGTATATATATATATATATATATATATATATATATATATATATATATATATATATATATATATATATATATATATATATATATATATATATATATATATATATGGAGACAGAGAATAACTGGCTTAGCACATGTGGCTCAGAAATAGCGAAAATGACCTGGACAAGTCCACAGCGATTCTATCGTGGTCATACTTTCAGTTGTGGCATCAGAAAACAGGCACGATGCACCATCGCGGCCATGGCATTGTTGGTCCAAATAGCGGTCAAGGAAGAAAGGAACAACAAAAAAGAAGATAGGGAGGCTAACTAGGCAAATGCCTGGTTAGCCGCACTCTGGGTGTATGGGAAAGCGGAGTATAAAGATGACTGAGAGGGAAATAGTGGTGACAGAGAAAGGATGAAGAGAAGAAAACAGGCAGTAAATGTGCTGGCACATATGTAGCGGCCAGAAACGTGGTTGAGCGTTCACGAATCTCACGTAACCTATCCTCCAATCGGTGAAGTTAAGGAACTTTCCTGGCTCTGTACGTCGTTCAACGTTGAATATGTCTTCTTTGTATTTTCTTATCTGTACACATGTTCATCATACACCTCGTCCAAGGCCTCGTGGTGCACGTGTTTGCAATTGTTAGGTTCTGTTGTATACTGCCTTCCTTGCTGTGAAATATATATATATATATATATATATATATATATATATATATATATATATATATATATATATATATATATATATATATATATATATATATATATATATATATATATATATATATGTATGTATGTGT
This sequence comes from Rhipicephalus microplus, assembly GCF_043290135.1. Taxonomy (NCBI): domain Eukaryota; kingdom Metazoa; phylum Arthropoda; class Arachnida; order Ixodida; family Ixodidae; genus Rhipicephalus; species Rhipicephalus microplus. The sequence goes on from NC_134710.1 coordinate 159,331,118, forward strand.
GTGTGTGTGTGTGTGTGTGTGTGTGTGTGTGTGTGTGTGTCACGGTAGAAGTGTATTTTCAGCTATAGGTGCATGTAGCACTGGCAGATATTATTCGCACAGTCTTACCTTCAGGTCCAGAAAACAGACCACTCCTCGTTCTGGAAGCTCCCTACTTTTGTTTTGGTTAGCCTCTCTACCTTCTCTTTTTGCATCTCTCCCGTTCTCTCTGCCCCTCAAAGTTTAACGAAAACACTGAGTATTACTAAGTGCTGCCTTCACCAACGTGTATAGCACACTTGTAGGGAAGAGTTTAATCACGCTCAAGCATTACTCGAGTTACATGGTGGAAAACAGGCTACGGCGTTAATTCCCGCACTGCTCATTATCACTGTGCTCTCTCGTTTTGTATATTTTAAAGTCCAGTGAAATATTCAATGTGAGAGTTGTTTGATATACGGATATATAAAAATTGTACTTACAATTTGTCCGTAATAAGCTCAACCGGCTGTAGGAGAAGGAACTGAACGCGCAAAAACTGAAAGGCCCAAGCACGTCGTTTGCCACCTCCGCCACCTGCTGTCACTATACAAAAAGGGCGCCAAGAGCTCCTCAAGCTGCCCAGAGCAGCTTTTTTCTTCGTCCCTGCAATTGCATAAAAAGTTTTGCAATGGAATTAAAGAATAATTAGAAAAAATAATGGCATATCATCGGGCGAGTATAGAAACCTTGCATGGGTGTGATGATAATGGCTCACCATTACACTCAATACGCCCGCCGCTCAACAGCGAATTCGGCATCCAGTCTTGTAAGCCCGAGCAAATCGTTTCAATTTGAAGTACTATAAACACGTTTCTTTTTTTTCTTTCCTTATTTATTTATTTATTTATTATTTTCTTTCTTTATCTCTCCTTTTCTTTCTTTTCTTATTTCTTTTTTTCTTTACAAAGTAACGTGCAAGTGAACGCAAGCCCAAGTGGGTTGGCCACTTATCTTTTTCTGAACACAATAGTAGATGTACTGAAAGCCATCGTTCTTCCAGTCTTTTCTCAACAAAGTCTCCAGGCGACTGCGTTGCAAATATCATGCTCGAAGCGTTCATCCGAACGAGTGCCATGAAGTAGCCGCTAACATTCTGTGAGGCACCGTCGATCATAATGCACTTCGAATGGCAGCTCACAAATGCGAGACGTCAAAGTGCCCTCCTTTCTTGGGAAAACAAAAACATTTCACTCGTGCTGATTAAGGGCGGCGCACGTCGTGTCAGGAAAAGAATGCTCGCTCGACCGAAATCTCCCAACTGCCGCGTTTTCGAAATGGCGCTACCCGTCTTCGTCAGTATTACTCCCGGGCAGTTCACTATTGTTCGATTTTCAACTGCGTATATAAGCAGTTGAGCTGCCGTAGAAGAGACCAGTAGAAGCGGGCAAAAAAAGAGCGGTATTCACGTATTGATATTCGCGTTTATTCTTGAAAGCGAGCCTTGCCATTGCTGCTGAGGGACGCACATTTACCACTCCGTCACCTGTTTTTTTTCTTTTTTTAATATACACCTCGACTAGCCATCATTTTGTTTCAAGATGAAGCTTCAAACATAAGCCACCATCATCGCTCTAGAAGAACAAAAGATACAAGAAAAGCTGGATGGCGTTTGCTTTCTTTTTTGCATTCTGCATTCCTAGGATTTCCCAACCGGCTATTTCCTTGTAGAATAACCGATAGCCAGTGTATTTACTGAAATCCCAGCGTTTGCTTTGTCTTCGCCTTCTTTCAGCGATGATCCCTGGCAATAATATTGCTGAACGAGCATCACCGCCTGCATTTCTGACAAGTGGCGGGAGCGATTTCCATTCAGCTACGTCTCACAGCCCCCACCCCTCCCTTTTCCATTTCGTCATTTTGTTTTGCTTGTTTGTTTGTTTCTTCTTTCAGGTCCTGCTTATGTGCTTTTCCTCGCTCTCGACTCGCCCACAGTGTTAGCATCTAACCCAGAGCAACGAATGCAGTCAGAACAGCGGCGCCGCCGAAAGGAACAAACACAACTATAGAGTCCACGACGCTGAAAATCCTTCATTTCGTCCACGTACGAATACATGCACACTGTCCCGGTTCCCTTATATCCATGACAGACTCCATTCAACAATCCATTTTTCATAAACACATCGCGCACTATTTCCTCTTTAATTTTTCTGCGCTGAAAAACGAGAGAAAGCGAGAGAACAAGAGCATCTTGCTTCTCGTGCTTCTGGGACGCACAATTCAGCGTCGTCGGCCTGGGTTTGATAAAAACGCTTTCTCTTCGCCTATTTTTCATGTGTTACTCTCCGGCGAGCCGAAAAGTATTTCTCCGCATCGCCTCTCTTGCTACACCGAGGCATTGCCGTGTGCAGCGAGAGTTTCTTGGCTGCTTTCAACTTGGACAGTCTAAATCTTGAGCATAGCTTTCAGAAAACACGCTCCAAAAAAACTTTTTCATCCTGCGGAGGCGTTCTGTTAAATCTCGGAGTATATACTTGCATATTTTGCACAGAGCCAAGGCTCGATCTCACTAGGAGCGGCAACCTCTGGATATCCGCGTCCAAACTGTGACGCGGGCTTGACATCACTACGCGCATTCGTACACATGCACGCTTAGCGCTTGCGGGGATTTTGAAACTAAACGTTGGTTTTATGCTCCTGCCCAATCATTTTTTGGGCCTTTCTCGACGACAATTTCGTAAAGCAAAAGTACACCTACAAACAACACAGTGTACACAGCTACCAAGCTGAGGAGCCAGTGGTTCCACGCGCTATACATGTGGGCACCGATTGTGCCGGCAGTGCCAGTGATATCGATGCTAGTTGAAGCCCCTGTGGCGTTGTTATGATAGCGCTATCAACGATATTTTCACCAGTGGTACCACAAGGTGATGCTGTTGTGTTGTGGCACCCATTACTATCAATTCATTGGATGGTTTGGGGTGCGAGTACTAGTATGGTTACTTCTCTAAACATATAACACGCACGAAGTCTTGAAAATCAGAACTCTAGTATACTTGGCACCACACTGTCTATACGCACGCACATACAGCGTGGTGCCAAGTATATGCGCACGCACTGCCTAAGTTAGTCTATGCACACCCGTTTGTCGCCCCGAAAGATTAACCTTGAGGGACCGAAGTATGCACGGACCACCATGTCTTCAATATACAGGTAGCGGTACCGTTGGCCCATCAGTGGAGATAGACGTTCGCCGGCATGCATAGATCGCATGCTTCGTTCACAAAAAATAAAGGCCAGCCACCCATACCAGACAATGGCTGACTATGCCTTGCTTTTCTGCTATAGATTGTACGTTGTTGTACTTTAGTGTGAACGATTTGGGCTTTTATAATGGTATTGTGCCCATATCGGCTGAAGTAGATAATGGGTATGTTACAACGCATTCCTTTTGCGTGGAAAATATAATTACTTTTTTTAGGAAAAAGAAGGATAACCGAACTTTGGTTTAGCCGAGTTGGTTCGAGGTTAAACTTTGGGGAAAGCATGCGTAAGCTTTAGTCATTGGCCTCAATATTACTCATTAAAGGTCTGTCAAATGTCTATTTTTTTGTGGTCGTCAGGCTGCGTTTGGCAGATAATCATATCGATAATCCAATATTGAAGAAAGTTTTACTGCCTTATAATAGTGCTCACTCTAAACTTGCCAAGCGGAGTTTTGCAGGCAACCGCCTGAAGTCCGCGTTGATTAAGACTTGTTTTCTGCGCGCTTCCTGAAAGCATTCGGGCCAATGTTGTGTGACCGAATTATGCCTGTTACTTTCTAGAACTTATATCTGCCGTATACAAATCACCCTTACCTGAAATTTTACGTCCTAAAACCACGTTATGATTAGGATAGATGCCACAGCGAAGGACTCCAGAAATTTTGACCATCTGGTGTTCTTTAACGTGCACTGATATCACACAGTACACGGACCATTTCGCCTCCATCACAATGCTATACCACCACGGCCAGGACCAAGCCCACGACCTCTGAGTCAGCAGCCAAGCACCCTAGCCACTGTTCCACCGAGGCGGACTGCAACTGCCCTTGCAAAATTTCAGAAGTTCTGCGCAAGACATATGACCATGAAAGCTGACTAGCCTGTGCAGGTTAATCCTTATCTGCAGCAGCATCTATCCCACAATATCAAGAGAATGGCTTAGCGGGACACTCAAGTAAAAGAACGAATGAGTTTAGAATGATAAATTGTACGCTGACAACACTATATTCTTTTTAATTTCACCATCGTAATAATGAAGAAGAAACCAAGGTGATCGTCTTATGTTTAAATTTCGTGCCGAAATCTTCGCGCATGACGTTCTGGATTACAAGGTGTATATATTGTGTTTTGGAGAAATTTGCCGGTTCAGAATTTTCAGAAACTTGGTTATGGTACATTGTCCGCCTCAGAGGACAATGAACTTCATTTTTAATATATGAGCTACGTAGGGTTAAACAGACGCCGTCAAAATTTATGATGTCACTAGATTTGTAGCGGGAACTTCAAGGTGGCATCGCAACCCGCATTATCTTTTTGCGAGTTTTCTATCTCACCAAAAGATAGTGATTAAAATGAGAGAAATACGGAAAGACCAACCAGAATTGTAGCAAGGGTGGCTTGTTGGCCTTTTTGGAGTATCATGTTCATAAAGGTAAGCGCGGCACTGAATTGACGAAGACAGGACAGGGAGAACACACGCAAGCACTTGTGTGTATTCTCTCTGTACCGTCCTCGTCAATTCCGTGCCGCACTAACCTTTACGAACAGAAATGTAGCATACGGTTTGCTACCCTAAACAATAAGGGGAGAGGAAAAAGAAAGAAAGGTAGAAAGTGGAGAGAAGAGCAGAGTCGTCTTGCGCCAATTGGTATGATTCTCTAATTGTAAAAAATGTAATTTACTAGTAATAATGAAACCCTTTCCTTCTTTAGTGGTTCTCTAAAAGCTCAGTGTTCAGTTTGAATTTTCCACGCTGTACAAACTGTTAATGTCCTGTGCTATAAAGGTCTTCGTGTTTTTGGATAAATCCAGTAAATTTCGATGAGCACTCGCCGGTAAATTTTCTCACAATTCAGATTTATCTGATAAACTCCCATTTTAACGGCCAATATGACCTTCTTTCGTTTTTTTTTTTTTGCCGAAACAAAATGTTCTAAGCGGTCATAAATACAACGGCACGTTTTGCCGACCTATATTTTACCTGAAGTCAACAGCATCTCCTAGAGCGCACCCATAGAATATTTCAAAAAGGGCTTCTAGCGCATGGAGCGACTGACGTTAACGTACCGCGGGCCTTCGGGAGCGGCATCCGACGTCTTGATATACGGTCCCCTCGAGGCATTGGGGTGTACCAGACGACATTGAATATACGGGCCTCGTAAAGTATGCTTTCGTGTCTTAGAAAGAGCCTTAAGGTTGCAAAATGCACAAACGTAGGTGTTTCGTATTCAATAATGTAATGATATTTGGTGTTTTACAGCCCAAAACCACGGAATGTTTATGAGAGATGCCCGCGTGGCGGCACGGCAGTCGCTGTAGACTGCTTCGTTTTTATTTAGTGTAGAATAAATAACACGCACGGTACGTGCTCATTGTGGTCGTCCCCGTCACAGCGTACTGCGGTGCACACACACACAAAAAATATACGTCAACGCACTCAGTACCATGGCGTTTCGACAAAGCAAACAACGTATGCTGCCAAATACTGTTTCTAGAACCCGATTATTGCCAATGAAAGCTGATTGGTTCGCATCGCACAATAGTACAGAATATTGGCGCCACTCCCGCAGCAACGATGAAATCAGCAAGCGGGAAGCGCGCACCGTTGCTATGAGTTACAGTGCCTATAAAATGCCGCTGTCGCAGACGATGTGGTTCAACACCACGCTCCCCAATCTTCTGCGCATGCGCGAGCTGCTGCCGTCCCGAAACTGTAGCGCTGGCCGCACCAGGATGCCATACGCTCCGTGATTTCCCTTAAGTGGAAAACAGACTGTACTTTACCATGTTTTTATTTGTTTAGGTTTAACTTACATTTATTCTTTTTTTAGCAGTTAACCTTTTTATTTTAGGCAAGAAGTTTTTTCGCCTGTAGAACATGTAGAATTGGTGTAGCCGAGGTAATATAGCCGGTTAGAACAGAACAAAGCATGGTGATTGATATGTGGGGTTTAACGTCCCAAAAACAAAACAAAGCGGAGCTACCAATTAATTTGCTCTACCAAATGCGCGTTGCATCCTGGTTAGCTCAATTTTTTTCTTTATGTATATACACTTCAGAAACATACTGACTCAACACTGAAAAGAGAAGGGCTCATAACAATGATGGTGTTGTATATAAAGGTCAATCTGTCAAAGTTTCCCATACGTGGCAATAAAAGCAGGTTATCTAAGAATTAAAACAACCATATTAGTGGTTATTCCTGAACTTTATAACTTTTTCTTATATATAATGTATATTTGAGGAAATACTCTCTATTGCAATCAGATTATGAAACAGCATTTTGTACCACCACTCAACTTTTTTATGCTGTGCATGCAGACCAGCATAACTGCGTCATAAAGAGAGCCTTTTGTATGTGTGGGACAGAAGCAAATACCATAGGGAGCAACCAGTAATTCTTTCTATAAAGTACGGTGAAGAATTTCCCACAAAAATACTGCATCAAAGCATCACAGCAATCCAGATGTATGAGCTCAATTGGCAACTGAGTGGCCACCCCGTAAGGGTTGGGACCAAGTTCGACTCTAGGACCTGGACCAATTTCTCTTCTACTCAAAAGCTTTCTTTCTGAGTGATCCTTATGAATTCCCTCCTTGTTTTAGGCTTCAGAAGCGTGGTCATCAATTTTTGTTTCTGTACACCTCATCCCCCGTTCGCGATATCACAGAATGGTTTTGGAAGATTATGTGCTAAGTGCATGGCATTCTTTAATAAAAGTTTCAACATGTTTTAAAATGACGTCGTAAAGTGTCAGACTATCCTGGTACTATTACTTTCAATAAGGGTCATCCTGCAGCCATCATTTCTACAATTTGTATGAGGTTCCACGACGGTATTGGGGACGTTTTTGTTGTCAAAACTTGTTTAGCATGTAGAACTGTCGCCTCACATCGGTGATCTAGTGGCCGAGGTACTCGCCTGCTCACCCGCAGGTTACGGGATCAAATGCTGGCTGCGGCGGCTGTATTTTCGGGGGAAGTGAAAATACTGTATGCCGGCGAGCTCAGATTTTCGTGCACGTTCGAGAACCCAGGTGGTCAAAATTTCCGGAGCCCCCCACTATATACGGCATGTCTCATAATTAAATGGTGGTTTTGGGACGTTAAACCCCGCATATTAATCAATCATGTATAGCTGTCTACAATACACGCAACCATGTTGCTTTAATTAATTATGACTTCAAACAGATGGTTCCATTGTCAAACCAACTACTTGTACTGCAACATCGTTTCAGCCTAAGTGCAGCGACTTGACTGCTTAAACATTTTGAAACCAAATTATACATGCACTCATTCAAATTTTGCACTGAGTTTGCTTACCGTCAAAAAAAAATTTGGTAGATCCCACGTATCTAGGAATCAACTTTATGCGAAGCCTTGCGGCGAGAAGGTGGCCGCGTTGCACTTTTTTATTGAGCGACACGTTATGAAATGACACTAAATATAGGTACAAATGTTGCACGCAGAGACATGTGTTAAAGAGTTGCAGATGCTTATATAACCAGTTTTTCACTTGCACAAACTTGCACAACGATGTCACCAGATTTGTGGGGTTTAACGTCCCAAAACCACCATATGATTATGATAGACGCCGTAGTGGAGGGCTGCAGAAATTTCGACCACCTGGGCTTCTTTAACGTGCACCTAAATCTGACCACACGGGCCTACAACATTTCCGCCTCCATCGGAAATGCAGCCGCCACAGCAAGACTTTAATGACAAACTCGGCAAACGTACCAAATGTGTAAATATAGGAGAACGTATAAAATGTCCTTATGCCAGTAACAAAAACTGGCCTCAGGTGAAGGCAACAGTAATTAACAGCTAAACTGAGCAGCCTAACGCAACTTGTGAAATCTTACGTCTCTAGCAACATCTGCGGTAGGCTACAGCCAAGCCCCACACTTTATTTCGTTAAAGCGACACCCCCTTCATTCACGTCCTTCAAGCACTCGGTGCAGCAAAATTTGAATTAATCGCGTACAACCGGTGGGTCGACGACCAAGCAGGATGCCCACCTTGTGTGAACAATAACAAATTTTATTTTAAAAGAACACTTAGAGACTCAATCGTGGAAAAATAATACAGGATATATGCTTTGATATGTTGTAAATTACATTAAAATATATATACTAATGTCTTCATTCATAGCCAGATGGCCAATAGACGGTCCATAGCGGAAGAAGATGGGGGGAGGAGGAGGAGGAGGAAAGAACGAAAGGCAGGGATGTAAACCAGCTTCCCTTTGCAACCAAGAAAGAGAGAGAAGAGTGCACCGTCTGGGTGCGTGTGCGCCTGTCTATTGCACGCCTGCGAACCCGGTAAACAGCAGATATAGCTATAAAAGCCCGATGACATGCACGTGTGTCCCTCAATGTATGTGACATAGGAATGCCACGCTATGAATATACATATTCATAAGGCTATCCATACCGATAGCCATAATAATATTCACATGATTATCCAAATGGACATCTCAACACCATATGCACATTGTGGTTAATACGCAACTTTGTATATACTGTACACACGCGTTGTCACGTCTTTATATGATGGAGTGGGCCATGTACGAAGGTTAATGATCCCCCGAAGCTTCACCTCCTCGTCATCACTGACTTCGTGGTTATCCTGTGTTTTTCTTTCTTTTACGGGTGGCAGGAAAAAAACAAATAAATGTGTTTTGTGAATGATCTATTCTTGGTGGCCGATATTTATGAAAAAACGGTCTCGTTAACAGTTTCTCGGTTCAAATTTTGAAGTTGGTCAAAGACGTCGCATCATTGCAACATCTTCTGACTGCGAGACATTCTTAAAATGCATGATACAATAATACAGCAAGCACTCAAGAAGCGCCTTTCACGTAACATGACAATGGCAATCACGAAGATCAAGAACGAAGATCGCCGCACATTCACCCCTAGGTTACCGCATAGACGTCCGCACAAAGGGGGCAATCCAATTTTCTACCGTCTCTTTTACTTCCACGTTGAATTCACTTTCAACGCGACAGTGTTAAAGGTCTCAGGCCCTAGAAAGTGTGATATCGGCATCGTGATCAGCGGCGTTATCCGCGAGCGAAAAATCTTTGCTTTCAATGAACGAGAAAAAACGAGGGATGCAAAGAATAAACATCAGGCTTCAAGCAGATATTCACCTCTAAATTCTTTAGAAAAAGACGCCATGTCTGTCGAGGAATTATGTTAACCAACTATAGTGCAATAATATGCGAGGTTTAACGTCCCAAAACCACTATATTATTATGAGAGAAGCCGTAGTGGAGGGCTCCGGAAATTTTTACCACCTGGGGTTCTTTAACGTGCACCCAAATCTGAGCACACGGGCCTACAGCATTTTTTGCCTCCATCGTAAATGCAGCCGCCGCAGCCGGGATTCGATCCCGCGACCTGCGGGTCAGCAGCCGAGTATACCTTAGCTACTAGACCACCGGGACCCAACGAGAGTGTGCAATGCAGACGTGTGCGATTGCACCAGGTGTCAAACCCTTTGAGTTGCGAAACTAGTAGGTGGCTTTAATCTGCCCATCCGATAGAAAGGACTCCATCATAATTAATTATCCTCATTATCATTCATATAAACAATAAATCGTGCAGGTATGTAGGTGCGCGTATTAACTTAGAGAGGAGGGGCGGGTACTTCATACTTCGCAAAACTTTGGGTCACGACGTTTTGGATAGTGTACTTGCCGCAGGTTTTAAAGCGGTCATTGTCGCGGGCATTGACGTTCTCTCCCTCACGGCTCCGCTGAGGTGTCCGCCTAGAAGCGAAGTATAGCAAGCGAGTGAGAAGGCAATGAGAACGGCGCCTGATAAGGCCATCGCACTTTACACTCTTAAAGGCCTTCGCTTAAGTGGTCTTCAAGCTGTTGCTGTCAGTTCCTCTTAAATACATCATTAAGCATAAATTGGACGCGTATCTGCTTAGAGAGATATAAAAAAATCTTTTAATTAATTACTGGAGATGTTAGCTGGCAGACACTCACCTAACATTATACTTCATGTGCTCGGGGATATATAAGCTTTATACACAAGTAAACACTTAAGAGCACCTGCAGCCACAGACACACACACACACGCACATACACACATAAATTGCACTATTTACAAATTTTCGTAAAGGCTTGAGGCTCTCAAGAACGTATCAAATGACTATATCGGTAAGCCAGGTATCAACTCATTTAAACCGACAAACACTAATGTATTTTTAGTTGTTGCTTGGGTTGCGGTGCAATATAGTGACACGCTGAAACCGCTAGTAAGCATGAAGGTCCGTTTCATGAAAACATAACAAGAGTGAATAAGAATAGCAGGGGTATCTGAGTGATGTTCCAACACGCTGAAGAACCCTATATTAAGAAACGCAAAAAAAACTGTGATCTGTTTGTGCAACATCAATTCAGAGAAATGCAAACAAGAGAGGCGCTCTGAGGAAGACGGAGTAATCAGAAATCATTGAATGAAAAATTTCGGTGCAACCGACGTTTCGACAAGTAGTCTTCATCAAGTTGCTGCCTTGATGAAAACAAGTCTTCTTTTTGAAAATTTGGCTTCACAACGATTACCTGCCCAACGATTTCTCATCACTTCCAGTCAGAGTGTCGGATCGCAGTGCCCTAGCCTTAAATGGGGCTCTCTCGGCGGTACCTTCTCTTTCATTTATTTTTGTTTTCAAGCAAGGGAGCTAGTCCTGAACTTCACCCTTTCATTTTTGCACGCGAATTCACCAAACTTCAAGTCTGAAAGTGACAAGAGCTACTAATAAATAAAATAAGTATCAAAGGTGACCTTTACGGCTAGGGCAACGCAGACCGCAATGTCACGATTTGACAGCGTCGACAACCATGTGAGCGAGAAAAATAATGCTGGAGCGGCCACGCCCGGCCGCTCAACCGTGACACACATGTAACCATTTTACGGCGAAGTCGCCGCTCGCGACCGCACACTCTGGCCACGGCTGCCTTTCTGGGTGCACGGTATATCGACCGGTCTCCGGTAAGCCACCCTGTCGTAGATGAATTTACAGGCCTTTGTTTCCCCCGTCCTCGAGTTCCCCGAAAGCCACGTCGTCGAGTTCTGCTGCAGTGACACCTTTTATTGCGTGTGCATTTGTGAGAGAATCTTTTCCTTTCGCTTAATAAACCCCAGCCAGAAGCACAAATGGCCTCACGTGTACGTAACACGGGCAGTCTCCCTGTAGGGTACAAGCGAGAGATGCGATTGCGCTGACTATCCACTCCACTCGTTCTCATTCTGTCTAAAGTGTTCATTAAAGCCGCCGCACACACACACACACGTATATATATATATATATATATATATATATATATATATATATATATATATATATATATATATATATATATATATATATATATATATATATATATATATATATATATATATATATATATATATATATATACGGGCAGTCTATATATATATATATATATATATATATATATATATATATATATATATATATATATATATATATATATATATATATATATATATATATATATATATATATATATATATATATATATATATATATATATATATATATATATATATGTGTGTGTGTGTGTGTGTGTGTGTGTGTGTGTGTGTGTGTGTGGGTGGGTGGGTGGGTGGGTGGGTGTGTGGAGGCAATAATGAAATATATATATTTTTACTTGAACTGTAACAATGCGAAAATTAAGCCACAATAAGAGTACAAGTGATGTTTTCCCCAACATTGTCACAATATTTTGGCAATAATATATATATATATATATATATATATATATATATATATATATATATATATATATATATATATATATATATATATATATATATATATCCACTTATTGATGGAAGAGGCAACTCTAATGGAATTAAAATAAACCCACCAAGCACGACAGAATGAGCGATGGGCAAATTGAGGGAAAGGACAATGTAGGCTGTTTTCTTTTCAAACGTACTCTTTTTACTCATGCTGACGTTACTATTGCGCCCTAAACGTTGGACTACACACGAAACTTTTTTGTTTCAATTAAGTTTCATGGGCTTAGTCGGAATAAGGTTATATATTAGGCGAATGAGTTGGTGGCCATAAACCGACGCCTGGGTCACATATGCTTTTGGGCATCGTCTGTACAAAACCTTTGTCGTTAAAATTCGTGCAAGTTGATGGAAACCTAGTACGATATCATCAGCAGGTGTCTTTTTTGTTGTTGTTGTTGTTGTTGTTGTTGTTGTTGTTGTTGTTGTTGTTGTTGTTGTTGTTGTTGTTGTTGTTGTTGTTGTTGTTGTTGTTGTTGTTGTTGTTGTTGTTGTTGTTGTTGAACTTTTATTTCTAGAATATGGATAGGAATACAGCGAATAAATGAAGGGCAGGAGGATTAGCAAGGGCTGATTTCGGTTGACTACCCTGCCGTGGGAATAGTAAAGGGGGCAGACAATTTCGAGAGCGCATGAGAGTCTTAATAGCTGTTCGATTGTTACCCCTGCGGCTGTCTTTTCTGTGTTGTAATGATATTGGGAAACGTGTCTATAGAGCTGTCTGAATGACGTTCAAAAGCACTTGGTAGCGCAATTATTTCATTATTAATCCTTTAACTTTTTTATATACACCCATTCCCAACAGAACCGTTTACGCCTATAGGTTAGTTGGCTTTAAAGCCATCGTCGGTAAAACAATGTCATAGAAGCTATTGGACAAGAATATAGCATTCGATGTGCTGGCATCAGTCTAATCTAAATTTGCGCCCGGAGTTCTCAGCACACGTCTATACAGCGTGCCTTTGGTGGGCTACAAAGCGATCAAGAAATGAAACTTGGCTGAGTTTGTAAAAATGTCAGTTTAACATGAAGCAAGGAAAAACGACGAAGACACCAGGAAGAAAGACAAAAGGAGCACTCATTTTGTGTGGCTTGCGTTCTTGTCTGTTTGTTTTTGGTATTCTTTTGTTTTTGTTTATTGCGCGTGAAATCAAAAACGGGAAAAAGAAAGCCTAGTTGAAGCTAGAGGCAGTTTTTTTTCGAGCACAATGCCTAACAGCTTGAGGTATATAAAATTTCAAAAAGACGTAACTTAGCTCTCAGAAAATAAATTGAAATTCGTCCTTGAGTTACATGAAGCACCAAGAAAACACAAATTCGCTTGCTAAATTGCCTTGCAGTGCGAAGATTGAGAAGATGAGAAGAGTGTCGTGGTCCCGTAAACAAACTTAACGCTTAGTTTGCAACATCGCGCTAATTCAGGCGTGCATGTATAATAGTTTTCAAAACACAATACTTCCCCACTGAGTGAATAACGTGGATGCATACAAGCTACAAAAACACAAACCAGTAACCTGGAAGCCAACTGTCCAGTTTAAGTGCCTAAATGTAGAATACTTTGCTACGCAGCGTGTTTTCTCTCTATTTCATGCTCTCTGAAGAAATGCAATTGAACACGCTTTTCTGACATTGCTCTGGACGAGATCGAAATTTTAAGCTCTTTAGTGGAACTTCCTAGACGTTCAAACCCACGCCCCCTTCAGCGAAAAAAACAACAACTACTACACTTTGATAAAAGCGTGGGACACCATGGAGAATCGAACATCCCTGAAAATAATCCTAATCGGCAGTATAACAGCATAACAATTATAATTGCTGAGCTTTTACCTCCTAAAGTTATGATATGATGCTACAGCATCCCGTGTAGTGGAAGGATCCAGAAATCCAGATAATTTAACATGAACATAAGTCCAACTTCAGGCGCCTCCAGCAATTCACCTCTGTTTAAATTCGGCCGCCTGGGCCGCGATTGGATACCTTCTGGGCAGTACTAAATCGCTAGACCATCGCGGCGGGTCGGACTCGCTCGCTAGATTCCGATTGATTTGATTTGTGGAGTTTGACGTCCCAAAACCACCATATGATTATGAGAGACGCCGTAGTGGAGGGCTCCGGACATTTAGACCACCTGGGGTTCTTTAACGTGCACCCAAATCTGAGCACATGGGCCTACAACATTTCCACCTCCATCGGAAATGCAGCCACCACAGCCGGGACTCGAACCCGCGCCCTGCGGGTCAGCAGCCGCATTGTACCAGTTTTGATGAAGGCTTTGTGATCAGAAGTTCCTGCAGTGTTTTTTTTTCTTTATGAGAACGAATGGAATAAAAACTACCCGCCCTCCCACTCCCCCGTTTCTCTAGCACACACGTTTGCCGGCATTTACTTTGCAGAGGACAGTCAAGCTCGAATGATTGCGAACATAACCTGTCACTGTGTGCGGATCATCTTCGCTTTGATAAAAACCTGCATAAAAACCAGCGGGGCATAACTTCCATCGTGTCCTCTTCCTATTCCTCCAAGCGTATGCAGCGTGATGGACGCGTTTATACTTTATGAGTGCGTCACAGCAAGCTTCTACCTGTTCCTCGCGTTTCGTCAGCCACTCTCCCGGGCACACGAATGGCGACGACATCGTCTGTTCCTAATTAAGCCAGTACGTTCTTCTTGGGCAGGGTGACACGTCGGTAGAAGGCATCAGCGAACACACTCTCGCATCCCTCATTCCGTTACTGCATCCCTGCTTTTTTCATCGTCCGCGCAACCATCACCATTCACCCCGTCCCGCTTCATTTTCTTGTCCCTCAACTTCGGAAGAAAAGTGGAGACCATGGTCGCGGCACCTGTCACACTGCGTCCGCCTCCGTCGCGTGCGTGATCGCACGCAATGCGCCTCTGTTTGTGTGCTCGCGGATACTGCCAGCCACAGGGGAAACCACAGGGTTCGCGCACACCTGCCCACACCAAGTGGCGTGCAACGCGTGGGCCGTGCACAGTTCGGAACGGGGCTGTGGAAGACTCGGAAGATGCGCATCCGGGCAGCAGATACCACGGCCAGCGTGAAGTGGCATCGATTCGCGCGCCTGGTTCTTTGTTCCCGCAGTGCAGAGTGAAGCAGTAACAAACTATGTGAGACGGTGGAGAAAAAAAATAAATGATGCTCAATCGATCAAATAATCAATTCTCAGGACTTCAGTTTCATGAACATAGAACCGAACATACAATGATTCTTCGGGCAGATGGTCTAAAGGGGCTAGTGGCCCGTACCATAAAAGGTGCAACAGATAGCTAAGAGTAAAAAAAAATTCCACAAATCCCACATACCTTGATATTCGACGTTATGCGAAGCATGCGGAGGGAAGGTGAGCGTGTCGAATTTTGTTATTAATATTATTGAGCAACACGTCATGAAAAAACACTAAACATATGTACATATGCTGAAGAATTGCAGATGTGTATATAACCAGTTTTTTGCACTTGCGCAAGCCCCGCCACTGGGGTATAGGGGCTAAGGTACTCGGCTGCTGTCCTGCAGGTCGTGGGATCGAATTCCGGCTGCGGCGGCTGCATTTTCGATGGAGGCGAAAATGTTGTAGGCCCGTGTACTCAGATTTTGGTGGACATTAAAGAACCCCAGGTGGTCGAAATTTCTGAAACCCTCTACTACGGCATCTCTCATAATCATATGGTGTTTTTGGGACATTCAACCCCACATATCAATCAATCAATCATTCAATAAAGCAATCAACCAATGAAGAGTTTAACAAAATGAGCTAAACTGCACGAATGAAGATTACCTCGATACCGGTCTAATACTCCCAAAAAGACTTGGACAAAAAAGAATGAAATGCTCCACAACATGCACTTTATCTTCATTCCACATAGCAAGGATGCAATACCAACAAGCACGTACCCCAGCAGACAATAAGGACACAGAGAGAACGACCTTGCAGCAAGCAAATGCAGTATAAGGCTCATTGTGAATAAATAAGGTACATGGGCGCCGAAAATGAAAGACAGGGTGATGTGCTGATTTTGCCGCGAACAGACGTAAGAGGCAACAGCAGCTTTTGCAGTTGACAAGGTCGTTGAAATAGCCCAAGAGGTCGCCATAGCGATGGTCATCCAATGGTCATGACCATCCTAATGAAGTGGAATGTTGAGGAAACTAATGGATTCGCATTTTCCTGTAACACGCACGCACGCACGCTAGCAGGGCATATATAACCTAGGCTCGTGTAATTTAGAATATAGCAATGGTGCGGAAAAGGGAAGCTAGGGTGATGCATGTTGTGGTGAGGAGAAAAAAAAGGAGGAAGGCAGAACTAGTATACGGAGAAAAAAAAGACAGATATAGGAAGAAAGTTCAGAAAGAGATAAAAAAGGAAGATAAAAACTGAGGAAGAAAGGGGAGAAAAGGAGAAAAGGATATGAAGAGAAACAGATACACATAAATATGTTCGCTCACTGTGAGCAGGAAACTTGGTAATGTGTATCCTGGACATCATTTTCTGCTCATATTGAAATATTGAATGTGCGCTTATTAAACGCCTGAGTATTGATCTTTTCGATGCAAATTCCTGTACAAAGATTTAAATTATATAAGTGCATGTGCAGGAATATTTATTTGAATATCAAAAGCGCATCATCTTGACTAGCCACTTGAAGGCCAACGTGGAAAGTGACACAAGTGTTGGGCTTGTAGTAGACGAGCCGGAAAGTTAAACTTACACATCTCTGTAATATGACTGATGGCCTCAGAGAATTTGTCCAGGAGCACTTATTCATATTCATTTTACCTGCATATAACCGGCTGTCGGCGATTTCGAATTCGCGCAGTGTATGTCGTTAGATGTAAGCTTTCAGTCGCTCAGTTTATTTTGCCTCAGGATTACGTGACACATGATTTTGATTGAAAGATCAAATGTAGCGCTAATTTATTGACACGTTCCAGTTTTCTTGAATGTAACTGTAACGAGTTCTTTTCGCATTTAAGGAACTTGTAACGGAAACTCGTTCCAAAACTGTGAAGGAACGAGCTTCTGTTATTGTTTTAGAAGAACGTGTATAACACTGGTGCCAATACATAGTGCCACACTGCAAGTTCGTCAAAAGCAGTCATCGTACCCCACCGACTTCAAGAGGGCTTATACTTTCACAGCCACTCCGCCGTACTCAATGTACATGGGAACATACACGAGGAAGCAAACTCTGTAGTATGTCAAAAACGCTCCCCCTGTAGTCTAAAAATGCGACAAGGATCCACAAACAAATCCCATCCAATCAGCAGCAGGAGACTCAAATGATAAGCCTAAGTCCCGAGGGCCAGATACAACTGGATATAGGCTAAAGAAGCCGATGACTATACCTACTTGATATGTGGTGATCACACACTTTTCGGTAAATACAACTTGCGCTGAAAAATATCCTTTATTTATATGCCGCCTTATATATATGAGAACAAGGAGAACAGAGCTTCTCGTTTTTGGTTAGTGACAATCTTATGAAACAGACAATGAGAAATTATTGAAATACACAAATGATAGAGATTGTGTGGGTGGGGGTGGGGGATTGAAGAATGTTCACGACAAAAAACTTTCCGCTGGTAGGATCTGAACCCGTCTCTTCACATAATGCGTTGCCGTTGCCCGCTGTATAAATTATTATACGTGCTAACCTCTAATGCTACCAAGACATTAAAAATAGTGCTATATGAAGGATGGCAAATAAGCACAGAAAAAATTGTATTGGCTTTTCTGTTGGGTTCAGCAGAACAAAAAAGTCAAAATTCTTCCAACCAGCAGAAATATAACCGTCAGGCTTCGTCACTGATGGACGTTACATAAGCCGCTTCGTGACTGTTCATAAGAGGATAAAGGTAATGAACGTGATAAAGTGGGAAAAGATGAACGGTATGGTTAAAGAGCTAAAGATGAGAATCGGATTGAAATGTCTTTATGAACTACGCCATCAAAAGAAAGGATGAGATGGGGGAGGGGGGGGTAGGATATGACAGCGCATTATCTCTTGAAAGCTGTAGATCTATGGGCTTTTTTTCTCGATGCCGGTGACATGCTGAATTTTTCAAGCTCCATGCAGGCAAGCAGCAATGAATACAACTATTCTGTTTTTTATTTATTTTATTTTTAAGGGATTAAAGGGATTTATTTTTAAGGAATTTTAAGTTACGGTACCGAAACGTACTGGCAGCTAAGCGGAATCACGTATATCCTATAAATACGCAATTTTACTTTTTGATTTTTTTAGAGTTACCCTTAAAAACGAATAGATAAGCACGTTTGCGATTTCGTCATCTCGAACGACGACAGTCAGCTGGCTACACATATTGATGCTCCCACTGCAATAGCAATTGCGTGGACACTCGAAGAGCACTTTTGCCGTCGCCGTCATGTTCCATATAAACTCTAAATCGACATGACCGTCCCACGCACCGTTTGCTCTGCGTGTGAGAGGAATCTTGCAGTAGCTGCAGACGGGTGCCACTTTAGCAGAGGTTGAACGAGCCGGTCGGCTCCGTTGTGTGAACGATCAGGAACGAGTGCCGGTGAGCAACGTTGTTCCGGCAGCGACTGCGAGCATCGATCAAAAGACGATGGTCATGGGCGCTATCTTGACAGGTACCAGTAGACGGCTCGTACTTACGTTTCTTTTTTTTTTTTGCTCTCACCGCTTTCTTTGCGGTGAAGCGACAACAGCACGAAGACCACTTAGCTCCCTGGAGCGGCCGTATACCTCCTTAGACCAGCGCTTTGTAGAGTTACGCCAGATTCTATCCTTTAGCAGGTAACTACCAGCATTACGTCGTTTGACAACTCTATTTCTTGCTATCTCGCTTTAATTGCTTCTATCTTTTTGGAGAAGCTTACTTTTTTTATAATATTGCAGAAAGCTTCAAAATTTATCGAACTAAACTGAATCAGGTCGCACTCAAATACTTTCCCTGTCACGATATGGCGTTTCAGTTAGAATTGCAAGTGTAGAGAGGAAGAAGAATATGTGCCGCAGTGGGTCACGCTTTTAGCAAGAGGAGCCGAGCGCAAGCTGTTGCCCCGAGCGTTGTGTTTCCTGCGTTGGTTTCTGCCGCCCGCTTTCCGCATCAATAGACCTGCTGTGCAAGTACTACTTGCGCCAATAAACTCCGTTCCAGAGTGGTGGAGGTGCGGGGTAACTCAACCTGAAACTCCGCAACAGGAAACTACCTGCCATTCCAGACATGGCTGAAGAAACCAACCAGCAAGGTACGACCCAGCCTCCGATGGTCATCGTTCCCACTGCGCTACGCGTGCGCGATCCACCTTTTTTCGACGGTACTGAAGAGCAAGACGTAGAAGATTGGCTGTCGACATTTGAAAAGGTAGGCGCAAGCAACAAGTGGGACGACCCTTCGAAGCTGCAATATGTACCCTTCTACCTGAAAGAGGTGGCGAGTCTCTGGTCTAACAACCACCAGTCGAAATTTGCCACTTGGGGTGCCTTTAAGCTACGCATTACCGATGTGTTCGGTGGCCCCGAGGTACGCAAGCTCCGTGCCGAACAGCGCCTACGGGGACGTGCACACCTTCAAGGAGAAGGCTTCACAAGCTACATCGAGGATGTGCTCGACTTGTGCAAGCGCCTTGACCCTTCAATGATCGAGGCAGACAAGATCAAACATATTTTGAAGGGGATAGACGACGACGCCTTCCAGATGCTGCTGGCCAAGGGCCCACGTACCGTGTCCGGACTCGCCACTCTTTGCCAGAGCTTCGAGGAGTTGCGCAAACAACGGGTCATGACACGGCGTCCAGCGGCTACCGATGAAACTCTCGCGGCATTGAGCCTGGGTGGAGACCACAGCGCAATAATGTCCGAAATCAAACGATATGTGCGCGAGGAGGTGGCCCGACAACTTTCGTGCCTATCGTATCTACCGGCAACGGAACCCTCTTCTGAGCGTCTCGCGCCCGCCATCAGGCAGGTAATACAGGCGCAGGTCTCTGAGGCATTGCCGTCCGTCTCTCAGACAGCACCCGTCACCGCGCCATTGACTTATGCTGCTGTTGCTGCTACTCCACCACGACCTCCGCTTGGGCCGACTCCCCAGCCTGTACGAGTACCAACGACGCCATTTCCAGTAACACAACAGCGCTATAACGGAAATCCTTGGCGCACAGTTGACAATCGCCCGATCTGTTACGCATGCGGATATCCAGGTCACGTGGCACGCTTCTGTCGCCGGCGCTTCGCAACGGGTCCGTCTGCACCTCCGAGGTACCCTGACTACTCTTTACCGGCCCCGTACAACGCGCAACGAGAACTGCCACGTCAATGCGACCGACAATCAGTGGAACGCGACCCGTCCCCATCCGAACTAGACCACCGCCCTGCTGCCGACTACCGATCATTCGGTCCCCGTCGCTCATCCTCACCACGCCGCTGCCGTTCTCCGTCCCCTCTGCGTCGCCGACCGAACCCTGTAGAGACGGAAAACTGACTGCCGCAGCTCCGGAGGCACGAGCTGCGAAATCGTCGCATTGTAGAAGTCCTCGCCCGTCCCCCACATACGTTCTGGAAGTGTTTGCTGAAGGTCTACGAACTCTTGCGCTTGTTGATATGGGTGCCGCCGTATCTGTGATAAGTCAGAAACTCTGCCGTTCGATACGAGAAGTAACGACGCCGCCTTCCGATGTTTTGCTGAATACCGCGAGTGCGCAACCACTTCGACCAGTCGGAGCATGTACGGCGAGAGTAAACATTCAGGACGTCCTGTACCACATCGAGTTTCTCGTGTTGACCACTTGTGCCCACGACGCGATACTTGGATGGGATTTTTTGTCACGCCACCACGCCGTAATTGACTGCGCTCGCGCGCAGGTGGAATTATCTGTGTTTTCAGATGCGCCATCTACCGACAATGAGCGCACTCACCTGGGCAAGCTTCTTGTTGCTTCCGACGTTGATGTTCCTCCTTTTAGTGTCATCGTTGTCCCCGTCAATCGCACTGAATTATCCGGCTGTACCGTTGTGTTCTCGCCATCTGACGTTTTCAGTCGCCGCCACGGTACGTCTCTGCCATACGCCGTTCTGCCACCTCACCAGGATACTTCCGGAATTGTCGTTTGCAATCCTAGTTCATGCCCTCTCACCTTAAGAGCTCACGAAACACTGGGCTACGTTCATCCTGTTGATGACAACGTTATTGTGCCTATTGAGTCCCACGACCCTGGCCAGCAACTTCAACTGAACGCCGTTACTCCTCTTTTCACGCGGGATGACTACTCCTCGGATATCTTCAATCGTTCCATCGACAGCAAGCTTTCTCCGGATCAACGGGACCAGCTAATGACCCTTCTTCATGAATTCCAAGATTCATTTGGCCTTCCTCAAAAGCCGCCTACTTACGTCCCCACCTTACTGCGCCGCCTACTTACGTCCCCACCGATTCTACGCCATTACGACCCAAGTGCCCCCACTGAAGTGCACACAGATGCCAGTGGCGTTGGTCCGGGAGCAGTACTCGCGCAACAAAAGCCAGGTATTCCAGAGTACGTCGTCGCATACGCAAGCCGCGCACTCACAAAAGCGGAGATGAACTACTCCGTAACTGAAAAAGAATGCCTCGCAATCGTTTGGGCGTTAAGCAAGTTTCGTCCTTACTTGTACGGACAGAGTTTCGACGTTGTGACCGATCACCACGCACTTTGTTGGTTGGCGTCGCTAAAAGATCCTTCAGGTCGCCTTGGACGTTGGGCTCTTCGACTACAAGAATTCGACATTCGTGTCGTCTACCGCTCAGGACGAAAACACTCTGATGCGGACGCCCTCTCACGATCACCAGTGAGATCCACCGCAGACCTGCATTCGGACACCAACTTCTCCATCGCTCCCATTTCCGTCACAAGCATGTCGTCTGAACAGCGGAAAGACCCATGGATAACATCTCTCCTTAACATTCTTTCCGACTCTTCAACGTCTGCGTACCCACGCGCTCTTCGCCGCCAAGCCACACATTTCGCGATACGGGACGCGAAACTATACCGCTGAAACTACCACGCGGATGGTCGTAAATGGCTCTTGGTTATACCACGCCACATGCGATCTGATGTCTGTGCGTATTTTCATGCCGACCCACAACATGCTCACGCTGGTGTGTTAAAAACATATCGGCGGATCTGCCAGCGTTACTACTGGCGTGGTATGTACACTTTTGTACGAAAATACATTCGGTCTTGTTCATTATGCCAACGACGAAAGACAGCTGCCCATTCACCCGGATTATTACAGCCTCTACCGTGTCCGGCGCACCCTTTCGACCGCGTTGGTATTGATCTATATGGTCCCCTTCCTTACACTGCCACTGGAAATCGATGGATAATTGTCGCCGTCGACCATCTGACGAGGTATGCTGAAACAGCTCCACTACCTACGGCTGGTGCACGTGACGTAGCCAATTTCGTTTTGCGACGCTTCGTACTGCGTCACGGGGCACCACGTGAACTACTAAGTGATCGGGGGCGTGTCTTTTTATCCGAAGTTGTACAACAACTCCTTCAGGCATGCCGCACGGTGCACCGCACCTCTACAGCCTACCACCCGCAGACCAACGGTCTAACTGAGCGCTTCAACCGAACGCTAGGAGACATGCTCGCCATGTATGTCGATTCCGACCAATCAAACTGGGATGTCATTCTCCCATTTGTGACCTATGCGTACAACACCGCGACGCAGTCAACCGCAGGCTTCTCGCCTTTCTTTCTTCTATATGGGCGTGAGCCATGCTCCACCCTTGACACCATTTTGCCGTATCGTCCCGACGTCTCAGAGTTCAGCCCTCTTTCTGAAATTTTGCACCACGCTGAAGAGTGTCGCCAGTTGGCCCGATCATTCACCTCGGACAAGCAAGCATTCGAAAAAGACCGCCACTACCGCGACCAGCAAGTCGAGACTTTTGCCATGGGCTCGCTTGTCTGGCTTCGACTGCCCTTCCACTCCCCAGGTCTGTCCGCTAAGTTTGCCCCCAAGTTTCACGGTCCTTATCGCGTCGTCCAACGTCGATCTCCTGTCACATACGTGATCGAGCCGGTCACGCCATCTACAGACAGGCGATGCCTTGGTCGTGAGACTGTCCACGTGAGTCGTCTCAAGCCATATCACGACCCACTCCTAATATCATCACCTTGACTTGCCAGGATGGCTCGTCTTCGTCGCG
Source organism: Rhipicephalus microplus (assembly GCF_043290135.1). Lineage (NCBI taxonomy): Eukaryota > Metazoa > Arthropoda > Arachnida > Ixodida > Ixodidae > Rhipicephalus > Rhipicephalus microplus. Next base: position 159,354,397 of record NC_134710.1, read on the forward strand.
GGGGTATTGTAGAGAGGAAGAAGAATATGTGCCGCAGTGGGTCACGGTTTTAGCAAGAGAAGCCGAGCGCGAGCTGTTGCCCCGAGCGTTGTGTTTCCTGCGTCGGTTCCTGCCGCCCGCTTTCCGCATCAATAGACCTGCTGTGCAAGTACTACTTGCGCCAATAAACCCCGTTCCACAAGTAGTGTACAGAATGGCTCGAAATCCTAGCTATCTTAGAAATCCTAAGTGGTTACAGCAGCATTTATGTGGACGATGAAGTGTGGACAGGGTGATGTGTAATTCTAGACATTGTACATGGGAGCACCCGTGTGCAGCAAGTACGTGGGTGCTGATGAGAGAGTACCATTCGATTGATCTGAAAAAATGCTTGTTTAATGCCAATACCTTAGTGAAGATTAGGTGCAACAATTTAAAAGCTGCCGACTTGACATCTGGCTTATGTCTTGCGTTTTCGTAGACGTTATGTTTGTGCAAAGCGTGAAGAGGCGCCAGACTAAAGCTTGTCTTCACTAGCTAGAACTTGTATTTTTAATTGCCTGATTCAGTCGCTGCTCACATATTTATTATTGGTTTTTCAAGCGTTGATTAAATTGGAATGATTGATTAAGTCAGTCAGTCAGTCAGTCATCAGTCAGCCAGTAAGCCATCCAGCCAGCCAGTCAGTCGGTTGGTAGGTCGGTCAGTCAGTCAGTCAGTTACTGACTGACTTACTGACTTACTGACTGACTAACTTACTGACTGACAGTTAGTTAGTTAGTTAGTTAGTTAGTTAGTTAGTTAGCTAGTTAGTTAGTTAGTTAGTTAGTTAGTTAGTTAGTTAGTTAGTTAGTTAGTTAGTTAGTTAGTTAGTTAGTTAGTTAGTTAGTTAGTTAGTTAGTTAGTTAGTTAGTTAGTTAGTTAGTTAGTTAGATGCAGAAAAAAGTTCATTTATTTGCGAACATACTCAAACGTATTGCTGTTCAGAAGTTGGCATCAGCAGTAAACAGTGTCGATTTCATGCAAATCAGGGAGCGTGTGCATCACTCACTCACTCACTCACTCACTCACTAAACCAATCGACCAGGTCAATGGTTGCATTGAAGCCCTATAAGGATTTCTCACTTAGCTCAGCAAGCGCAAGCATGGACCGCAGGTTTCGTATGCACTGCCGCCGGCACGTCGCAATCGCTGCTTGCACTGCCTCGCTCTGCTTTGCCCACGGCTTCCAGAAAATTGTTGCGCATATGTTCCCGGCACGTCTCTCATTGCCGCAGACGTCCAAGCATAGCACAGCGATTCGTCATATGCGTGGTTGAAAATGACGGCATGCGGTAGGTTTTCTGAACTCAATATGCTGAACGGAAAAGAAAAAAAAAAGCTTCGTAAGGAGGCAGTCGACAGACGTTCTGACCGGACAGGTAGTTATTTTCCAAAGATAGAAAGCGCAGCGAAGAAACCTAAAATAGAGGTATAGAAGCAAAAAAAAAAAAGAAATTGTGTGAATACCAGAAGCGTAGAAATAGGAAAGCTTGAATTTGGCAGTGGTTCGCAGAAAGTTGTGCTCCGGTGGTGCATAATACAAACATCAAGAGGTACTTGGTCGAGACAGTGAAAGAAAAAAATAAAATCAAAAGACGTCTTAGAGCAGCAGCAGCGACACTATTGAGAATGCTCCGCAGAAAGCAGGGGAAACGAGTGGGCACAGCGACACGGGACCAAAAACCCACCAAGGAAAAAAAAATCTGTCATTGATCCATTGAAGGAACGTTTAAGCATAACAGGCCAGGAACAGAAACCAGACTAGTGTAGAGGAAGTAAGAAGAAAACAATAACCAAATAGAAAAAAAATGAAATGAACAAAAGTGGTGGTTGAAGTGAGGCAGGAGAGAAAAAAAGGTAGGATTCTTAAATCGCGGAGCGAATAATATGGCGGGGAAAGCAGGAAAGGTATGGACGGGGAGAGGCATTTGCAGCCCAGCAGGTCGCGGTGGCGTACCGCTAGCTGCAGCTTCAAGACTTTCGGGTTTGCGGCCGCTACAGAGCCACTTCTGCAGATAAAATCTTGCTCAGACCAGCCATGCATGAAGAGCCGGGAAGCGGCAAGGTGGAGGCTGCTGGCACGATCGTATACAAGCACGAAAGTGCGCGCAAAAGGCTAACCGATTGGAACGATAATAGAGAAGTGCTGCGCACCGGGAAAAAAGACAAAAAGTAAATCGTAAAAAAAGATACGTCTTGCGTAATATGACAGCACTCGGAGATCTCAGCAAGGGCGAACAAAATAAGCGCGCACAGAAAGAATGACCAAGCCATCTACAACGAGCAAAACAAGAAAAGAAAGACTTTTTTTTTCCTTCTGTTTGCGCCAACTAAAAATAACGCAATAAACGGTGAGATTAGAAGGAAAGTAGAGCAAGACGGCTCCCGGGTGCGTTTGAATTCCGGGCAGGTTTGGGGTCCAGGTAAAGAACATGGCTGTGATGCTAAAGAGAGAGGAAACAGAAAGGACGCATAGGAATGCAATACAGGGTGCACGAAGTAGAAACAACGTGACATTCAGAACAAGTTCGGCCAGTGAGTGAACGACTGAGGCATCAACAAACAGAGCGTCCACTACCGTTCCTCGAGAAGTAATTTTGCGGCAAAGGGAGAATGGGGAGGCAGAAAGGCGAGGCCCCGTCTGTAAAGCGTAGACTGCTAGCTCCCCTTCCTTCTTAGCCCTCCTCCACCCAGGCATCCGCTCGCGGCCTATCGAAGCTCCCGGGCATAATCCGGTTAGCCGCTTCAGCAGGGATCCACTGGAGCCGAGACTGGGCGCACGCAGGAAAAGATGGGCGCCCGACAGGGATGGAGGTCCACTCCAACCCCAATAGCAGACCGGCCGGAGATCTACTTCCAGCGCAGTGTGCGCGAAAAAGCACAGCACGGGACCGCGCTTACGTCACCATTGGGTGGACACCGCCTGACACTCAGCGCACACAAAGGGCGGCAGGATCAATCGGCAAAACAAGGACGACGGGGTGATTTGGAGAGATTGTCGCGTGTTTAACGGCCACTGGCGTTACGTCTCAATCAAGGCAAGGTGGGTGGCCGGCGCCTGTGAGAGCGTTACGAAAAGGACTTGCGAGCTCTTTTGTAAAGGGGCACCTCTTTTAAAGAGAATTTGAAAGAAAAGTTTCGTTGTCGGAGGCTTAAACGAGGCGAACTGCAATACAGACGGAGTCGCTATAACAGCGAAATCTCCTAAAAAGCTCCTCTTGACGTGGCCTTTCGTAGACATTATGGGCCAGCTAATCGTCTTATTTGTTTTTTTATTGTTAATAATTTAAAACTCTTTACTTCCTTCACCCAACGACATCTAGTAAAACAGTGAAGGGAATTTCTTAAGATAAATGCTGAATTAAATTCATACTTGAACCATTTTCGACACCTTTATACTGTTATACTACGGTTCCCTATTCATGAAATAAGGTTTATAGACATGCGCTTCACCAATCCGCCCCGGTGATCTCGGGCATATAGTGCTCGACGGCTGGCCCGAAGTATAGCGAGATCGAATCCCGGCCGTGGTGGCCGCATTTTCGGTGGAGGCGAAAATTCTTGAGGACCGTGTACTTGGATTTAGGCGCACGTTAAAGAACACCCAGGGGTGCTATGCTGGATCGGCCGAGTTTCGCCCGAAATTCGAAAAACTCGGGATCGCTCTGAGTTCAGACGGCAGCCCCTTATGAATAAGCCAACAGTACGAAAACGTCAAATCCACCCCTCAGCGCGCTGCGTTTTATTGATTACGATGGAACCAGTCATCGCGTCAATAGCAGTCGACTTAGATACTTAGATGGGTGGTGTATTCAAACCAGAGACTTCTTTCATTTTTTTGTCATTCTACTGAGTGCAGAAGTGCGCCCATGCAATACAAGTGTCAGAAACTTTTCGTGGTGATATTCTTCAGAGGCACGAAATGTTTAAATTCATCTTAATGCTTTTAATGACTGTACTAAGTCTCTTTAAGAATAATCAGCACGGCGGCCTCTGAGATCAGTACCGGCCGAGCGTCTTACAAGATCGCGAGCACAGCTAAACCCGAGGCCACGTGTTAATCATCATGGCCAGCCTGTATACATTCTGGCGCGCTGCTCGGCCGATGCGCATCGTCTTTGCTGTCATCACCCGCTAGCACCCGAGCACGTGTGGCCATCTAATTAGCTGTTTGGCTGAACGATATACTTGGCTAGTTAGGCCAGGACTTGCTATGACCAAGCTAACTATGGCAAGTCGTGGTAAAGCGAGATAATTATACGCCACATCTTAAGAATACCATCCTAATGAGACCATGTAAAGCTAGGACCGGGATAACTAAAGCATGGTAGCTGATGGGATAACTAAATTATTCTAATTAACGCAACGTTATTCATGAGCACGCAAAAACCAGGCTAATTACTAATACAATGTCAATTATTATCGCTATTAATCATGACCTTGATAATTTCGCCTTAGTTGATAGCCTTTTAATTGAAACCATACCAATGAAGACAAAACAGCTCAGTGTAATGGTCATTAGGCCTCAGTCAATTAGTGCAGTAAAAATTTTGACAGAGCGGATGCGGTCTTCACTTCGAAGTCGACCAAGCGAATTAGTAGACGACCGACATAAAGAGCTGTAAGAAGCTACAGGTTATCACAAACTTCTGCATGGCTTTAGTCTTGCACAAGTAGTGCAAGCTAACCAAATTATTCTACATGCAAAGAAGCTGCCGCTTAGCGTTCACCACAACAAACTCTCGAAAGTCACACTGGCACCATCACAGTCACGAGTTGAACTCGTGCCTTCTCAGAATCAACGACCTTGTATCCTGTTCACGCGTCAATCACTTTGATTGACAGGCGCCCGTGGCGAAGATCGGGTACGCCCACCACGTTTGCTATTTCCGATGAGCAGTGCTCAAGTCGAGCGGCACAATTGATCTATGAGCTTTATCGCGAAGATTATGCACACACGCACACATAAAATAAAGTGATACCACCACACGGCTACAATGTCTCGCATTCAATTTCACCACGCTCACGACATATCCAATCGCAGCCGCGTTGCCGCCATGACACCAGTACCCCTGGTGAGCATCTGTTCTTGCAATTATCCGCAATATTTGATAGAAGCAAAACAAGCAGCACGAGAGTGCTGCGTGAGCACTCTAGCGGCCTTCGACGATGGAAATTTCCATGTTGTAAGTGGAACGAAAGATCTTAACCGAAAGAGGACAAAGGTGCATGAGCACACCTGTGGGAGGCGTGTGTTGAGTTGACAAAAAAATAGCGCAGCAATCACGCTCACATCGCTGCACGGTCAAAGTGTTGACTGAGTGGCGGCGCTGACGTGTTCGCGCGTGGTGTTTCTTTGATAACCACCGCAAACGTCCCACATTGCGTTTCCAGCGCCACGCGCGTTCTTGTAGCCATTTTAAAGACGATAGTTTTTCTTGGAGACCTTTGACGCAAAAAGTCTGGTCTGTCTCTCTGTCTGTATATTTGTCTGTCCACCATAACCGTGAGCCGGGTACTCCAAACAGCACCAGCCGATACCCCGAACAAACGGCCGACCCCATCCGCAGCGCCCACCTATGTTGCTCAAGAATCAGCGTTAATACGTGTGCGATTGTCAATTAAAAAGCAATTATTGCGCATATCTGAGGCACCATAACAACACGTATATATTCTGCATGTTCTACTTTTACTAGAAAATGCATACATAAGTAATTCTAAGGACCGTAGCGCTTATCACGCTGCACTGACCATGCAAGGCTTGCGCGGAAAGGCGAGTGTTTCCAACGCTTTGCTAAGAAGACACGGTGGTGGCACCTGCCCGTCGCCTTGCGTTCTACACCTTATCACCTCTGAGACGGGCCCGCACATCCCTCTCAGAGGCACGTGTTTTGTTTTCCAAAAAAAAATCTGCCAGATGGCGGTCATGTCTCGCGTGTGACGTGACTTGATGCGCCCGTTCACCTCCGCTGCATGCTCGAGGTACTCTAACGCAGCGCCTCCGGAATACCATTCACCGATTTTTTTGCGCAGAACATCAAATAACCGTTTTGTTCACTCTCTCCACACGTAAGACAATCGTCTTTGGACGACATTTGCGGATTACATGCAGATACGATGCCAATTTTTATCAACGCTGCCATCACGCACTCCGCACTGTCTTCATGCCATGGCCACCGCAGAGCGAAGTCGGAGCGAACTCGTCTGCCCGAGAAGCTCGGGCCATTCTCAATAGCACCCGAGGTGGTCGAAATTTCCAGAGCCTACGGCTACGCCATTCGTAATCACCGTATAGTAGTTTCGGGACGTAAAGCTTTAAGAACTATTATTACAAAAAATCTGCATTACATTTCTTAGTATGAATCAGTAAGGTTAAATCATAATGGAGAGATATAAGAACTGGCATTATTCTTCGGCTGAACGATAGAAGTTTATTTCCGATATACTCCGCAGAGAAAATATGCACCACGGATACTTCAAAAAGAAAAAAGCAGCTTTGCTGTAGACAATGAGGAGAAGACAAGAATGGCTCACAAGTTATCAGATTATTGACAATTCACGACATAATCATCTGTTACTTGCACACGTCACATCCTGCAATCGCTAAATATCAAGCACATCGTTACTCCCTGCAATCGTCACTCACATGGCAATGTTGGAGGGAACGCGTTACAAGTAACGTTGTTACCAATAACTAATTACTTTTTTTCGGTAATTTAGTAATGTACTCCTGACTGTTTCATGCCTGTACGAGTAGCGTACTCGCGTCAACATACTCTGTAACGTGACGCGTCACATTACTGGTTACCTTTTATTCCAGTTGTCCCGGGAATCTTCCACAAAGCTTTTTTGATCTCGTAGGCGCCACATTTTCTTATGTCGCAGCGGCGGACTGCTATCGGCTTGCCAGATCTTGGAAATAGAAATATCATCTAAGGCGTCCGTCGAGCTCCTCTTACTGTAGCTTCAGACATGCTGTCCGCAACTACTGTAGACATGATATCCGTACCATGCAAAGCATGCTGTCTGACGACAGCTTAGAATTACAGCTCTCGCTTAAGTTCTACGGGTTTTAGTGATCATCAAGTTGTCCGTGCAAAAATACAGCTCTGTTTATCAGTTCTGTTATCAAAATAAAATTTGCTACTAACTGCGTGTATAAGTTCTGGTTCGAGTGAGACTCATCTTGAATGCCTTTGCATGAACACTCGTACTTTTTATAGGAATAATAAAAAGGCAAGTAGGATATATGCTGCAAGTATTTTTGCAGGACTGTGCACATTAACGATTTCTTTAATTCTGCTAGATGTGCGCATATGCCATGTACACAAGTAGAACCACGCCTTAAAAATTATTGCATGTTTGTTGAGAGTTCAATGATGCTCCGAAGAGCGTTGATAATAAGATCTCGTTTTCCGTTATACTGTCGCTTTAAGAATTATCTTGACTATGTGCCACAAAGTTACAAACCATCACTTGCAACTCTTCACTAAACATAGGGCCACTATAGCACTAGTAAAGTTCTGCACACTATAGTGCAAAATATTCTATTTGTGTTTGTAATTCAGGTAAAATGGTTCTCTTGGTTATAAAGGACTTATATGAAATTGTTATTCTAGTTTCTACTGCGACGGTGCACTGTTTATTCAAATTTCTGATCTTGGAGTAATGGCAAAAGTAACGTAAGTACGTTACTTTTTCTTTTGGTCGCAGTAACGCTACTTTTCTTTAGAATAACGAGTGGCAAATTTCGTTACTTTTTTTTTCGGTAACGCATACAAGACTGCTTGCTGGGCACTTCAACACCATTATGAGTTGCAGCTCCGGCAGCTTTTAGGAGTTGAAGCTAATATTTTCAGAAAGAGGATCACATGTATACGTGTTACGCAACGCTGTTGCAACAAAAATGTTCCTCATGCGACCGAATTGGCCATGGGGATATCAAAAAGTCACCATGACCTTCGGTTTATGTGTCAATTGTGTAGTATGAAGAAGCCCAAGGTGAAGTATAATGGTAGGACTGGGTCCGTAAACAACAATTATTATTATGTTGAATCCGTACAAATATCTAGAATCCATACAAATGCGGCATCCGCAGCCTAGATTGAACCGGCGGCCTTCACATCAGCAATCGAGCACGATAACCAGTGCTCCACCACGGCGAACTAGCCTGCAGATAATGTAGCTTGCCTGATGAGGGTAAAAAAGGTGAACGAGAGTTTTGTCAGGTTTCTCACGTGAGTTGTCGAAGAAAATAGCAGCTTAGCAGAAAAAATGGAGACCGAGGTTCAGCACTGACGGCGCCACGGGAAATAGGTTAAGCTGGCAACAAAAAACGTAAAAAAACGAATAGATATATAAATTTCCGGTCTGAAAGATGAAACTATTCTGTTACAGATATTTCAGTGTATGAAAAGCTTGCGTATGTAACGATACTTATATTGGGGCTAATTTCTTACTAGGCAAATAAAAAATCTAATGTGTGCCTTGAAATCACGACTGGGCATGTTAAACCAGCGACCTTTTGTTGACAGGAATGTGCGGTACATATGCGAGAAGCCCGCATTTATGTGGAAACGACATATACAGAAATGGATACGGTTACGTCAAAGGAACTGAGTAAATGAGAACTGAACGCAATGAACTTGGAAAGAAGGTGAAGGCTTCGTTCCCTCTATACGGAAGTGGCAGAAAAACGAAAACACCAGAGTGGGCGGAAATATTTTTGCGCATTTGTTCCATGTGTTCACATTTGTCCTCTGGTTCCGCTGCCAGATTCCCCACTTCTACCTGCTCTTCGTTAACAAATGAAGCACCGCCGTGGTGGTCTAGTGGCTATAGATACACGGCTGCTGACCCACAGGTCATGGGATTAAATCCCGGCTGTGGCGGCTGCATTTTCGAAGGAGGCGTAAATGCTGTAGGCACGTGCGCTTAGATTCGGGTGCACGTTAAAGAGCCCCAGGTGATCGAAATTTCCGGAGCCCTCCCCTACAGCATCTCTCATAACCATATGGTGGTTTTGGGACGTCAAACCGCAGATATCAATCAATTATTAGCAAATCAAGCAAATACATGCCTCTTTGACTCTTCGGTGAGGTTCTTATTTTGTGTTGAATTTTCGTCATGTATTCACAATGAGGAGATGCAATAGTTTGGCATTTCAACCTGCTGTTTTAATGGATATTAGAAGCTGTAAAATCGGACACCTCGTCTGTTGCGCCAAAGCGCGATATCCAACACAACGCTAATGCACCTTCTGCTAAGCCCCGTCTTCTCAGTAATTTTTAGCCAAATCAGAATTTTGAGGCATGTTACCTTTTAAAGGCTGGGAGTTTTGCTATGGAGCACGTGGCATTTCCTGATATCACTGATGAGAATTACCGCCGACTCTCTGGCAATCATTTTGAACTTGCAATTGGATTTTTACATGATATGGGGCAGTCAAAGTGCACTTCTCGGTGAAGCGGAAAAGTGTCTCCCTTTCACCATGTCGAAAAAACAGAGACCGAATGGGCTGGTTTTCTTCCACGTAAATCAGTGAATTCAGCAGATTTTTTATGAGTTTTGCCGCTTAATTTCGCCTGCTTCAGGCTCTATATGAACGAGGCCGAAGATTCTCTATGGTGGCTTTCGAAGAGTTTGTGATTATGTGCGGTGGTGCTTAGTGAGCAGAAAACGCACAAACGAACACAAGGCGCGCACATATGCACGTCTCAAGATAGGCATGAAGTTCATGCAAACAAAGCTAGAAGGGAAGAGGGAAATTTTTGTTTTAGGCCATTTCGTCCATTTAGTAGAATCACCACTTCAGAAAGTTAGAATATATATATAATAACCACCTAGGGAGATGCGTGCAATTCTACCAAGAATGTGGACAAACTTTCAGCCACAAGTTTCTACATGCGCACACTAAAACAAGGACCGAGCAGAGGCCTCTCTTTCTCGTAACTTACCCTAACAATTGTTAACGATGCTGACAAAACAGTGTTTGGATTCTGGGCCTATAGGGCATTTGTGGAACTTCTACAGCGGCGTGCTGATAATGGGGAACTGAGAACGCATTCTGCGTGAAAAACAAAAAACAGGAAAGCGAGCGGCCTGGTGGCCTCAGCTTCTTCACGCTGACACAACAAAAGATTCAGTGGTCAGCCGTTTGATTCCGCCCGGAAGATCCAGCCCTTCTGCCCGCGGTGACTCTTCCAGTGTCGTGTCTCTCTATACGAGTGCAAGGGATGCTTCTTCCATTCACTCACAGCCATGGGCCCACCAAAAGACGGAACGTGACACACTACGCACAGTTAACAAGTTCGAGTAAGGAAGAGGGCGCTTTCGGGGGCACGTCAGAAATTGTGGTAACTCAATGACTTCCGCGGAAGACCTGCTATACGACGAAAACGAGTGCTGCCCCGAGGAAGACTTATCCCACTAGCGTCGCCGTGGGCTGCGCGTCTACCCAGTATAACGATACGACCACCAAGATAAGCCAGAGCAGTTGACTCGATATTGGTCATCGACACATTTCTCTGCAGCCTTACGGCTAGGATTATCTCAATGGCTCGATCTATAGAGTTGCGTATAACCAATAATTCCCAAAAATGCGTCGCTATCAGTGCTGAAAAAAGAATTGAAGAAAAGATAGAGAAAGCGACCATCGGGTGAACGGTGACGAAACAGGCTAAACCTAGCTTGTCAGTTACAAGCACACAAAAGGAAAATAAAATCTGAGGCCCAACACATTTCGGGCTCAGCACTGCTGCCTTTCCGGCTCTTTATTTAGTAAGGAGGGAAGACCAGCCAAGTCGAGCACTCATCCCACTCTACTCGTACCTCCTTTACAAAGTCATCATCATCATCAGCCTGACCACGTCCACTGCAGGACAAAGGCCTCTCCCCGTGTACCGCCAGTTAACCCGGTCCTGTGCTTGCTACTGCCAATTTATACCCGCAAGCTTCTTAATCTCATCTGCCCACCTAACCTTCTGTCTCCCCCTAACCCACTTGCCTTCTCTGGGAATCTAGTTAGTTACCCTTAACGACCAGCAGTTATCCTGTCTACGCGCTACATGCCCGGCCCATGTCTATTTCTTCTTCTTGATTTCAGCTATGATATCCTTAACCCCCATTTGTTCCCTAATCCACTCTGCTCTCTTCTTGTCTCTTAAGGTTACACCTACCATTTTTCTTTCCATTTCTCGCTGCGTCGTCCTCAATTTAAGCTGAACCCTCTTTGTAAGTCTCCAGGTTTCTGCTCTGTAGCTAAGTACCGGCAAGATGCAGCTGTTATATACCTTCCTCTTGAGGGATAGTGGCAATGTACTTGTCATAATTTGAGAGTGCTTGCCAAATGTGCTCCACCCCATTCTTATTCTTCTAGTTACTTCAATCTCGTGGTTCGGCTCCGCGGTTATTACCTGCCCTAAGTAGACATAGTCTTTTACAGCTTGAAGTGCACTATTACCTATCTTGAAGTGCTGCTCTTTTCTGAGGTTGTTGTATATTACTTTCGTTTTCTGCAGATTCATTTTAAGACCCACCTTTCTGCTCTCCTTGTCTAACTCCGTAATCATGAGTTGCAATTCGTCCCCTGAGTTACTCAGCAATGCAATGTCATCGGCGAAGCGCAGGTTACTAAGGTACTCTCCATTAACTCTTATCCCTAACTGTTCTCATTCTAGGCTTCAGAAAACTTCCCTTAAGCACGCGGTAAATAGCATTGGGGAGATTGTGTCCCCCTGCCTTAGAGCCTTCTTGATTGGTATTCTGTTGCTTTCTTTATGAAGCACTATGGTAGCAGTTGATCCCCTGTAGATTTCTTCCAGGGTGTTTATATATACTTCATTGACGCCCTGATTCCACAGTGTCTGCATGACGACTGATATTTCTACTGAATCAAACGCCTTCTCGTAATCTATGAAGACTATGTATAGTGGTTAGTTATATTCTGAGCATTTCTCTATTACCTGATTGATAGTATGAATGTGGTCGATTGTTGAGTAGCCTGTTCGAAATCCTGCTTGTTCCTTTGGTTGATTGAATTCTAATGTTTTTTTTTTTTACTCTGTTAGCAATCATCTTTGTAAATAGCTTGTATACAACAGAGAGCAAACTAATCGGCCTGTAGTTCTTCAAGTCCTTGTCATCTCCTTTCTTATGTATTAAGATGATGTTAGCGTTCTTCCAAGACTCTGGTACTCTTCCCATCAGGAGACACCTCGTAACCAGGGTGGCTAGTTTTTCTAACACAATCTGTCCTCCATCTTTCAGCAGATCTGATGTTACCTGATCCTCACCAGCAGCTTTGCCTCTTTGCATGCTCTCCAAAGCTTTTATGACTTCTTCTATCATTACTGGTGGGGTGTCATCTGGGTTACTGCTAGTTCTTATAGTATTAAGGTCATGGTTGTCCCAGCTACTGTACAGATCTCTGTAAAACTCCTCCACTATTTTAATTATCCTATTCATAATGGTAGTTATTTTGCCTTCTTTGTCTCTTAGTGCATACATCTGATTTTGCCTATCCCAAGTTTCCTCTTTGCTTTGACGCTTCCTCCGTTTTTCAGAGCGTGTTCAATTCTCTCCATGTTATACCTTCTTACATCGGATACCTTACGCCTATTAATCAACTTCGAAAGCTCTGCCAGTTCTATTTTGTCTGTTGTACTTGAAACTTTCATGATTTGACGCTTCTTAATGAGATTCTTCGTTTCCTGGGAAAGCTTGCCAGTGTCCTGTCTAACTACCCTGCCTCCAACTTCTACTGCACACTTCATAATGATACTCGTCAAATTATCATTCATTGTATCTATGCTAAGGTTGGTTTCCTCACTAAGAGCCGAGTACCTGTTCTGAAGCGAGACTCTGAATTCCTGTACTTTCCCTCTCAGTGCCAGCCCATTGATTGGCTTTTTGCGTATCAGTTTCTGTCATTCCTTCCTCAAGTCTAGGCGAATTCGAGACCGTACCATTCTATGGTCACTGCATCGTACCTTGTCAACCACTTCCACATCCTGCACGATGCCTGGGTGTGCACTCATTTACAAAGTAATGCATTAACTATGAGTTGCTCATTGCAAAAACGCCTTAAATGCATTCAGGAAGAAGCTATTGATTTCAGGATATGGTATATAGACAAATTATTGCATTAAACTACTATATTTACACTAGTTATTTGTGAACAAAATTGTTTTAGAATCGAATGAAGAATACTTCTATGTTACTCCGCAAGACACGGCAGTTTATTCCTACAATGCAAAATGCCGAAAATGTTACGCGCGTCTTTCTGACATCTCACTCGCGTCAGACGCACTGCCTTGTTTAAGGAAACTAGCGATTCGGTTCAACCTGTCGAGAGATCCGCCACGCTAGATATTACGGTTTTTATCTGCCGACCCGAATGTCACGGGCTTGATGCCGGCCACGGCGATATCATTTCAATCAGAGGTGAAATGGTAGAAGCCCGTGTGCTGTGCGTTGTCAGCGCACGCCAAAGAACACCAGATGGTTGAAAGTTCCCAGAGCTTTCCACAACGGCGCACCTCATAACCACATGGTGGTTTGGCCACTCAAAACACCAGATATTATTTATATCAGTCGAAAAGCACAATACTGCGAGGAAAACGCCTTTGCGGAAGGATCTCCGACAACAGTTAACATAAATCCTTATCTGCAGTGAGTAAAGCTCCGAACGAAAAAACATGCGAGCGTTCTTTTCGTATGAGCTGCTGTCAGACAGAAAGCGCGCACACTCTCACGTCTGCCTTCCCACCAAATGCCTCCCGTGCGGTCATCGGTGCTCATGTACGTTATTTTCGTGGTTCTATGAAAGCTAGCAGCTATTTATGATGGTGGCACATTTATACTTTGTCACTCTCCTTCAACGTCGCATCAGTTAATGGGTTCACGTGTGTCCTTCGGACGGTCCGTCTATGGCGATTGAGTACTCAACACGTCAAGAACTTCTCTTAGCTTGTGGCGCTAACTACTCACCTCCAGCAATGCCCCAGTAAGAAGACACTTGCTCTCGCTATCGCCCAAGTAGACGAGAATTATAACTAAATGTTGGGTGTCCTCCCACGACTTAGAGTCCGCGCTGAGGAGTTCGTGTCCTCATAGCATTCAACTTATAGTTTTAACAATCAAGTGAGCCGATTTGGGGCTGCTGGCTTCCCTCGATCGGTCATTACGGCTGTTGCCGAGAAACACTCCTGCAGAGAGAGAGACAGAAGAAAAAAGAGAAAGGCAGAGAGATCAACTAGAATTGTAGCATCCGGTTTTATACCCTGCACTATGGAGAGAGAGAACGTGGAAAAAATAGGAGAAGGAAGGAAAGCGGAGAGAAAAGTAGACGTGCGAATAAAAAAAATGACAAGAGGTGGAGGGGGGGGGGGGGTGCTATGGCCTCTCTATTAGGCCACTACAACGCAAAAAGTTCAATAAGACCTTGAGTGATTTTCTGCGCAGAGACAGATCGTCTTGCCATTCGAGCGCTGACTGTTCTGGTCTGTCGTTAAGGTGGGCCTTGCTACTGCGGACACAGACTGCCGCTAGCTCCTGCAGAAGTTTTGTAAAGTGGAGCCCGGGGATCCCCGACTGCTATCCAACCCTCATAGAATAAGCCAAAAGTTGTGTCATATATTCATGAGCTCTCGCATATTCTCAGGAAAGTCGTGGAAAGGCACGAAGTACCGCTGCATGTTCTCAGCGCCGAGAAAATTGGAAAGTTGGGCCAGCGCAATTCCAGAACAAAGCGCGGCTGCGAAACGAAGCGCGACCGGCGTATTGTAAAACGTGCATGGCGGTAGTATACTCAATACCTTCATCCAACGGCGAGGTATGCATAGGTAAACCGAGGAGTGTGTTAACGGTAGGTTAAGGTAGCATGCCTAAAAATTACATATAAGAGGTGGCCAGTATCTATACGCACTTGGTTACGCATCCTTAATTGTTTGGATGTGAGGCACGTTTTTCTCAGACGAAGACTCTTGGCAGAAGCACAAGAAATGCAGCATTTCCAGTTCCAGACGCTTTTTTTTTTTTCATTGCAAGGGATGAGCACTGTTTTATAAGCGCATCATCCCTCTTTTTGTTTTCCTACGAAATTAAGTTCATCTATTTTAGGCTGTACGAAGGGTGAAAAAGAGGAGAAAAAAGTGTTGTTGTGACTATGGTTGTAGTTTTACTTTGTTGGTGTGCATGCGCGCCCGTGCTGCCAGGTGTGTATATTCAAGCGTTCGTGCGATGAACTAGTAGGCCTAAATAACAGCAAGTGAGGGCTGCACGTTTTAGGTGCCTGGGTGCGTGGGTGTGTGAATGTGCCGTATGTTTGCGTTCAAATATTTTTAAAACCTCTGATATTCCTTTCCTGAATTCGAAACCTTTCTTTTGTCACTAAACCACCAAGAGCAAGAAAAAAGAAGTACTCATTTAAAGAAAGTTTCTGAGAGGATGATTTGAGCTATAGCGCATATTCCAGCACATCCTGTACGATATGGAAACGCAATTAAAGTTTATAAGTAGAAATAATAATAGAAGTGAGGAAATATTACGAGGACGCACAACAGTGGAGTGCAGTTTTGTGTTACGCTGCCTAATCACTAAATATTTCAGAAAGCAAGGCTAAAATATTAGTCATGTTGTCATCGAATTACATACATCTGCTTTCGTCGCATCATTAGCCTGATATGACGAAGGCTATGCAGAGGATTACGCTTCAACTCACGCAACAAATTCACGCACACTTTTTTGAGAGCAGAATAGATAGGGGTTTTGAAAGGTGGTGGTGGTAATGGTTAGAAGAGGAAGAAAGCACCGAATTTCTGCAGCCCAGTTGGGAGCATGTCGCAGTGCCTGCGGAAAGGGGGAAGGGGAGGAAAATGAATAGAAGAGAAAAAGGTTAGGTGAGCAGTGGAGCAGACGCCTTGAGCATGAACAGCAGTTCGGCAGCAAGGATAGGGGTGACAGGTGTCCCGTTCTCAGTGGTAGGCCATGATTCCCGTCTCGTCCAGGAACTCTACCAGGCTCCGGAGCACTGTTACATGCGGACGAGATGGAAAGAGCGGGTGCTCCAGTGTGGTTGCAGGAAGGCCATGTCTCTGGTAGGCTGTGGTGACCCTCGAGCATTCTTGTGCCAAGGTAGGGCAGGCACAGAGGAGGCGCTCAAGGGTCTCGGAGTCGTCGCATCGACTGCAGGCTGGGGAGGCGCAGCGTCCAGGTAGTGGCGAGCCACCGTCCACACGCATCCGGTCAGCTTGTTCTCCCCTGGTAAGGCCTACCTTGGGAAGACGCTTGGGTTCCCACCCGTTGGCCACCCTTTGGTCCGGGTGGCCTGAGGCGAGGAGATTCTTGGTGCGAGCCTGCGTGAAATCCCTAGTCGCTACGGCCTGGGCGACGGGGGTGCCCGGCTGGTGTGCTGCCTTGACCAGCGTTGGGGTTTTGAAAGGGGGAGAGCTCTGCTGCGCGTAGCAAACGCTCTCCCCACCCGCTCCCTGCCCCTTCATGAAAGCCAGCCAGCAGCTAGATCAGGCGCATAGTAGTCCTTTGCATTTTATTTCTAAGGAGCTTCGCTCAGCGATTGTATTCGTACACGAAACAGCTGCTAGTTTTTGTTCTTGTTCTCACTTATCTCATTGCGAACAACGTGTGATGTGAGGGGGTGAACAAATTTTAAAAATACCTTCGTAGTTTTGTGCGAGTGAGAGCAAAACACTTGCGATAACTGTATACTCTGCACAGATGATGATTCGTTTGCGCTTCACTTTTTGAGTGGTATATCAATAAGAACACTTCAGACCAGCATTGTGCGAATGTTGAAACGTCGGAATATTCGATTCAAATAATTCGGCATTGGATTTCATTCGAAAGACGTTTTTACAAGTTGAAATGATCTAACACTCAAAATATTCAGAGCGTATATACAACAAGTTTTTAGTGTAAAATAATTGTAAAAGTATCTTATCAAGGGTGTCATTGTATGAAATGTTTTATCAGCCAAGGTGGCGACTATTTTTGTGAAAATTACAAAAACAACGTTCTGTTTGGTTCAAGACTCCATACTTCCGCAACCGTCAAGCTGAGCCCCACCGCAACCATCTTGGTCGAGTCAGTACCCTTGTTGCTGCCTCTTACATTTTTAAAGAAATGAAAGAGCAAGGAAACACACCCGAAAAAAGGCACGCCCTCTGTGTGTTTGTGTATGACCGCCTTTTTTCGTTCATGCTCTCATGCTCTTTTAAAACATTTCTTGTACATTATTAGCGGTTATAAATACTCGCTTCTTCATCTCTTGTGATGAGAAAACAATAAGTTTTTCTTTTTTTTCAAAAACCGGTAGAAGCACTCTTGATACTCAAAAACTAGTCGATTCGCACTTGATTGTTATTGTTATATTACTTTTCGAGGTTGAAAACTTGATATTCACACAACCTTATTTCAAACACCGTTCCGACCAACTTTCACAGGTCCATGAAGCTAGTAGTCCAACTTTTCTTGCAGTTAATAAGATTCGGCACCCCAATACTCTATACGGTAATTATCGTCTTGATATCCTTCTTAACGTATGCAATGAATGATGCATTATTGAGAAATGTAATTGTAATTCACAACACTAGTTTATCTAGCATGAAGCGAAACTTAAATGTAGTAGTTCAACATCTCCTCAAGTTACTGCATTGGCATAACATAGAAAGTTATGCTAATGTTATGGAAAGTAATAAATAGTGTTAACATGTGAAGTGTCACGGAAAGTAATCCCAATAAAAAGCGATCACCAGCACGTGTTTCGCATGTGATCCTACTCTCCGTTGCGACAATATGCATAGCCGATTCCTCAGCCAAGTTTTCCTTCCGCTTAGGTCATCGCAGCCCTCCAATATCCTGACGAGCTCATTACATATTACGACGAGAAGAATCTCGATATAGATATAGTCACAATTGACATCAAGCATGAGAAATGCACACTAGATCATGCCGGCATAATCAAGCAGTCGATGCACTTGCGCATGGAGAGTGCTGATGCGCGAAGTTATCAAGCGCCGCCATCAGAATTTAAAGATCGTTGGTTCAGTGATGGCAAACATTTTCACCTGAATCAACTAAATCATGTACATGTATTAAGGCGAAAAAGTTGGCCCCTTATCAGCATGTTTCACTGCAACTGTCATTGAAAGACGATTGTCTTCCGTCTGAAAGGAGTGAATAAAACGTTCAAAATGTTTATTTGATGTTCTGCGCCCGAAAATTTGTGATCCGGATCCTAGAAGCGCTGCTTCAGGGTACCTTGATGCCCGGGCGTTCTCATCGAGGCACTCTACGCTGCGGGAGACCTGAGCGCCATCTGACAGTAATCTTGGAAAACTAATGAATCGCCTCCGATATGGCGAGCATACGGCGTGCACGCAATATCGGAGGCCCCAATTTGTAAAATGAATGGCCATGGGTAGGTGGCAGCACCGTGTCGCCTTAGCAAAGCGTAGGAAATACCCACCTTTTCGTGCTTAGCGTCGCATTGTCATCACAGTGTAATAAACGCTACTGTCCGTAGAATTGCGTGTGCCTTTTATAATATAAAGAAACATAACACAAAATATTAACGTGTTGATATTGTGCCTCATATGTGGGCAATATTTGCTTTTTAATTAACAATGTGCACAATTTATGATCGCAGAAATCAGATCAAGATTAGTGGGCATTGAGGAAGTGGTCGAACTGTCGCTGTTTTGGTGGAAAAAATGTCGACCAACAGCCAGAAAGACAGACAGACAGACCAAAAATTCTTTGGTGAAGTGTCCCAAGAAAGACTATCGTCTTTAATACGCCATATCAATGTTTCAATCTACCTAATGTCCCGAAGAAAGATTGTGAAGAACGAACAAAGACCGCTTGCTTTGGAAAGAACACAGACCGTGCGAACGCTTCCAAAGCTCTGTCACTGGGAAAACTTCAGCTTGTCCAGAAAATTATCTATATATGACAGAGTCCCTACACCGCACAAAGCACGGATGCTCTAGTCCTGTAATATAGCTGACATATGAGTTTGTTTTGACTGCAATGTTTAGTATTTGTACTAAACAATCACAACTAGACAATCAGGGGAGAGAACCAAAAAGAAAGCACAGGGCAGACAGTGCAGTATTCTGAAAAAGCTCCTGCTTATAAATCACCGCATATTTGGTCATACTCTCTCATCTGACTCTCTTGTTTCCTGTAGTGTTAATTATCGTTCCCATAGTCGCCTTCTCATTTATTGACAAAACTTAGACTTTTTTAAACAACAGTAAACTTGTAATGTGGCTTGACTGGTCATTTTTCTAACTTCCATCAAGAAAAATCGAAGCCTAAACCAGCACTAGTGCTTTCCGGGGTACCTGAACACTCAGTTCTTGGGCCCTGTTTTTTTTTCCCTCAACTATCTGAATGATTCATCAAAAGCAGTCGAGAATCAAGCCGTACTAAGAAACTATTTATTGGCTATAACTGTGGTTTTTTGTCATACCGTATGCGGGATATGACTCTGAACTCCGCTAAATGTACTCAAATGTAAATAACATGTTACAAGCCCACTTCTTTAAACATATATAGTGTAAATAGTTGTGTTTGGCTATTGACTCTATAATAGAGTGGAACTCACACATCAAAAATATTGTATACGGGGGTTCAAAGTTAGGCTTGATAACTTTTTTTTTAATTAGGCGCTCGAAGGCACGTGAGAACCACTTGTGCAGATAAGTTAAGTGGCCAGGGGGACAGAAAGTTAGTTGATAAGTGTTGCTGTCACCAGCCCAATTAACTAAACTTCAATAATGAGCTTTTTATCGGCTGCGGTAAATTGGCATGTTTATATTGAAAAAAATGTAGACAGTGGTGTTTTCATACAGTTTCAGTTGCAAGATTTTTTTCTAGCCTGTTTGTGCTCTGAGATATCCGGCTCTAAAGTTTAGTTTTCTTTCGCATAATTACACAGGCAACCGGTTGAGGGCCCGCGCAAAGCTTCTCCATACCTGTTGCGTTTGGTGTTTAGTGTGTGAAGAGGGTGGAAGCGCAGGCATACATGATAACAATTACCCTTGCCCTCTCGGCCGCCGAATTCAAAAGGTGACAGCGTGGCGCGTTATGAGCCTTACGCATGATCTTGATGAACGCAATAACAGGAGACCATTTTTCGCGACGTTTTTTTTTTGTGTGTGTGACTTTAGATCCCACGGAGACATCTTCTTGTGAACGCGTTAGCTTGACTGTCCTGTACTAAGAGTGCCTCCGGTAGCACAGCGTCTCTGCATTGAAGGTCTACCAAGGAAATCCACGTGGAGTCTTTTCGAGCTAATATGGCTGCTTCTGGTGTGAGGTATTCTATTAGAGAAAAAGTAGACGTGGTGCTTGCAATAGCTGAAGTGAATAATAACGCTTCGTTAGCAATGGAGATTTACTCGTCTCGCGCCCCCACGCTGTCCCCTTCTAACAAGGCCCACTTTCATAAACCTATTTCGACGCTTTTTCACAACAGGCTCTGTCCACCTTTCAAGACGAACCATGAAGGCAATCGTCTATAAAGACATTGATATCGGCGTTGTCGCGTGCGTAACTTCGATGCCAGAGTTCAGCATCCAAACAATTGCCGCTCGATCAGTGTGGTCGCAGAGTCACAACAGTCACACATCTTCTAAGAAAGCACAAGTTCCATACATATCACATTTACCTTCATCAGGACCTAAATGAGGCGGACTTTGAAAGGCGAGTTCACTGCTGCAATTGAGGCCTCATCAAACTGATCAAGGAAATGACTTTTTTCACAGAACATTTGGGACTGATGAAGCTTGGTTTTGGCGAAATGAAAGTGTTAAAAGGACTTGTTATTTGGACAAGTTGGTGCATAGTTGGGGCAGATGACTGAGGCGCAAAAAAACATTTTGTGAAACAGGAGGGGCAGAAGAGAAGAAATAACAGCACCAACTGCCAACTGTTCAATGACAGTCTAAGAGACGCAGATGAACAGAAGACAATTCCGCGCATGCGTGCACAGCCAACAACCATCACACAGCGTCATGTTCCAGGCAAAGGGTTATGTAAAACTGGATTTCTGTGCAATACAACATATTGAATGTATCACTGACACAATTAGGCCTTTTACTTTTTTTTATTAAAAAAAGCTTCGAAGAGTTCTCTAGCTGTTAGTTTCCTATTCTTACCAAAATCACCCGTTTGCTCAAACCATGGCACGCACCCGCAGGTTTTACAGTGCGATAAAAGATGCGCATGATCACTTTTGCCTAAACTATTGGCATGCTCCCTCAATCTGACCCCGCCATAGTTGTCTAGTGGCTAAGGTACTCGGCTGCTGACCCGCAGGTCACGGGATCAAATTCCGGCTGCGGCGGCTGCATTTCCGATGGAGGCGGAAATGCTGTAGGCCCGCGTGCTCATATTTGGGTGCGCGTTAAAGAACCCCAGGTGGTCAAAATTTCCGGTGCCCTCCACTACGGCATCTTTCATAATCATATGGTGATTTTGGGACGTTAAGCCCCACATATCAATCAATCATTCTCCCTTAGTATGTCATTCATTCGGCGAAGCGCAGGTTACTAAAGTATTCTCTATTAACTCTTATCCCTAACTGTTCCCATTCTAGGCTTCTGAAAACCTCCTGTAAGCATGCGGTAAATAGCATCGGGGAGATTGTGTCCCCCTGCCTTACACCCTTCTCGATTGGTATTCTGTTGCTTTCTTTATGAAACACTATGGTAGCAGTTGATGCCCTGTAGATTTCTTCCAGAATGTTTATATATACTTCATCTACGCCCTGATTCCGCAGTGTCTGCATGACGGCTGATATTTCTACTGAATCCAACGCCTTCTCGTAATCTATGAAGGCTATGTATTGTGGTTGGTTATATTCTGAGCATTTCTCTATTACCTGATTGATAGTATGAATGTGGTCGATTGTTGAGTAGCCTGTTCAAATCCTGCTTGTTCCTTTGGTTGATTGAATTCTAAGGTTTTCTTTACTCTGTTAGCAATTACCTTGGTAAATAGCTTGTATACTACAGAGAGCAAGCTGATCGGCCTGTAATTTTTCAAGTCCTTGTCATCTCCTTTTTCATGTATTAAGGTGATGTTAGCGCTCTTCCAAGACTGTGGTACTCTTCCCGTCAGGAGACACCTCGTAAACAGGGTGGCTAGTTTTTCTAACACAATCTGTCCTCCATCTTTCAGCAGATCTGATGTTACCTGATCCTCATCAGCAGCTTTGCCTCTTTGCATGCTCTCCAAAGCTTTTCTGACTTCTTTCATTACTGGTGGGGTGTCATCTGGGTTAGTGCTAGTTCTTATAGTATTAAGGTCGTGTTTGTCTTGGCTACTGTACAGATCTCTGCAAAACTCCTCCGCTATTCTACCTATCCTATCAATATTGGTAGTTATTTTGCCTTCTTTGCCCCTTAGTGCATACATCCGACTTTTGCCTATGCCAAGTTTCCTCTTCACTGCTTTGACACTTCCTCTGTTTTTCAGAGCGTGTTCGATTCTCTCCATGTTATACCTTCTTACATCGCATACCTTACGTCTAATAATCAACTTCGAAAGTTCTGCTAGTTCTATTTTGTCTGTTGTACATGACACTTTCATGATTTGACGCTTCTTAATTAGGGTCTTAGTTTCCTGGGAAATATTTCCAGTGTACTGTCTAATTACCCTGCCTCTAACTTCCACTGCACACTCCGTAATGATACTCGTCAGATTATCATTCATTGTATCTACGCTAAGGTTGGTTTCCTCACTAAGAGCCGAGTACCTGTTCTGCAGCGACACTCTGAATTCCTGTACTTCCCCTCTCAGTGCTAGCTCATTGATTGGCTTCTTGCGTATCAGTTTCTGTCGTTCCTTCTTCAAGTCTAGGCGAATTCGAGACCGTACCATTCTATGGTCACTGCATCGTACCTTGCCAACCACTTCCACATCTTGCACGATTCCTGGGTGTGCACTCATCAAAAAGTCTATTTCATGACATTGCATTGCTCAGTAACTCAGGGGACGAATCGCAACTCATGATTACGGAGTTAGACAAGGAGAGCAGAAAAGTGGGTCTTAAAATTAATCTGCAGAATACGAAAGTAATGTACAACAACCTCGGAAAGGAGCAGCGCTTCGAGATAGGTAATAGTGCACTTGAAGTTGTAAAAGACTATGTCTACTTAGGGCAGGTAATAACCGCAGAGCTGAACCACGAGATTGAAGTAACTAGAAGAATAAGAATGGGGTGGAGCACATTCGGCAAGCACTCTCAAAATATGACAGGTATATTGCCACTATCCCTCAAGAGGAAGGTATATATCAGCTGTATGTTGCCGGTACTTAGCTACGGAGCAGAAACCTGGAGACTTACAAAGAGGGTTAAGCTTAAATTGAGGATGACGCAGCGAGCAATAGAAAGAAAAATGGTAGGTGTAACCTTAAGAGACAAGAAGAGAGCAGATTGGATTAGGGGACAAACGGGGGTTAAGGATTTCATAGTTGAAATAAAGAAGAGGAAATGGACATGGGCCGGGCATGTGGCGCGTAGACAGGATAACCGCTAGTCATTAAGGGTAACTACCTGGATTCCCAGAGAAGATCAGCGGGTTAGGAGGAGACAGAAGGTTAGGTGGGCAGATGAGATTAAGAAGTTTGCGGGTATAAATTGGCAGCAGCAAGCACAGGAGTGGGTCAACTGGCGGAACATGGGAGAGGCCTTTGTCCTGCAGTGGACGTAGTCAGGCTGATGATGATGATGATGTCATTGATTCAACGTTCAGTTTGACTGATATATAACTTGCCGACGATAAGGGGTGTGTCATATACCACGCCTTGTGCGAAGCGCCTAAAAAAATGTGTGCTGCTTCTGGCAGCCGCTTTGCTCATCGCATGTGATTCGCGGGCACAAATGAGAGCTTGTTGGGAGCTGAAAAAATGACCGGAACGCCGTAATGGGTAGACACTTTCATGAGGTTATGGCTCACAGTGTAAATATGGAACCACCTCTGGTTAATCCTAGTGGTAATCTTCACAACGCCCTTTATTGAGCACACGAAAACCCACACTGGCTGAAGCAGCACAAGCATGAAGTTCACTGGGGTGTGAATGTGTGGTGCGGCATACTCGAGAACAGGATAATCGGACCTCACTTTTTTGAGGACAACTTGAACGGAATGATGTACACACAATTGGGCGCGCACGAGAGAAGTTTTGGCCACCAAGATCTCCCGACCTTTCTCCGCTCAACGTTTTCCTTTGGGGCTACGTTAAAGATCGACTTTACGTAACAGAGCCCAGCGACCTTAATGGCATAAAGGACAAAATAACATCTCCCTGTGCGACTATTCCCTCAGACGTAGTGGGCCAAGTCAATGAGTCGACGCGAAAGCGGTTCATGCTCTGCGTTGCTGTTGAAGGCAGGCATTTTGAACACTGTTTGGGGCATTGACGCCTTGAGAGGTGGAGAGTTTCGATTCGACTTGTGCATGACCGAAATAAGCTTACGTAGCAGCAGGAAATATGCGTTAGCAAGGATAAAACTGATTCAGTTATAATTGGGGGAGTTGTCGCTCTTGGTTTCGATAAAAGCTACAGTACTCGAACATCAGCAGTTACGCTGATTGCGTAGCCCAGGCAACGACAACGCACGCTTCTCTGGTCATTATTACGCACGCGCACTGGCATCCAGGTTCTCCACTCACACCATTATCTCCACATGGTATCCGCCACTATTGTTAGAGGCTTTGCAGTTGCGTGTTACGACACTGGTTGCGAGGGTTCTTCAAACTTATTTTTATTTTGCTCGCCGAGAGCGCAAGGGTAATTGTACTCATGTATACCTACGCCTCCACCCTGTTCACACACTAAACATCCCACACAACAGATGCGTCACTTTAGGGAGGAGCTTTGCGCGGACCCTCACCCCTTGCATGCGTAATCATGCGAAAACCAATTAAACTGTGGAGCCGGATATCTCAAAACACAGGCGTGCTAAAAAAAATATTCCAACTGAAGCTGTGTGCAAACATCACTGCCTACGTTTTTTTTTTTTTCAATATAAACATGCGAACTTACTGCAGCCAGTAAAAAGTTAATTAGTAAGTTTTAGCTATTTGGGCTGCTGACAGCGATAACTATCATCTAACTTTCTGTCCCCTTGGCTGCTTAACCTATTTTCACAAGTGGTTCTCACGTGCCTTCGAGCGCCTAATTAAAAAATGTATAAGGCTTAACATTTAACACCCAGTATATGGTCTCAAACTGCTCTGCATGGTTGTTCAGGCGTCACTGAAAACATTCTGACGGCAAAAGAAAACTACTCCCATACACGCCGCTGCCCCGCCACGGTGGTCTAGTGGCTAAGGTCCTCGGCTGCTGACCCGCAGGTCGCGGGTTCGATTCCCGGCTGCGGCGGCTGCATTTCCGATGGAGGCGGAAATGTTGTAGGCCCGTGTACTCAGATTTGGGTGCACGTTAAAGAACCCCAGGTGGTCAAAATTTCCGGAGCCCTCCACTACGGCGTCTCTCATAATCAAATGGTGGTTTTGGGTCGTTAAACCCCACAAATCAATCAATCATACACGCCGCTCTCATGTGACTCTCTACTTGAGTGCGCAGAACACATTCAGAAAGCAAACAACACTACGTGTTATTTAATTTTAGTAGGGTTTGTACGTGTCAGTATCAGGCCTTAATAAGCACTCGAATCTCGGTGGCATTAACTGTGAAGTTAAACTAGACCTCCTAGTTAAACTAGACCTAGGTATGCATGCAATTTGAAACGGCACGACCTACCCGGCCGAAATACAAGCCCATCTTAGTACCCCAATGCCAAGCAAATGCTCACAAGGGTTCCCTTTTTTTCTTATACCATAGCTGAGAGGAAAAGGCTGCCAAGTAAGGTGGACATGTCGATGTTTACATCGTTTTTTATCGGCCATCGTTCCCTACTTTTGATGGGTGGGTGTGCTTTCTTACTTGTAAGCATATTTAGCTTTGATTATTAATTGCATTACTCCTTCAGGTGTCATTGTATGTCATTGTTTGTTTGCTTGTTTGTTTGTTTCTCTTTTGCCATTATAGGACAACATTAACCTGTAGCGAATTTAACCTTTTCTGAATCGTAACCGCTCGTGTTTAGGTGGTCAAAAGGCTGCTGGTTGTGTTGAATGAATAAATTTTAAGTTATTAATAAATCTTAGAAGACGCACGAGCTTCGCCTTTAAGAGTAGAACGCGATAGTGTAATCGGGTAGCGTGTGCACCGCCTTTTAAATTGCTAGCCTCGCTTCGGTTCTCGGTGCATGCCTCAAACTTGCTGCAATAAAACGAATGTCTATGCGTGTAACATTAACTGTTTCCAACTGTCCGATTTTACCGCGTTTTTTTTTTTTCGATTTCCACTGCAAATACAGTTGTGCAGCACTCACTACGCCATGTTTTTTTTTTTTTTTGCGAATAAGTGAAGGGCCTACTACACAACCATAACTTATACGCAGCTGTTCTCTTTGTTGATGCTTTTGCTGATGATTGTGATTAAATATGCCTAAGCACTTTGCAGTGGGTGGGCCTTTATAACACCCTCTCGTTGCAAAATTCACATATTTGAACGCCTGGCGATATTCGACGCTTCTGCCACTCTATAATACATGCGTTAAACACACTCCATCTACATCATAACATTAGTATGGTGTGTTTTTTTTTTTTTTTTTTTTGAAGCAGTTTCAATCGAAGGTCTGGCTCTGTGGCAGAACATCTGCTTGCCACACAGAAGCCCTGGGTTCGATTTTCACTCGAACTATTTTATCATTTATTCTATTCACATCTAGCTCGGCTTTTCGGTCACAAACAACGTTGATAACTTTGCTGACAACCAGAACACCCACATCCGAATTTCTGCAAAACGAGCTCCTTACCGCAATAGCGTAAAACATTTAAAGTACATATGAAACATCGCAGTCATCGGAGAACCGTGATCCTCTTAGCTCCCCTCTTGTTGACTACAACTTCTTTTTGGCGCTACTGCGTTAACGAGCTCGTTTCGCGTGAATTCTGGAGTCGGCGTCGGAGATTGTGAGCGAAAAATTGACATCTTTGCGTGACCGAAAAATCTAGAAAGATGCAAATAAAATGAATACGAAATGCGGGCAGTGGGAGTTGAACCCCGGGTCGTTTTGCGTGGCAAGAGGGTGGTCCTCCACACAGCCACGCCTCTGCTTGTGAACACAATGAAAATAACTTCGTCTGCTTGCAAGTGCAACAAGCGGGCATTGCCATCCGGCGCCAGAACATGAAACTATTATGACTTATTTGTTTAAAGCCAATCATCCACTACAAAACGCGCACACCCTTAAGGCCCCGTCGTGAATGCATAGCAGTTCGAAAATATTTCACACACGAAGTGTTTGAAGTACGTACTAGGAATAAAAAATTGCTATCGCGTTCAACTCTTAAAGGTGAAACCTAAGGGTGCCCCAATTATTTAGCAATGATATTATTACAATATTTCTACGTGCTTCAAGATGAAATTTTCCAAAAATAAAACCACTCTTTTAGTGTAAGAAGGGGTAACGATGGGAGGGGGAGCAAGCACGCACTCTTTCTGACATAAGCTACACAAATCTATACAAATATCGGGGTTATAAATTCGTATATTCAACGAGGAAGTGAGACAGGTGAATACTCACGCACGCGATGCCGGGCGAAGTTCGCAGAAGTCAGTACGATCGAACAGGCTAATTGCAGCGACCCTCCTAGATAATTAAATTCAATCACACAACTTAATTGAAGTTCTGCGCAGTCCAATATCGATCTCAAGCGATATCAGACGGAGTACACCCTGCACTCGTCGATGTGCACCGCACAAAATATCGAACGGCCATCCATGTTCCTCCGCCGCTGACGAGACAGAGAAAATGGTAAATATACATGTCTTAATTTTGTTTTTGTTTTTTGCTGCCAAGCAGTGCAAATATTACGCTGGATTCTTTCTTTGTTCTGGAATAAAGGCAGCTGCACAAATGTGTGTAGGTCAGGACCCAAGTGTGGGGATGACTTCCTTTCTCTACTTCTGTTAGCGTAAAATCTGTTCTTGTTAAGCTGTGACTACACCGATGCATAGGCACTTTGCGACACAGGCGAAAATGTCTCCCACGAATGAATGAACGAAATCACATCTGTTCCACATTGGAATGTGCCGAAGGCACGTTACAATGACTTCTTCGAGAAGAAATCTCAATATACAGGGCATATTCAATAGTTTCACAAACTATTTCAGTTCTGCTTATGTGTTTCACACATCCCCATCCACCCAATCATGAACGGACATACACGCATACACACATACACACACACAAGTGCATGTGCGAAAGGAGGGGAGGGAGTGATATTTGTATTGGACCCATAATGACCCATACCATTTTTTTATGACAGTGTAATTCATTTAAGCGCTGTTGATGACACTAATTCCGTACGAACCCCAATAAATTCAGGCAGCCTGCGCTTAGCGAGGTCAGATCCAAGCAAAAACTAGTCGACGTCCCTGTGGGCGTCTGTAAACTGTGCGGTTGGGTTTAAGTGGCGTAGGGCCGGTGAGGAAGTATACGGATACGGTAACCTTCATTAATGGTGGGCACTCAGCAGAAGCGTCAGATCTCTGGATGCTTTTACACATAACCCATAAGAAGAAAAATTGGTAGATCCCACTTACAGTTGGAATTAATTATATGCGAAGCACAAATGAGGAAAGTTGAATTCTGACATTAAAATCAGCACAACGTTACGAGGCTGACGTAAAGTATGCCGTACATGAATCTTATGTCATGATTATCACGTTTTCACCTGGCATTCGTGCTCAGATGTCCACTCACGTCACGTAATACCAAATTCGATATATGTGAAGCTAGCGAAATGGCAGCAAGTGCGCAATGAGCACAGCGTCTAGTCATGTTTTACGTAACATGAATGTCATGATTATTATGTTTGGACATGTCATTTATCTTCGTCGTCTATTAACGTCCCGTAATAACTAATTTGAAATAAGTGAAGCTAATGAAACGGCCGCCAGTACATCATGAGCATGGTATGTAGTGATGTTCTTACGTGACACGCATATCATGATTGTCATAATTATACCAGTCATGTACCTTCGTCATCCACTCACGTCACGTAATGCCAAATTTGGTATATGTGAAGCTAGCGAAATGGCCGCGAGCGCACAATAAGCGTAGCTTGTAGTGATGTTTTACATGACGCGCATGTCTTGATTATCATGTTTGGACGTGTCATTTACCTTCGTCGTCCATTCGCGTCACTTAATACCAAATTTTGTATATGTGATGCCAGCGAAACGACCGCAAGCGCATTATGAGCGTGGCACGTATTCATGTTCTTACATGACACGCATGTCATGATTATCACGTGAGGGCCTGTCACTTATGTTCATCATACAGTAATGGCATGACAAACCAATTTCGCAATATGTCATGTGAACAAAACCACCGCAGGAGCAGCAAGACCCTGACATTTAAATAATGACTTTCATGACATGTAATGATTTTCACGTTATGATTTCAAGCTGACTAGCCACTTACGCTTTGTTGTACAGTCGTGTAATGCCATACCATTTTTCGTATAGATCTAATTGTCCAAACGGCCAGGAGAGTTAGAAGTCGTAGGCGGATAGATAGATAGATAGATAGATAGATAGATAGATAGATAGATAGATAGATAGATAGATAGATAGATAGATAGATAGATAGATAGATAGATAGATAGATAGATAGATAGATAGATAGATAGATAGATAGATAGATAGATAGATAGATAGATAGATAGATAGATAGACAGACAGACAGACAGACAGACAGACAGACAGACAGACAGACAGACAGACAGACAGACAGACAGACAGACAGACAGACAGACAGACAGACAGACAGACAGACAGACAGACAGACAGACAGACAGACAGACAGACAGACAGACAGATAGATAGATAGATAGATAGATAGATAGATAGATAGATAGATAGATAGATAGATAGATAGATAGATAGATAGATAGATAGATAGATAGATAGATAGATAGATAGATAGATAGATAGATAGATAGATAGATAGATAGATAGATAGATAGATAGATAGATAGATAGATAGATAGATAGATAGATAGATAGATAGATAGATAGATAGATAGATAGATAGATAGATAGATAGATAGATAGATAGATAGATAGATAGATAGATAGATAGATAGATAGATAGATAGATAGATAGATAGATAGATAGATAGATAGATAGATAGATAGATAGATAGATAGATAGATAGATAGATAGATAGATAGATAGATAGATAGATAGATAGATAGATAGATAGATAGATAGATAGATAGATAGATAGATAGATAGATACGACCAAACTCCTCGAAGTTCGCTAAGGAACGCTTCGCATTTAGACAAGGTCTGGTGGTTCAGGTTTTCAGTCTCCTTCTCGAAAACGTCCTGGGGCTACGTTATGAGTAGAGGCCGGATTTTCAGGCACTAAAAAAGCGTGTGTTGGGCGCCAAAGACAGGCAGGTAAAACACCGTTTTAGGCCCTCAGAATCATAATTATAGGCACAATAAATTTCTACAGAAAGTGAAATATCCCAAAACAATTACATCAGTGACTTGTGTCTACGGCAACAAGCAAAAAAATTACTACTTAAGATAGTATAAATGTGGCAACGGTTGAATTAGGCATGCATTTCCCGCGCGATTCATAGTATGTGATGTTTCGTTTTGTTGTCTAGCATTGTGCGTCAAGTGTCCTCTCTCCTGCGTCTCTTTGGTTTCGTCGTGGCTGGAAAGGTCAGCGCAGCAGCAAATAACCAGGCCACCGATACCCTAGAAGACAGGGATGCTAGGACTAATCGCGTAGGACGAATTTCTTCCCTATTGGTGAACACTTTAAAGGGCCCCTCCATAGGTTTGGTCATTTCGAGCTGGCAAGCGTAATGGTGCACTGGGCACTTCAGATCATTCCTGTTAAGATTTGCAAGATTACATGTCATGGAAAAACGCTCAATTTCTCATGAATGCCTTGCCCTTCTCGCGGGCGTGCGCCCCAATATCTAGGGCGTGACGTACAGCAGGGAACGCCGCTCTTTCACGTTGAAATTGGTGGGCAGACGTCGCATACCATACACTCTTCATAAGAACTTTGTTAAATGCTAGCTATATCTAGGAAAACTGACGAAAAATGTCCCATCTCCTGATTATATCCTGCATTTTAAACAGTACCTCATTAGGAGCGTTGCATGTGACATTACTCTACTTGGCATGTGCAACTTGTGTGTCATATTGTGTAGTATGAATGAGGAGTACTTTGGTTTGGGTTGGCTGCTTCATATAATTTTGAAAGGGAAGCGCAAAGACAAAGGGAAAAGAAAGAGGGTGCTCTTTGTCTCTTTGTTTTTTATTTTCCCTGTGACTTTGCACTGCCCTTTCAAAATCAGTATATTGAATGAAAGCAGAGAAAAATAATAAAACATGCAAACGAAATCTCGGCTTGTTATTTTTATTTTTGCTTTGAATAGCCTCGAGGTGATATTTTCCCTAATCAGCTCTCGTTTCGCGTCCACATTAGTGGATCGGTCGCTAGGGTGCTCCACTGCTGACCCAAATGCCGCGGATTCGATTGTGGTCGCGGCGGTCACATCTAGATGGAGGCGAAAAAGTAGATGCACTGCGCGATGTCAGTGCTCGTCAAAGAACACCACATTGTCAAAATTTGCGAAGACCTCCACTTCGGCATCCCTCATGTTCATGTCGTGGTTTTTTTTTACATAAAACCATAGATACTACCACTTCTACTACTACTACTACTACTACTACTACTACTACTACTACTACTACTACTACTACTACTACTACTACTACTACTACCACATTTTGCTTGCGTTCGTCTTCTCGTCGTTCCTGCATCGTGCCTTCGCCAAACCTGACAACGCTTCGCTTGTGTTCGGTGCGTCGTCTCTGACCGCAGTTTCAGCGGAGCGACGTGGTGTATCGTGGTCACAATACACGATCCTTGCCAGCCTCTCCTAAAGTACCCACACTGACTGATCCATCACAAAGAAACTGGTAATACAACACAGAGAATGCCGAAACGACACAACATCGCTGGCGTATACGTGCACAAGTAGGCTGGGGCACATCATGCGCGCGTGACCTTGCTCATGCATGTTGTTCTTGGTGCCTATGCTTCATGTGATTCTCCATCCCCGATATCAAAGAGAACAGGGAAGGAGTGAGGCTCGCGATGGCTGCATGGGACGAGACGCAAGGGATTCAAGCTTTTTTCTTCGCATCGTGCTTCGGTGGCTCGTAGCGAACCAATTTTAAAAAAACAGTGTGGTAGAATGCTTTCCATTGCGCACGCAAGAACTTCTAGTGTGTAACTACAACTTATTATGTCACCTATAAAGAGGGGCGCTTTAAAAATAACTTACAAACAAAACAAAATCAGTGTGCACATCACATTTTTTATACCAAGGCGCTGCAGCAGATGGGTTAGAATGTCAAAGAAAACACGCCTTCATTGACACAACACACTTTTTTCTCTATATAAGCCACTTCATTCTGTCATGAAACTAACAAAAACAAATTATTAGAAAAATTATATCTGAAACAACATTCTAAAATCTTCATTACCTTTGTGCAAAGAGGACTGTTTAGGTACTTTCATTTTTTAATGCGAGTTTTACCATGAACTGATTGACATAGGAGTTTTAATTGCAGTTTATTTCGACGCGATGACAGTAATTCACATCCTAGTTCATTTTTTATATTGTTACAGCTGTCATTTTTGAGTAATGCCTCAGGACAAACCTCGAAGCCTTCTATTTTTTTATGTTTGTCACTTAAAGACATATGACAAGGGATCCCCTACAGAACAAGCGTATTCAAGCATACGGTGAATGTATGCTAAATGCACCACTGATTGTAAACATTCCGGCACCTGTTTCAGGCTATGCTGAATATAGTATAACAATTCAGCGATATTCGCCTCACTGAATGAACAAGAGCATCCCATGAGTGGCCCTCCATGGTTTTTCATTCGTTCTTCAGCTACCTGCGGCTGCCCAGAAAAACCTGCTGTTGCTTTCCCACCGCAACACCTAGGTCTTCAGGGTGGTTCTTCAGTTCCTTGAGAACACTGGACAGCTATAGTTGTCTGTAGGAGGCGGTCACAGCGTCCTCGAGCATAGACGTCACTTTTATTTTCTTATCATTTTTAATTCTCTCTCCTCCTTCCCCTGCAGATGCTGAGACAAACTTCCACTTAGGGCTGCAGAAATAGCGTCTTTCACACTCCTCATGCTCTTGTGCCAAACGCTCGCAGCATGTCACCTTTGTCTTCGTTGAACATTATACTGTTTGTAAATATCAATGTTGCCTTAATTTTACATGAATAACAGTTTCATACCACGCTCGAACGCAAAATTTAGGTTTGAATAGCGCTCATATGGGTGCTCATTTGAAAAATAGGCATTTATAGGCACTTAAAGGCGTTTAGGCACGAACACCGAAAATAGGCATGTATAGGCACTATAAGAACACCATAAAAGCCCTTCTTAACCTCTAATTCATGCTCATATATCAAAATGGCACGATAGAAACACAAGTAACAAAATGGGCATTGGCCTATAATCCGGTCTCTAGTTATGAGATGGGAAACCGAGGGATGCCCAACGCCATACTGGTATTTTGGTGGGGCTTCTGGAACCTGCGGCAGGTCATATAGTGCCGATGCAGCAAACTGCCTAATTTTACTAATTCATCGGTGCTTTGTGTGATAGAGCGGCCTGTCACTATGCACCACTGAAGCTCGGCCCGGCCGTTTGCGGACACAGCTACGAAGCCAAGTATTCCGTGCACTGTCTTCGATTGCAGGCTGGATGACTGCTTCGCGTAGGCTCACTGTGGTGTTTTAACAAGGCTTCCTCAATATGTGTGGGCTAACAGCTGAACAAAAAAAAACAAAAAAAAACATGCGAGTCGTTCTAAAGCTTCCCGCAGGCGTAGTGTTCTGTTCTTTTAACTGGGCTTCCCCAGTCTGTGCGAACTCATGCCCCTATTAAAAGAACACAAAAACAAATGAGCCTGATGGGGCTATGTTCACTGTGGGAAGTCCTCGTTTACCGTTGAAAGCACTCGGCTAAAACTCAAGCATTTCTATGCTTCTCTCTCTTATAGGTGATGGAATACTAAACACGCGTTTAAAAGGATCGTGTGTTTGAAAAGACTGTGAACAGTTGTATTACGGAAAAGGTCGCGTACACAGCCCACCTAAGTGGTGAAGAAACGGTTGTTGCGAAAACGTTTTTTTTTTTTTTACTCTCCTCCCAAATCTGCAATGAAAGTAATCAGCATGGTCTCAACACTATGACCACAAGTGGCAGCTGAAAAAAAAAACATTCGGTTACACGCACGAAACCTAATTATGTTATGAAACGTTATGAGTTGCTGCAGGTAAATTAAAGAAAAAAGATTAAAAATTATCAGAACGCAAAAGGTCAAAAAAAAAGGATCCCGTGAATCGGTCAGGCTGACAAAAAAACAAGCAGCATATAATGTCAGTAACATTTAAAGCAAAGGCGGGCTAAAAACATTTCATATAACAATCAATAATTCTGGCCTGCAGAAGATGCTCAAATTTCGATCAATCTTAGTTTGCACGTAAGCCGAATAGCCCGTAATTATGAAGTCCATTCCATCTTCCACTTAGCAACGAACGGTTGGAGCAAACTCGTCGACTCAATTAACGCAGTGAAAACGTATTCCATCGCCTGCGTCAATGTTTGATGACGTGTGAGCTGACCTTTTTAGAATAGCGAGAAATATTCGCCTTGATATGAATTCTTCATTTAAGTTAGCCCACGTAAGAGACAGGGTCTTAAAAAGCGAAAAATACCAATCCTGTTCTATTTCGGTGCACTGTGAGGACGAAGATTCAACGTGCTTCAAATAGTCGTCATAAGTCCATTAAACTCATCACTTGCCTCTTCAATTTGCTCATTTTTGCTCTCTGAATATTCTTATGGTGCGTTTATTAGGAGTGTTCAGTAGGCCGCTGTTCAAGACTGGCTTTCATGCTCATTGACGATCGATGCCATGGGCACAGCGCAAGGCCCCGGCTCAGTCATGACGATCCGACTCAATGTCATGATGCGCGCTATCATTCGTGCCACTTCTCTCTGTGTAGCATCTATCACGCTCGTCGGGGCGAAATAAAAGAGAAAGCACTCAAAAGTGTGCCCTATAACTCCGTTCGTTCTTAATTCAAGGAATGTTTGCAGCAATGTATTCGTGAGGCAATAAAGTCCGATAGAAAGGTCAGATTGCTTAGTAATGGGCTTCAGGACACCTTTCATGGAGTATTTTTGATGATCATTGGTAATATGACGCGTTTCGCTCTTCACAAAGAAGGCAAAAAAATGAAAGATGGAAGCTTGCGTTGAAAAATTCGAAAACAGGGGATGGGTGTTGGAGGTTGCAGTACCCACCTCCTGTTTTTGACGTTTTGCTGTTGTCATGCCTGCCAAACATGCGAAGTTTTGCAAAAGTCACGGACGTGGCACTGTAGGTTGCACCTGCCTAATGGGTGTGTTCAGATACATCCAAAGGGTAGATTGCACCGACGCAGATGGGGCCGCCATCTTTAGGTACTAAAATGTCGGGAACTTCTGTGAGGAGGAACGTGGCAGCATGATGGACACTCCCTTCGTTTTAGGATCGATTTAGTGATAATGAACTGACGAATTGCAACTGTCAAGTGTCAAGCGTATTGTGGCACACACGTAACGACCATGCGTGCTGACGTCACCGCGAGCGCCGTCTTTAGGTACGTACACTGTGAGAACCAGTGTCTTAGACCTCAGGTGAAAAAAATATATCTCACCGACTTGTCCATGTTCAAATTCTGGCTTTATTCTGGCTGTAGGTGGCACTTCATGGTGTATTTCGTGTAACATCAAGTTTATATCTAGTGCCTATTTGTTTTTGTTTTATGTTTAATCTTAAATCATGGCTGCACATAGCGCAGCACTTGAGACACTATTTCCAAGAGGTATGATCGGCTTTGACTCCATTTTACTGGACTTCTACATTTTGTGAAGATATTTGAAATGCGTGAATACTTGTGTCTTGTGTAGCGTGGGAAGCATTTTTTTGCATTTATGAACTGAGTGCGTGCGTTATACATACACACACACACACACACACACACACACATATATATATATATATATATATATATATATATATATATATATATATAGGCAGGCATGGTGGTTGAGTGGCCGTAGCGTTGCATATAGTCTAGTAGATCCTCCGTGAGCGGTCACAACGTGGTTTATTTCGACGTTTCGGCCTAGAGTCTGGCCTTCATCAGGAATAAAGATACAGTTTGTCGGTGCTCAGCTTTATACAATCTCAAATCAGAGGGCAAGGTAAGAGGGAAAAAAAAGAGAAGAAAAAAAAGAAGAGAAAAGAAAAGGAAAGAAAAAAAAAGAAAAAAGAGAAAAATAATATACGGTGAACGCCCCTCGGGTGCCCCCCTTCCACTTTTCCCTCCACTCCCCCCCATCTCTCTCCCCCCTCTCCCCTTCACCTTTCTGATGTCAGCGGTCTGTGTATGTTTCCGCTGACATCAGAAAGGTGAAGGGGAGAGGGGGGAGAGAGATGGGGGGGAGTGGAGGGAAAAGTGGAAGGGGGGCACCCGAGGGGCGTTCACCGTATATTATTTTTCTCTTTTTTCTTTTTTTTCTTTCCTTTTCTTTTCTTTTCTTTTTTTTCTTCTCTTTTTTTTCCCTCTTACCTTGCCCTCTGATTTGAGATTGTATAAAGCTGAGCACCGACAAACTGTATCTTTATTCCTGATGAAGGCCAGACTCTAGGCCGAAACGTCGAAATAAACCACGTTGTGACCGGTCACGGAGGATCTACTAGACTATACATATATATATATATATATATATATATATATATATATATATATATATATATATATATATATATATATATATATATATATATATATATATATATATATATATATATATATATATATATATATGCGTGTCTGTGTGTGTGTTTATTTCATGACGAGAAATGTTGTGCAATAGCAAATGAGTAGCCGGCGCCACGCATCGTCACCAGCTTCTCCTTACATACATATGTTTTTAAAATCTATTTGGAGGAGCTAAAAACGAAGTTTATTTATATTTTCTTGAATCATAGTAATTGTTATGGTATGACAAAGACCGTATGTTGCGTAATGGCACCCTTGCCATTGACTCCGAAATCTGTCCTTCCGTCAACGATGATGGACAAGTCACATATAGCAATCAACCGCTTTATTTCTTACTAGTGTAGTAAGAAATACATCATGATTTAACAACTTGTGCTGTGATCGAGATTTTATACATGCTTGCCAAAATGTTGAAGAAAGAAAACTACAATGGAGAAGCAATGCATGTTGCCGCCTCTAAAGTTTCCCACACATATTCCCCACACATTTTATTTCCCCTATATATTCTTCGCAACAATAAAAAAGACTTGTCTATTCCAGCGATATATTTCTTGTCTAAGCTTCATCCCACTCTTGAATACTACGATGGGCGAAACATGGATTACACTTAGCAAAAAATACTCGAGTTCGTTTTGAACTAAAACCTGTTCACAAAACGATTAAAAGTGTGATCCTCACGTCCATTACGATACATTACTTTAGCGTTGGAGTTTCCAAAACGATCCTCTTATTATGGAGTCCCATCTTGGTATTAGTTATTCGACAATACCCAAACATGAATTCACTAACAGAGCGCCCTTAGCGTGATGCAAGGCACTGCAGAGTCACTGCAGAGGCACTGCAGCCTGATGCTTCGTTTAAAAAAGAAAAAAAATGTGACACGTCTGCCGATCATTGCTCCTTTTACGCCACTTCTGTTGATTGCTCGCTGCTCATTGCGTGTTGAGGTTATGGTGAAAGCTATATATAGCGGAGCAAATCCGCATTGTCGCGCCGCGGGAGAGCAGCATTGGATGCCGCTGGTTCGGCAGACACATGGTGTAATGGAAGACGCAAAAATTCTCTCGGGTGTCGTATTTTTTTATCCCGTCTGCTACGACACGCACAACACTCGCTGAATGCCGAATGAATAAGCACTCATAGGGGCGTCAGAACAAAGCCATGTGCAGGCGCCGAGGAATGGCACTCGAGGCCCCACGAGACTGTACGTGCCCTCGGCTGCGTTGACGAGATGGCAGCTGCTCCGCCGCCCGACGGTGAAGCCCCAGCGGGCGAGCCCACCTTATCCGCGTCGTTCATACAGAAATTCGTTTAGCGTGTTCCACACAGCCGCATCGAGTTCATGAATGAAAAATATTGATTAATACCGTGGGCGAATTTATGCCTGAATGCTGCCGACTCACGGTGACACGCGATTCGTCTTTCATTGTAATTCATTTTAGGATATTATAACCCATATGTCCTATGACTTTGTGCCTCCATACGCATATTAGTCTACGGCCTTTCTCAAAAGCGCGATGAAGTGTTATTAACCGTCACAATGATCTAGTGGTTATGGCACTGAACTGCGGACCCAAAGGTCTTGGTATCGAATTTCGGCCGAGGAACCCTCAATAGAAGCGAAAATGCTCGAGGTTCGTATACTTAGCTTTAGCTGCACTGCAAGAACCCCAGGTGCTCGAAACTTTTTGAAGCCTCCCCTACAGCGTCTCTCATAATGCGATGGTTTTGGTTCGTTAAGCCACAACAATTATTATTACGAGGTGTCAATGTGCGGCTAACTACGACACTATGCCAACTGCATGTGTCCACCTCAACAACAAAACCCTGTCGGAACACTGAGTGCTAGGATGCCGACTCGAACTGACGGCACACCAGAAATCAATTAAGGCCTTACTGAACCTTTTTCGTGTTAGTAGCTTATTGAGTAGGCCATTGTCCTCCCGCCCTGCACCCTCCTTTTTTTTTCTTCTGCCTCTTTTCGTGTGCCTGCCTCTTTCTCCGATTTCCCTTCCAACTTTCTTTCCCTTTTTCCTTACCCTTACTGCAGGATGGCAAACCGGATGCGGCGATTCTGGTTGCCCTCCCCGCCTTTCTCTCAGTTCATTCTACCCCTCTCACTCAGAACCTAGCCAAGGTATTGTCGCTGAAAACTCGCCGCTTTTTTCTCACATTGCAAACAAACTTTACAATAATGCAAAGTTTGTTTCATAGAATGAGTACGAAAAGCCTCTAAGATAAGAAAAAATCATTATTTGATTGCTCCTTCTAATATTATATCTCTGTAGCAGCAAACATCTTTACATATATAGGTTGATACATCAATTATGACATAAGTAATATAAATGAATTTAAAGAAATTGGAAGAAATTAATGGAAAGAAGCGGATAGATCGAAATAGAAGAATTGGAGTCTATCTTGCTAAGAGGCCATCGCCGCCTAGAGATTTTCAAAACTGGCCTCTAGTAATTATTGCGAAAAAACAAAATTAGGCCTAATTCACCAGCGAAACCAAAACCGAAGCGCCAAAAGGTGCTCCAAGCTCACGGCCAGAAAAACTCTATGTTGACGAGCACAATTGTGACGAGCACAAGTTCTACAGTCGTCAACGCACTTGCACTTTGCGTGCTATAATTCCCAGCGCAGCCCGTGTACACAGAAAACGAAGTCCATCGATATGTGATACAACGACACCTGTTCGTTCTGGACGTCTCGGAATACAGCAGTTGCGCTCTTTTATGTTTCGATTCAGGTTTTGCTGACGAGCAGATGGCCTCCTTCTGTTCTGCAAAGAATTTGAAATGGGATTTACTTTGTAGATGAATATATATGCCCACATCATACAATGTAAGTTTATCACCTCTCCATAGTGCTGGTGCTTTGGGGAGCTTTGTGAGGGCCACCACTGGTGTAACATAGCTGTTGTTGGCGCAAGGGTATCTTTAGGACTAGCTGTTATTGCAAATTGTGTACAGCGCAAAAGAGACGGAGGGAAGGAGGTAGTGCTATTAGCCCCGAGAAGTTGGAGCGGCAGCACCTGATAGGAGGCCTGGATGACGTCATGGCAATGACTTAGACGCCCGCCGTTTAGCGCCTACATAACATGCCCTCGCATCGTACGCTGTTTGCGATCACATTTCTCCTTGAGATTAATGACGAAAGCAGCATCGATAATGCTCCTTGTAAAATGACGAAAAACTTTTGTTCAGTAATGTCCAACGGTTATGGCACTCCACCGTACTCACTTTTATCAGCTTTGTTGATTCTTGCTGCAACTTGAAGATGGGTTCGATTACCGGCAGCAACAGCCGCGTTCCGACAGCAGTGAAAAACAAGATCATGCCTGGTGGTAAAAAGTGTACTACGCAGGTCCCGTGTTCAAGTCGTGGTTTTTGCACGTAAGACAGCATACTTACATTAACATATAATTGCTTTCTTCACGAGCCACGCCGTGGTGTTCTAGTGGCTAAGGTACTCCGCTGCTGACCCACAGGTCACGGGATCGAATCCCGGCTGCATTTTCGATCAAGGCGAAAATGCTGTAGGCCTGTGTGCTTAGATTTGGGTGCACGGTAAATAACTCCAGGTGGTTGAAATCTTCGGAGTCCTCCACTGCGTAAACTCTCATAATTATATGGTGGTTTTGGGACGTTAAACCCCACATATAAATCATGCTTTCTTCATGAGCAATTTTTTTGAAATATATGAGGCGTTTTTTTTTTTTCAAAGAACGATGTGCAGAAACTGAAACTAGGCTAAATTTCACTGGAACGCAGCACATGCCTAAGTATCTCCAATTTCTCGAACAGTTATAATCAAAATGGAGCAATTTATTGTTGTCACATGAGCTCAAAAATGCAGTTTCTAATAAATAATGAGCCAAGTACTCCAAATGTTCATTAAAATATAGCATTGCGCTAACAAACATGATAAAATCCACCAACATTGTCCCACCCACAATGTTTTGTTTGTGTCTTAGTTGCTTTGTTATCGTGTTTACGCTCCACAATTAGGTTTCCTAGCACGAGTTTGCACTTACAGAAGGATATGAAGTTCAATGAAAAAACTCTATTTTATTGGTTAGGAGGTTGATGTGTCTACTTTTTTTTGCATCTTAGAGATTATTTCCGACTTTAGCTCAACAGTATCTTGTCCTCCGTTACCTCTAACACTCTATATTTGAAATGAAATAGGCATGAAATAAAGATATTGGCCATCTATCTATTCTCTAAAGACGAATGATGATATGTGGGGTTTAACATCCCAAAACCATCATTGGATTATAAGAGACGCCTTAGTGGAGGGCTCCGGAAATTTCGACCACCTGGGGTTCTTTAACGTGCACCCAAATCTGAGCACACGGGCCTACAACATTTCCGTCTCCACGGAAATGCAGCCGCCGCAGCTGGAATTCGAGCCCGCGACCTCCGGATCAACAGCCGAGTACCTTAGCCACTAGACCATCGCGGCGGGGCCTCTAAAGACGAAGAAGTGGTCACAAATGGCATGGCATAAAAATAACTGCCACACTTTTCAAGGTCTTCAATCGATGCCAGGAACCAAGAAAACACTGATGTGAGTCCAGAATAGTGCGCCTTTCGCTAGGAAAGACCACTTGCTCTTCAAGTCTAGTGATCGCCGTTACACCCATGCGTCGAAGCACAGCATCGACAGAAGCACTATGATGTCAATTCTGTCGCAAAATGTTGCTCTACTGTAAATTCGAACTATTTTACACTTATTTTACGAGCTAATTTATTTACGAATGAAATGTTTCTATCAATATGAGCCAAATACAAATTTTACTCTACAATACTGACTATATTTGGCTATAGAAATTTTAGCCCCATTATAGATTTGTGGTACTTAGGAGAGAAGAACATACTGGCACAAAGTTATTTGAGCAGTCCCAACCTTATTGTCAGTAGAAAAAAGTGTGTTTTTCTCAATGTCATATATAGTGCATTAGGCTCTTTTAGAAAAAAAAAGACCTCATCTGTTCTTACTTCGCCAAGAATCGTATCGGGACACATGCGCCTATCTGGCCACGGACAGATTTTTTTATTTTTTTGCTTAATTTCATGCAAAACTCCACGTGCAGTTGCAAAAGCCGATGCGATATCGAGGCTAACAACGTATCTTCAAAGCGCTTGACCGAGAACACCACCACAGCTGTTGTTTTAGTTGTATTAGTGTTTTCTTATGTATATATTCTCTCACTCTTCTAGTATTTTCATTCCACACTTCCCTTGAAGTAATTTCGGGACTTCATTTCAGTAAACACTAGTTGGGTTTACTTGTGCCAACTTTATACAGCATCGTAGCAAGCAATGGTGCTGTTACACTAAATAGCCCACTCGTGAATTATTTTTCCTTCTTGATTATCTCCACGTTTCATCAGCTTGTACGTGGATATAACGTGGGAGACCAGACACTGACTCATTGAGGTGAAGTACGTTTAATTATCACGTGGGCTACGTTAGTGAGAGAACCATCAAAACTGTTCACAATGCTCATCGCAACTTTCAGACGTTTGCTGTGGAAAGAATTGCAATCAATCGCGATCCCACGCGAATTAAACACTACCGCTTGTGACGCGGCGTTTGATTAGGCCAGCAGTTTCTGCAAATCGGAATATGCAGCCACATAATGGCAGGTGACTACCTGTTTAGGGGAAATATTTACGTGAATAAAGTACAGATAACATGTCAGCATTTCCTTCGAGCATTTGGTATGGGACCGTAATATTTTCTTCGTCGTTTTGGATATACTGAAATATTTTGGTAAACTTATCTAATGTCTGTATTAGCAGAATGAACTTCTTTGTCGAATCACTCGAATAATCTACATAAAAACCACAATGTATTTAGTGAATTGAAAACATAATATTTTATTTATAATTGTTCGGGACAGATGTTTAAACTCCGGAGTGAACGCCAAGCTGTAAAAAAAGTTAGAAGCATCAGCGTAAAGCCTTTAGGAACCAATCTCTCGGCGTAAGCGGTGAAAACAAATGCCTTGCTGTCATGCACCACCATTTTCACAGGGACACTTCTGTTTGGAGGAAAGTTTACCCATCAGATTATCACAGCTTTCTGCAGCTCGCTTAACTTTCGCTAGCAGTGTAAACAGCCGCCTTCTACTATGGTACACTTGCATCGCAACAATGAGCAATTATCACCACCATATCGCATAAGAGCGGGCGCGCAGTGGACACAGAAAAAGGCGATACTTGGTCCCTGAGCAAACGAGGTCTTGCCGTGACGTCACTTAGCCGCGACTGCCACGCCGCCAGTGTTCCTTCATGGGGCTAATAGTAGTACATCGTTCGTCTTTTTTGCTTATTCGTTGCGTCACTTTCTGCGCTGTACGCAAATTTAATTTGGTGTTGAATATGTAGTTTTTGTTCCTATGAATCCTATCAAGATAGTTAAGTAACGTTGAATACGCTTGTCGGCCTTTTTTATGTGGAACAAGTTAGTATTTATAATATTTGGGGTTTTACGCCCCAAAACCGCGATTTGACTTCGAGCTATGGCGTAGCGAAGGACTCCGGAAATTTGTTTCTCTGGTGTTCTTTAACATACATTGGGCACAAATTAGTTGGCGCACGCCTTCAAAGCTTTCAAGTCACAGCACCCTCCACAGTCCTCGGGGGAAGGCAGCGGCGCATAGAGTTCAGACATGCCCATGAGCGACTGCATTTTCTCCGGGTGCCCCGCCACGGTTGTCTAGTGGCTAAGGTACTCGGCTGCTGAACCGCAGGTCGCGGGATCGAATCCCGGCTGCGGCGGTTGCATTTTTTGTGGAAGCGGAAATGCTGTAGGTCCATGTGCTCAAAATTGGGTGCACTATAAACAACCCCAGATGGTCGAAATAGTCCTCCACTACGGTGTCTCTCATAATCGTATGGTGGTTTTGGGACGCCCAACCATAAATAATAATTAATCAATCAAACGTTTTCTCTGGGTATAGTTCCAGGTGATTTGGGTACAATATGACTTACGCCTGGATGTGTGAATGCTTAGTAAACAGTCACAACGCTAACTTGTGAATCAACCCCTCATGGTTGCGTCAGGAGATCTGTGAGTCCGTCAGTACAACGCAATCAAGATTAGGAGCTATAGCTACCTAACAACGTGAATATTTAGCTGAAAAACACCCACACATGTGAGAAGACAAGACAGGCTTTGCGAACAAATGGTTTATTACATAGATTGCAATGAAATGTATATATCACAGTTGTGCGTAGTCATGCCGAGTGCATAACAAGGCAACTCCACTTATCAGGCTAAGGACGTATGGCATCGGAAAACCTAACCACGCTCTTGGACAGGGACTAATGGGTCACTAACAAATTTAGTTCTTTTTTTTCTATAGTACACCTCCCATTGTGCACGGGATGATTTGTTCCAGCTTCTTCCTAGAATCTTGGCCTCTCATAATATTGGCTCACACGAGCATTTTCGTCAATGGAAAGAAAAATTGGCACAGTCTACTGTCTTTAGATTTTGCGCATACTCCCATAATCGGTAAGGCAGTTGCCTGTCTGTCCCATGTACGACTTTCCGCAAGACAGCGGTGCGTCGTACACTAATCATTGCACACATTTCACAAAGGGCGAGGCATGCATCTTTGAGGTTCCTTCCTTCTTGTAGCCCTCAATTGTTGTGAGAGCACAAAGTTGCGTGAGTTTGATTGGTACAAAAAAAAACAACATGGACCCCAAGCCTAATCACAGTTCACAGTTCAATTCAATACTTTATTCATCATTAGTACAGAAAGA
This sequence comes from Rhipicephalus microplus, assembly GCF_043290135.1. Lineage (NCBI taxonomy): Eukaryota > Metazoa > Arthropoda > Arachnida > Ixodida > Ixodidae > Rhipicephalus > Rhipicephalus microplus. Next base: position 159,399,280 of record NC_134710.1, read on the forward strand.
GGTCCCGGAGTTAAAAAACTGTCAGGAGGACCTCCTACCAGTCATTCGTCAATATCAATAAATTGCATGTAATGGTAAAAAGCGCATTAACTACTTCCTTATGTTATGTGAAACCTTGTGTATCTATGGTACAACTACCGGCTTTTCCCCGGTGGTTCCAAATCAGTTGTTTTCCGTTTTGCGCTGCCCTTCAGTTTTTGAAGTAGGCATTCAGCCACTCCCATCATAGCCGATCCTGGGAATCCTGCGGACAGTAGTCATTCCAACTGTTTTCAGAAATACCTCCAAGCTACGTATTAGAATACAGGTATATACCCGACTTTATGACACGTGAACCAACGGGAGCAGCTGTACCTCAAGTAACCAAAGAGGGAGTTCTCCAGGCCGTGAGACCAGCTGGTGCGCTTTATGTTGAGCTTTCATCTTACCAACTAGATTACTTCTACGTGCCTGAATTTATGGGGAGAGAGAAGCCTACTGCTGTGCATGTGAAGGAAAGGGAACCAATCGCTATAGAACCCGCCGTGGGATGCAACTCCACCTGGTTATGAAGTTGAAGTACCCTACGTACAAGATATAGCTTACAAGAAACCTCATGTAGAAGTTATTGAGAAGGAGAACACCAAACCTCCTATAGTCTCTAATCAGGAAGTTACTGAGCATGCGAAAGTCCAACCTCCAAGCGACGAATTTGCGCACAGGTATATACCCGATATTATGACACGTCAACCGTCGGGAGCAGCTACACTTCAAGTAGCGCAAGAAGGAGCTCCTCCAGGCTGTGAGACCAGCCGGTGTAACTTATGTTGAGCCTCCAACTTACCAACTAGATTGATTTATTGATTGATTTGTGGGGTTTAACTTCCCAAAACCACCACATGATTATGAGAGACGCCATAGTGGAGGGCTCGGGAAGTTTTGACCACCTGGGGTTCTTTAACGTGACCCAAATCTACTTACCAACTAGGGTACATCTATGTACCTGATAGTAAAGGCGGAGACTCCCGCTGTCCATTTCAAAAAAAAGGAATCAGTCCTGCTAGAAGCCGCGGTTACGGTCGTAAATCACGCAACTCCACCTGGTTATGAAGTTGAGTTACCCTACGCAGAAGATCACGCTCACGGTAAACCTCATGTAGAAGCTCTTGAGAGGGAGAAGACGCATTCTCTGGAAATTTTGAAAAAGGAAGTCCCCGAGCGTGCCAAAGTCCAACCTCCAAGCTACGAATTAGAATACAGGTATATACCCGACTTAATGACACGTCAGCCATCGGGAGCAGCTACAGCTCAAGTAGTGCAAATGCAAGCGCTCCAGGCTGTAACACCAGCAGGTGTACTTTATACTCAGCCTCCACCTTACGAACTGGAGTACCTTTACGTGACTGAATTTATGGCGAAAGAAGAGCCTACTGCTGTGCATGTAAAAAAAAAGAAACCAATCGCTATAGAAGCCGCCGTGACGGTCATAAAGGACGCAACCCCACCTGGTTATGAAGTTGAGGCACCCTACGTAGAATATACAACTTACAAGAAACCTCATGTAGAAGCACATGATATGGAGAATACACAACACCCTCAAGTTTCCAAACCAGAAGTGGCTGAGTATGCCAAAGTCCTACCTCCGAGCTACGAATAGGAATACAGGTATGCACCCGACTTAATGACACGTGAAGCGTCGGGAGCATCTGTACCTCAAGTAGCGCAAAAGCAAGCGCTCCAGTCTGCAAGACCTTCAGGTGTGCTTTATTTTGAGCCTCCACTTTACGAACCACAAAATTATGTGGGCGCTAAAACGTTAAAGACACGGAATAACTCAGCCAGGAGCCATTGTCGTCATGATCGAAAGCGATCTTCTTCCTGTTTGCCTTCACTGGTTGGCTTCGTTCATTTATTTGCAACATTTAAAACGTTGAAGGCGCGGAATAACTCAGCCAGAAGTTATTGTCCCCATGATCGAACGCGATCTTCTTTTTCTTCTTTGCCTTTACTGGCATGCTTCGTTTATTATATTTGCAACATCTTGCCCCGCCCCAGAAAAAAAAACACGAAGTCTGGTCCAGGCTTCGGTGGAGCACGACAGCACTAGTTAACCATGATCAAGATGTACATGCCATGCGTTATTCATGACAGCGTCTAGAAACATCGATTCTTCCGGTCATGTTGCACTGTAACGTCACAGTCGACCATTCGACTTCGGTTCGAAGTTTGACGATACCTATGCGGAGGTCACGATACTTCATTACTTCTTTTTTCCGTCGCTTCCAATGGCGATATCGTAGCTTCGTGAGAGAATCATTACTGAGAGCCTGTGTTGCAGTTGCTGTGTCACATGAGCTGGGATCCGGATGAAAAGAGACTGGATCCTGACGAGTCTGAGTGCAGGGAATAGTGCAGAGAAACTAAAGATTATTGAAGGGCTTGTCTTTCATTTATTCGAGGCTCATTTCGGAGTTGCCCACTTTTGGTCTTGTACACATTAGCGTCTGCTCCTCACCGCAAGTGGTCGACAGATAAGCTCTGCTTCCAAGTTCGGGCAGCTGTTCGGTTTTCACAGCGTATGCTATTCAAATCGTGGCGTATTATACCTAGAGCAAAAGGTCTTGTCGTTGCTGGAAACGGTACGCGTGTTACTCATCGTTCGATGAGGTCGTCACCTCGATTATAGTGGTCGGCTGTACACAGTGGTTCTGCGGAGGGTCAGCTGCCAGAGTGCTTGGTTTTCTGCTTAATCTGTTGAAGCTTTCGGTCAAATAAACTTAAACTGCAGTCAGTTGTACCCATAAATTAATGATTCGGGAAAAAACTGTGGAATATCCGTTGTATATTTCTCGTCTGCGGCATCCACATGCAAGGAGCTCACCAAGAGATGAGATTCACTAACAGCAAGGGTCTTCTTATTAATAGGTCCTTGTATGCTCCAACCAAAGATTGTCTCCATCGCCACTAAACCTGGTACGTTTGTACATCGGACAACTTAGCCAGTGTTTACTTGTCACCTATAGTCTGACTCAATTAGCAAACCAATTCCGGTGTCTGGTGTGTCTTTAGGCCAGTAGTCGTTCGCGAGCACCTTGCCTTGTCTCTTTGATTCTTGAATGAATGCGTTGTTAGCTGATGACATAGCTACGTCATGACAAATGAAAGGCCCAACTAGTGCTTCTATATCGACTGTGACGCTCTTGTACCAATTTCGAAGCTGTAGTTTCACTATGTTTCGCTTATTAGTTGCTGAGGTCAAAGTGCTTCCGAAGGTGTTTAGCGCAAGATATGGCTCGCAGATCACTTTAAGGTTCAACTTGTGGGCTAGCTCTTCTTAAATAAATGTCCTCTGGCTACCTCCATATAGAATACCATGAACGCATTTGCTCCTGTTGTTGTCGATCAACTCAGTGCTGAATGTCGGAAGATAGACCACATTGTCCCTAGGTGGTTGGCCAGTGGACTATACGTCTTCGCAGGACGAAACATCATTTGAAGAAATGCACACTGTGACATATCCTGAAGTTCCTGAGGTTCCTGCGGTCGTCGAAGCCCTCTTGTAATTAGGATTTCACATGCTGGAAGCATGTCTTCTGCAGCAGGAACTGCAGGTAAGCTTAACACGGCACTCTTTCGCTCGGTGGCCTTTTGATGTGCAGCGAAAACACCGGCTGCTTTTTTGCAGCTGCTCTTTCTTGACCTCAAGAGGAATAACGGTGTGGCAGCTGCACGTCCCATGCTGATCAGTACGGCAGAAGAAACACTGCAACCTTGCCGTAGATGCCATGTGCATCACTGACGTCGTAGGGACATCACCATTCATTTCGTCAGTGCGATCGTCTGTTTCAGGACTTGAACTTGGTGTTGCATGCTGTTCTCTGCTTTCGAGCTCCGCCTGCATGAAGAGTAAAAGGTCGTTCAGCTCCGCGTCGAATGCTGCTGCCGCATCTACTGGTGCACTTGACGAGGAGGTTCGAGCAGCAGATACGTCGGAAGGCTGTGTGAAGGCGCAGCGCTGTTTTTCTCTAGTGAAAGAAAGACTAATGTCCCACGGTAGAGCTTTCTGCAAGATATCAATAAGCATATATAGCTGAATACATTAAGGTCGGCACGTTCAGGGCTCCAAGGCAGCAAATATTCAACTGCGTGGCATCATACAACCTTCGCAGACCTCGGATATCATTGGCGGATGTCACCATTGGAAGATTTCCCAGTGCCGTCAGATGGTGCTGAATAAACATTGTTTTATGGCCGAATCTCTCCTTCAATGTATGAATGGCGTCGGCGTAAGAAGATTCGGTCGTGGGCAAACCCGCGATGGCTGTCGCTGCGTCACCAGATACGAAGCTCTTCAGGTAGTAAAACTTTGTGAATGGCGTCAGGTCGTTATTGCGGTATGTCAGCTGTTATAATTGCTCCCAAAAGCCTGTCCACTATGCAATGTCGCCTTTGAATGTTGAGATCAGAAGCTGCGGCAACCAGGGTGTCATAAATCTTGCGGCAGCCTCGTGGTTGAAAGTCATGACTGCTGTGCTTTCACCGCTGGCCGCTAGCGCATGGCCGGCCTGTGCTCGTTCTATTTGTGAAAGTTTGCAACGTATCTCGGCGAGCTTGCTCAGCGCTTCATCTTGGTAATCTGTGGTAGCTGTGTACTCCTCTTCGATACGTTTGGTTTGGATATACTGCTCATACTGCTCGTTAATCTGTGACAGCTCATCGTTGCTACAGTAGAGTAGTTGTTTTACGGCTGTGAGCTTCGCGATGTCGATGCCAGCGGAATGAAGTGAAATTCGCGCTTCCTGAATAATCTTTGTGTTCTGCGCGCGTCGTGCCGATCGCTTGCCTTTGAGTCGATCCATTTCGAGATCACTGCTGCTGGCTGACGTCGTCCAACGCCGATCTTCGCATCTACCAGACGAGTCCTCACCTCCCGTGACGCGAAGCGAGAGTAGAAGCCCTGTGCGCCATGCATAGAAGGAAAGCTCGTCCGCACGTGAAATTTCGGCACCAAAATTATGTGGACGCTAAAATGTTAAAGGCGCGGAATGACTCAGCCAGAAGCCATTGTTTTTGTTCTTGTTTTTGTTCTTGCTCTTGTTGCCCTTCACTTGTGGCTCATACCCACTGTGGGGGATCGGCCAATAATTGAGTGGTCTTATAGAGTATTATTCTATTTTAGAGTAAAGGAACTTACAATTTTTTTAAAACGTTACAATTTTCTGAATGAAAAGCCATTGTCGCCATGATCAAACGCGATCTTCTGCTTTTTCTTCTTCTTCTTCTTTTTTGCCTTCACTGTATGGCTGTGTTTATTATATTTGCAACACCCCTTCTACTACATGTGTGCACCATTTTCGCCAGGCCGATTTCAGGCAGGATACACCGATGCCCCTCTTAACAAGCTTTGAGTGAAAAGAGTCATACAGTAGGAGTTCCTCTCACAGGGGATTACATTAGACATATGTGACACTCGCAAAACCGCAAATTGATATATAAAAACTGTAGCTTATTACATTGGAGCAGATCTCGCGTGAACGATAAGCCCGTGGACTTTGGGAGGCGTACCATATAAATAAAAACAACTAAACGGGTTAGTGACACGTCAATGTGCCTGCACAAGAGCAACATTAGGTTTTTTATGGCATATGTCATTATACTAACAGGTGGCGTTGCGGTAGTGTGCGCTCGGTACGACTACGCGCCACTGTGTTATTTCATCGCCACCATGACAATAAAGCACTTGTAAATAGCTTCTGTCCTGTCTACTCACATGCGTGCGTAGCCGGTATCGGGAAAAAGACAGGCGCTTACTTTTACTTCCCCTCTTGCTATAGTCGCGTGGAACCGACGCTGAGCTACGGTCATGTACAGTCGTCAGCAAGCTTAATTCAAATGCTCCACGGCGTGATCTGGATTGGTTTAACTGATACCAGTCCCGAAGTGCGGGGTGCTGTTGACAAACTAATACCTCGGTATGCTTTGATGATGTTATCATGCATGAGTAACATCTTGGCTAAAGAACCCGAAGCTACTTGGTTCTGTCGTCAATCAAACTTTTTCAAGACACGCTGCGGAGCGTTCAAGTAAAGCTTGCTGACAACTGTACATTAACGTGCGCGTGTAAAATTTGAAAGCACCTTCTCTTTATTAAGATGCAATGAACTCATAGCACGTGAACTGTACAGTTTTATTGCATATTGTATGACATCACTGCGAGATCCAACTTTCCCAGTACACATTTCGACCACCACCACACATATTTTCCATATCCACTTCCAACGACACATCATTGTACACTTGATTTACAGCACACGTGCACACACCACCCACAGCAACCCTGTGCGTGCGCTCGATATCCACACTCACAAGCATTACCTTACTATATGCCAGGTAGAATGAAACATACAATGTATCGCTTTTACATTATTGCCGGTTGTGAAATACCAAGCGCACGTGCTTATGTTAGGAGTTATCGTTCATTAAAAGTTCAGCACATCAGCAGAAAGTTCGACCACAAATCAACAGAATGTCTAAATAGGCTTTCACAATCACATTCTTAAGTATTTTAGGCATATCCGGAATTTACCTCTTTTTTAACACGAAAGTGTTTCATGCTGGGCTCCGCTGGCGTATTTCGGTCGTGGATATGACGTTGTAAAATATATGTGTACAGAGTGCTAAAAACGTGATCGAAAAGTACCGTAGCGGGGCTAGGAACCAGCGACCTCATGCTCCGCAGAGCGCGACGCAAACGCCTATAGACCACACAGCGCACATTACTCGCTTGCTAGCGGCAAGCCATATGTATACACACTGTGTGCCGTTTTCGGCATTCTGTGCGACCTTTCGTACCGAAGCCCTTACAGTGCTATAAGTGCATGAAGATGGGCCACGTGAGAAGCGTATGCGAAAATAGGACAGTATGTCCTCGTTGCACGGAAGCTCATTCTGCAGATGTCTGCGAAGCAACTACCCTCAAATGCTCGAATTGTCATGGGTCACATGCAGCTTCGTCAAAAGAATGCCCCAAAATCTAAAGAGAAATAGCGGTATTGAAAGAAATGGTCAGAGACAATTCGTCGCATCAAGAGGCTGCCAGGACCGTCCGAAAGAGGCGTCATCATCGCCGCAGTTCATCAAAGAATGCCGCAGACGCTGCATCGAAAGCGCCACTCCACCACCCTTCTCTTCCACCACCCTTGCCTCCCAGACCGAAAACGGCCAGCACGGTCAACAAACCAACGAGCAGCACTGTTGCAGACGAATCAGTTTGGCCTTCATTGCCGAAATCACAGCAACCTGCAAATCCCAAGCGCACATCGACAGTCACTACACTCCAGCCAGCCGCTGACAAGCTGCCTGAGGAGGACACAGAAGTCATCACAATGTTCCGAACACTACTGGATGCCATGCGAAAGCTGTGCAGCAGCCTGAAGTCTCCACTCGCTCAGAGTGCACTACAAGTACTGGATGCTCTAAGTCCAGTATTAGCAAGTCTCCAGTAGCAACCATGGCTCGACCAATTTTCTCCTTCCGCAACGAGGTCCGACAAGCGTCGATAATGCAGTGTAACGCGAGAGGCCTGAGATCCCGCATCTCTTCATTCCGTCAGTATATATTCATGAATTGTATTCCTATAATAGTTATATGTGAACCAAACGTGCAACAACCTCCTATACTATCAGGGTATGAATCTTTCGTTTCTTCAACGTGCGAGGAACGCAGCAAGGTAGTTGTTTACATTCGCACAGATTTCACATATGTGCATCATGCAGTTCAACCGCATGACGACAATCAATATGTCTGCTTACGTGTTAAAAAGGAAAAAGTGTCATTCACACTCATTGGTGTCTACATATCGCCATCCGGACGATTTGAACAAGACCGACTACGAGACATACTGACAACAAGAACGGGCCCGTGGGTTATAACTGGAGACTTCAACGCACACCACTTAATCTGGGGTAGTTCGACGATCCACGCTAAAGGAAGAAACCTCGTGTCATTCGCCTCCAAGCATGACCTATGTTTCTTAAATGATGGCAGTCCTACATACCTGCGGGGCCTTACGTACAGCAGTTGTCTGGATTTGACTCTGATATCCAGAAACTTCCGGTCGCAAGTGCACTGGTTTTCAGACATCGAAACGCATGGGAGTGACCACATTCCAACTTATATGCGAATAAGGGGTCTTACTAACTCCTCTCCTAGGACCACAATACGCAGAATTGATTGGTCCAAATTTCAGCGACTCATGGAAAATATATGCCGTGAAGACCCTGACCAGAACTTGGAGGATGTCATCAAAGAGGCAATGAGGGAAGCTTCCTGTCTCCTCCCGTTCACCAGTAAGCGTTCAGATTTCGACGTTGAACTGGAAAAACTGCGCGCGCTTCGCCGAAGGGCGGAAATAAGATACAGGCGGACGAAAGCAATATTGGACTTGAGGCCGGCACGACGCATACAGAAAAAAGTCCAACGACGTTTAGACAAACTTGAACAGGAACGCTGGAAATCATTCTCCGAATCATTGGATCCCCGAAAGCCGTTTTCACGCATCTGGAGCACTATTCGTGGCCTGCGCTCGACTCCCCAACAAAGACATCCTTTCATGGCTTTAGCCTTACATTTAGGCCACACCCAACTTGAAGTGGCAAATGAGTTTTGTACGTGAATCGCTGGTGTGTCCGCCTTGTCCGCTGGCACCATTAGGAGTGGTTATCCCTGAACCCCGCATCTCCGAAATGGACAATCTTTTCACTATAGAAGAACTTGACGCATCTTTGGCGGCTTCCCGACGATCATCTTCACCAGGACCCGATGGCATCACCTACGCCGCTCTAGCCAACCTTCAACAGGAGGCAAGGAGACAGTTGTTAAGCTATTACAATCACTCATGGCAGGCGGGCATTGTTCCCCAGGATAAGATAAGTCGACTTGTACCACTACTCAAAGCAGGGAAGTCACCATTTGATTTGACATCATTTCGCCTTGTTGCCCTCGCAAGTTGCGTAGGTAAAGTCATGGAAAGGATGATACTTACACGCCTAGAATGGTACCTCGAGCGCTACAACGTATACCCAAACTGCATGACGGGTTTTCGGCGAGGTAGGTTATCTCTTGACAACGTGATTGATCTCACAACATTTATCCAGCAACAGAAGAGCCTCAAGCGCATACCACTGGCACTCTTCCTCGACATCAAAGGGGCTTATGATAACGTAACACATAAAGCCATCTTAGACTCGTTGGAAGCTGTTGGAACCGGTGGTCGGGTGTTCCAATGGATCCAGGATTATTTGACGAGAAGGTCCTTTTTGTACAAACCTCAGATGGACCTACCACCAATTACTACACCTCCCGTGGCGTCCCTCAGGGCGCCGTATGAAGTCCAACTTTATTTAACCTCGTGATGGTAGGACTTCGTGAAATTTTGCCAAGTACTATCCTCATATTCATATATGCGGACGATATTTGTCTATGGACTTCGGCTGTAACTCGTCTACAAGTACGTGCAAGAGTCCAGCAGGCTGCCACCCTGACATGCTCATATCTCCGCAAGCAAGGTCTTTCCGTCTCAACGGATAAATGTGCATTGGTTGCGTTTACCCGCAGAGCCATGACACAATACCCCGTTACCATCAATGGGCAAAATATTCCATACCAGAAGAACCATCATTTCCTGGCTGTGATTATTGACAGGGACCTTTCGTGGAGTGCCCACTGCAATTACCTGAAGAGAAGGCTAATTTCTATCGTCCATATAATGCGATTCCTAAGCGGAAAATTTTGGGGTATATCGATAAGCTGAATGATGCAACTATACAGGGCACTGTTTTTGGGATTTTTGCGCTACAGCTTGCCGTTACTGTCAAGTACGTGCAAGACGAACATCCGCACCCTCGAAAGTCTGCAAGGACAAACACTACGCGTGTGCTTAGGATTGCCGCGATGCACCTCAACCTACGGGGCAATTATGATCGCAAGAGAGCATCCAATTCAAACATACATCACCACTGACAATTTGAGAGCCCACATAAGACACCTCTGCCGAGTTCCTGGTAACCATGTTGCAGTGTTGCCACTTCAAAGACCACTAGCAATGTTTTCAAAGATTATTTCTGCCCATATAGAATGCCTTCCTTTTGGCTTCACTCCAGCAACAAGACCAGCGTCACCTCCGTGGTGCCTACAACCACCACAGGTGTGCCTCACTATTCCGGGAATAACGAACAAGAGCCGTCATTCAACAGTGGTCCTACGACAGGTGACATTGTCACTACTCAACAAAAAATACGGCCAGAGGACCCACATTTACACCGATGGATCGGTCTCGGCTGACAGCTCCACAGGTTCTGTTGTCATTTCGGCGTACGAGGTCACTATAAAGCTCAAACTGTCGCATAGGACAACAACCACAGCAGCGGAGCTTGCCACCTTACGTGCTGCTATATTTTATATCGTGGAAGCCCGACTTCAAAAATGGGCTGTGTTCTGCGACTCTAAGGCATCGCTTCAGAGCTTGCAATCAGTTTTACGACAAAGAGAGCATCAACAACTAGTGAATGAAATAAGAGAAGTGATTCACGAAGTTTTATCGAAAGGACATGACGTGGTGTTCCAGTGGTTTACGGGACATTGTGGTATTGTCGGTAATGACCTTGCTGATAATGCTGCCCGATCCGCCCACGCGTACGCCCAGACAACCCCAATTCCATTGTCGAGAACCGACGCTGCAAGCGGCCTTCACTCGTTCGCTAACACCATGTCGGAAACTTGGCTGAGTGACCCCCGTGTCAGGAACCGCCGCCTACACAAATTGAACCCATCGAGAAAGTTTCAAGTTCTATCGGACCTCTCTCGCCAGGATGCAACTTTACTGTGCCGCCTGTGGTTAGGAGTAGCTTTTACAAAGACGTACTCCTTTCGCATAGGAATGGCGGATAGCTCCCGATGTGAATCGTGTGACACTGACGAGACTATAGAACATCTACTGTGTTCATGTGAACGTTTTTCGAGTGAACGCAACTTGCTACGCGAAACGTTAGAGAGACTAGACAGTAGACCTTTCTCCGAAGAGAAGATCCTTGGTTCATGGCTGTACGCATCGCAGGCCAGCAAAGCGACGCGAGCACTGCTAAGTTTTTTAAAGACGACCGGGCTACGCGACCTATTATAAGCGTGCAATGGACAAGGTCACATCTACACACACGTTGCCCTTCAGTTCCCTCTCTCATTTTCTTTAATCCCCTCACCCCTTCCCCCAGTGCAGGGTAGCAAACCAGACGTGCGTCTGGTTGACCTCCCTGCCTTTCATTCCTCCTCCGTGTGCCGTTGGCCCTCCTCAGAGCTCAGTAACTTCAGCGCGTTTTCGTCATAAGTAGCGAGATGGATCAAGGAACGCGCGTTGGGCACGCATGCTCCAAAGGTCGTCGCCCCGCGCGTTGCTAAGCGTATGTGCCTTCACATGGCGTGGTGTTTTCTCTGGCGGGGTTGCTCACTCACGCGCGCGCTCATCTTGGGATTCGGGCTTTTGTGCTTGGTGTGCTTCCACCGCAAGTTTTATTTGACGTTGCAGTGGTTAAAGAGAGCAGGAATGTCACTTCGGGCGCTGCCGCGGCCGCGTTTACGAAAGGAGCGCACTGTTCACACATGAAAAAGTAAGTTGTTCGCGCTCTTCCTGTGTATACTTGTCCATTCGTTTCGTGCGTCTTTCTATCTGTTTGCAGCGTGTTTTAAGTTTCGAGCTGAGACAGTTGTTTGTCCGTGCTCGCCCTGCGTATGCTCATTTCGTGCACGCTTTCTGCTTGAGGTGCGCGCTGCAAGTTTTGAGCTGCTTGTCATTCTTAGCGTGACGTTGCAATGTGCTGCTGTAGCATTCATTTCTTCGCGGCGAAACAATGCACAATAAACGTTTAACTACCTCTGCGATGCCGTGTTTCACCTCTTTGTTAAACACATTCCTGAAAAAGAGAGATCAGCCAAGTTTTTTTCTAGCTGCAGTTGCGAACGCTGCGGAGACGACGCTGATAAAGTAGACGAAGTAGACGCAAAGCTCACATGCTCACTCGTGTTTTTTTACTGCATATATCCTGCGAATCTGACAAACGTTAGCTTGAAGTTAGACCACGTACATATACTTTTTGTGCCACTTTTTGCTGTAAGCTCTGCGATACAAAGCTGAGAATTATGGATTACCAACTAGGCCGAACGAATGCATTGTTCAGTTTTGAGACGCGCTTTTCGTCGATTAGCTGCAAAGACGAAGCTGACGCAGCCGACTCGCAATTCACGCTCTTATTACTTTTTTAGTCGCGTGAAAGCCGTAAGAGGGGAGGAGGAGGTCTTTTCGGGCGCACGCTAATTTGAAACATAAATAATCAAGCTTTTCGCCTTAAGAAAGGCCAAAGTACAGAGAATTTGATCTCAGGACCTCACATGTGCACTGATTTACAGCGTTGCGTCACAAGACCAAAACCGTTGAAGACCTTATGGTAAAGCCCATTTATCATCATCAAAGCGTCCTCACCGCAACGCGGCAAATTGCGCTTAATCACGTCTGCTAGCCTCTCTGCATTTTACGTTTTCTACAAGCGCATCCCAGATCACTGAGGCAGTCGACAACAGAGGTTAAACAGGTTAAGCGAATAGAAGCTAGGCAACAACTGTAGACACTAAGCGCGAAGCCGGTTGATTAGTTTCGTCGTATTTGCCAAACAGCTGCGCTAGCTGTTTTATGTCTGCAGCCTTCGCCTGTGAATGAGTGCAGGCGCCAACGAACATGTAAAGTCTCCCCTCCGCACCCGCTGTGACCTGGAGCACGCTTATATTCTCCTCCCGTTATTCGGAAACTAAACAGCCCGTTGCCTAGGTCCACGAGCTGCCCCGACTGTCTGGCCTGGGCGTGAGAAAAAGCAGCGTGATGGGGAGTGGTGCAAAGAGGTCTTGAAACCAGAGCACACCGAGGCTGGCGGGAGTCGCACAGTCCCGCGGGAAATCGGGGCGTTGAGGCTGCCCGCCGCGTTGCGCAAGAGGACCTGCGTATGTGGGCGGCCTCCTCTTGACGCTTATTCCCTCACTTGGTCCAGTCCTCGGTGTGGGGTGAATAAATATGCGTCGTCAAAGTGGACCCAAAACCACCACTTTCTCTCTCTCGCTTGTCCGTGAGGGTCTCCCTATGCGAGTATTATTCCCAGCGCTCCAAGGCCCCTTCCGCGCTCTCGAGCGTCCTCGGTGAATTCTTAAACAGTCATGCGTTTACGCCTGCGCCTGCGGGCGAAGTGCAACGCTGCACATTCCCGCACATACAGCGCACGCCGTTTGCGCGGTACGCACTTTCGCAATCCATGCTATGATGCACGTTTCATCCGCGCACTCCGTCTCGTCGGCGGAGGTTAGCCGCGAGAGGGCTGCTATTTTAGCTGGGTGACCTTTCATCGGCAACTGTATGGGTTCAGTACGCGGTGTTGCTTACGCCATTTTATAAGCCCGATTTCATAAACGCACAACCGAGCATCTTCATTGCAGCGCGCCAGTGCTTGGAATTTTTGTGCATTCGTACCCGCGAAAGAACATGCAAATGTCGAGAAACGACTCTCCCTTGGGGGACCGGCGAGCCTCACACATCACCCTCGGCCCACACTCGCAAGAGGCAACAAAACGAGCACCGTGCTTCATTCATAGGTGAGTATACATTGCCGGAAATTAAACAAACAAAAATGCTATTACCGTCATCTTTCTTTCACTTGAACAGTACCTCGCTTTACTGCCTGTGCTGCAGCGTTTCATAAAAGTATAGCGGAGCGTGTTTCACTAATACGTTTAAGCACCGTGTCACGGATGTGGTATGTGTAAAAAAGAACAGACCTGTTTCTTCTCTGCATATATTCGTTGCCAACATTTTTCTTTCTCCATTTATTTCGTAGCAGTAATTAACCAACGGGAAATGCCGTTTTCTTACTCTTCACAGGCAAAGTTTTAACTGATCTCTCTCTCTCTCTCTCTCTCTCTCTCTCTCTCTCTCTCTCTCTCTCGGCGTTCTATACAAGGTGTTTCAAGAAATGTGTCCAGTATTCTTTAAAAGTCACAAAAAAAAACAGGTATATGTGTGCTACTTGCGGCGTTGCCTTTACTGTGGCAGAAGGCGTCTTCAGACGCGTATATACATTGTTTACGGCAGTAATTATCAAAATTAACAAGTTAACTTTTTACCAGTGGTGATAGCCAATCGAGTCAAATGGGCGAATTCAAGCCTTTCGTACGAATAGGCCATAGGCAATTTGAAGTTTTGCAAAAGCGGCCACTGGCAATTACCGCGTAGCGATGCAATCTGGCCAATTTAGCTGGCGAAACCAAAACCGACGCACTAAACAGCGCATCTACCATTCACTTCGATAACGCCCTCAGTGCCGGCACTTTCTCTCACCGTTATCAACCGTCAATTTAGACACATCGCTTCGATGCCGCTTATCGACGCTGGCTTATTCTTCTCCCCCAATGCGAGGGAAACAGTGTCGTCATTGAGGGTGTTGTAGAAGTGAATGGTACACTCTAAAAAAAGAGCGAGTAAAAAGGGTGTGTTTTTGTCCCACAACAATAATCGTCATCTATATTGCGTTCCATCTTTGCGCTATCGCCCCACGCCTGGTTCATTCCGGTCATGATCGACATGCCCATTATCAGGGTTACATTGCATTCTCGATAGGAAAGTGGCCAGCTCCGAGTTTTCAAGAAAGTAAGTGCACGCAAGCCTGATGACGATAATTGTTGTGGGACAAAAAGACACCCCTTTTACTCGATATTTTTTTTAGAGTGTAGATGCGCTGTTGGGTGCGTCGGTTTCGGTTTCACCAGCTAAATTGGCCAAATTGCATCGCTCCGTGGTAATTGCCAGTGGCCGCTTTTCTAAAATTTCAAAGTGGCTTTGGAGTATTCGTAGGAACGGCCTGAATTCACCCATTTGACTCGATTGGCTATCACCACTGGTTAAAAAATTAACTTGTATAATTTTGATAATTACTGTCGTAATTAATGTTCGTACGCATCTGAAGATGCCTTTTGTCACAGTAAAAGCAACGACGCAAGTAGCACATAGATACCGCCTTTCTGTGGTTTTTAAAGAATATTGGACATATTTCTTGAAACACTCTGTATAACACTACGTGCAGCACAAACGTATTCAGTAAGAATGCAACAGTACATAAAAATGACCGCGTAGATGACCGTTTAGACTGCCGCGTACGCCATAATACACATTCGTTCATAAAATTTTGAAAAAATTAACTAACAACAATAGATGTTACAATAAAATATGCTGTGGAATGTTTTTTTTTTTTTTTTGAAGTGTACTTGGTCGATATGGTACTCTAACAGAAACGCCACAGCACTGATAATTAAACACTTATCCCATGGCAGTTTTTCTTAAATACAATGACTGGCAAAATTAATCAGCGTTGTTGTTCTTAAAAAAACACCAGTTCTGATCACGCATGCACCGCGTCCAAGCCTGCAACCTCGGGAATTCAGTTAAAGCAACAGCGACGAGTTTCTGTTTCGTTTCGCACGCCGCCTGAGGGCGCGACTTAATGTAAAATCAATTTCGTTTCACGCTGCCACACTTTGCTTTGGAAAGTTCCAGGAACCGACCGTTGTTTACCAGGTTTCTGACCGCCAACTTTTGGGCGTCTGGCTTATAACAGTTTAAAAGGGCAAACCTCTTCACAATGTTACAAGTGTGATCATGTCGAGTGCAACGTCACTCGTTAAGACAACTGAACTGCAGGAAATTTGTGTTTTTCTCGTTGATTTTTCATGGAGCTACTCTTCACTCTTCAATTCGATATTGAGGTCAAATATTTTTATATTAACTTATGTACTTCAGTATGGCAATTTCAACTAAGAGTTTCGACTACGCTTATAAATTAAAATGGCGAGACCTGGGTGACTGGCGTAAGCAATACTTCAACACAACACACATGACTTGCCCTCTAGTAGCGTAACTTGTCACGTGGCGCAAAAACCAACACGAAGACATGAACGTAAATAAATACCACAATTGTTTAATACATCACGTTTATGAGGTGTAAACGCATGGCCCTGGCTACGTTTTTTACATAAAGATTCAATTAACGAAAGTCACTGGTGTAATGGAATTACAGAAGTTAATATCAAATATACAGCAACCTCAGTCCACTCATTCAAATGCACATAATGTAAAGTAAGTTCCCATAAATAACAATAGCCTATCCATTGCTCTTTCACTTAAGAAGTTACACGCAGTAGATTCCAGCCTTTCTGCAACGTTGAGTGAACAAGGCTGGCTAAATGAGGGACGGTCCAAATACAGGCGTGCAGCATGTTGTGCCACGCAGGTGGAAGACTTTGAGGTAAATTCGTCATAAGCCTGTTAATAAAACAATACTGGAGGGCTGCTTGTAAGACTCTGTGATGGAAATTATAGCATTTTCCTTCCCTTGTTTGAATGAACACAGCTGTGTCATTCAATAAAACAATACGTTCGATACAACTGTAAAAGGCCGCGGCGATTCCCTATCATCGACGGATAAAAACGAGTTTTCTCAATGAGGGCGCCCTCTAAACTGGCGTTGTAAGCCGCAGGGTTGGAGATTCTATCGTAGGAGGACATTACGTATAGGCGAGAGGAATAATTTCTTGAGTCACACAGACAATCTGCTGCCACACTGTTTGGGGCCTCTTCTTACGTCTTAAGTGGTATTTAACTATAATCACCTCGATATGTACAGCCTCAGCAAAATATTAGATAACCTAATGCATAGTTTCACTGATCCTATGCATTATCAAAAAGGTGAACACTGTTTCGTATGAAACTTTCACTGTGCTACGTCGTGGATTTCCTTTCATACTCCATTCAGTATGGAGGAAATATTAGAGCCGAAAAGCAAGTCCAATAAAGAAATAATATTTAAGACTCCTCGCCCCCACCCCCACCACGAAAAAAGAAGTCCAATAAGATGGTGTGGCAAAAAAAAAGAAAGCTTTTACTCCATGTTGCGACAACGTCTGCGGGTGGATCAATCTTCGAGCTCGTCCCTTTTCAACGAGCTTTGGCACGGCATATGTTATCGGTCACGTCTTGGCGGGGATCGTCTATTTCGGCCACACCCCCGGGAGCGCAGCACCTTGCATAAAAGTCTGCCAAATATCTGAAGAATATCGAATGCAGACAATAGGCTAGCCGAAGACCTAATAAGATTTCCCGATTTCTTCACAACAAGTAACCTCGAAACCGGAATGTTTCCTTTAATGAGAGTTAGACATTTGAGAAGTATCATTCATAGTGGACGCCACTGGCTTCTGACCCGAAACACCGGAATATGTACTCCATGAAGGGAGGCCACCACCTCACTCTTAAGGATACGGGTCATACCATTTTTATTAGAATTTTTTCTCCTCATAAAGACCTCGCAACTGAGCATAAAACGCCGAGTGTGCAGGTGCGCACGTTTCTATATGAGGACATTAACGCTCAGACGGAAGAAGCACAACGTTGGAGAGGCGACGCGCTGTCTGAGGCGGCGGCAGCTTGAACGGACATCGCCGGCGTAATGGTCCCTGACTGATGGGGCCCGCGGTCATTCGACCCAGCGACACCGGCACTGGGCGGAGGCTCATCTTGCGTCAGCTTCTTGCGGGATACAGCCACCTCGTCCACGACGTATAGGCCCGAATGAAACTGCACTGTTCCACCCTCACCCGCCGCACGTATTTACGGCCCCAAATGCCCTCGGGCACGCCAACTGCACGCGGTTCGCTCGTGACTGGACCAGTCGGAGTAATTTGGTTCACGATGACCGACGACGGCGATCGTCGTACGCGAAGTGCCGACGCCGACATACTTTCCGCCCTATCGCCTCCGAGAACCCTCTTGACTCGACCGCTACGTTTTTCGGTTCAATTTGTCTTTCTCCTCTCCATCAGCTAGTGAGCGTTGGATGAACTGCTTAGGTAGAGCATGTGGTAACTCTTACTCCTGCAGCAGCCCAAGACAACTGTGGCCATGCACGAGCACCCAGAGTCGCTTGAGTCATGCGTCATTGCAGGGCTATATCGTTCATAACCGCAACTTTATTTCTGTTCTTTTTTTTAGGGGCGAAGCTCCTTAAGGCGTGGGCTGTGCGTCCCCTCTATGTAGCTACCTCTCGTTTAGTTCCTGCAGTGTTCACTAGATGGTGGTACTTGTAGCTGATGATGAACAGATGCAAGATGTGATAAACTAGATGGTGGTACTTGTAGTTGACGATGAAAGATGCGAGATGTTATAATATAGAAATGGTGTCACATATGGTGCGTGTCATTGGTGGAAGGCAATCGTTCGATTTAGTTCAGCGATGTACGTTAGGGGGAGCATTGTAATAAAATCAAGAGGGCAAAATGTACGGAGAATTCATGGTTTACCAGGTTTACCTCCGGAGCTTCGCTCACTCATTATCATTCACTTCGTGGATATGGGGACACTTCTTCTTTTAACTGTTTCCACAGTATTTATATGCTTATATAGCAAATATATTGTTACGGGGTTTATTTGTAGAGCAGAACGCAGAAAGAGAAGCAGTCCGCAGTTCGCTCTCCACAGAAAAGGGCGCCATCCTGACGGATTAGGGAAAAGAAACAACTTATGGGCCATAGTACGGCTTGAGGCGAGAGACGTGGACAATGTCAGGGCCGCGTTAGCATAGGTCTGTGGGTGACATGATGGGTTCTACGATGTCTTCATTCATTCATTCATTCATTCATTATTTATTTATTTATTTATTTATTTATTTATTTATTTATTTATTTATT
The DNA here is from genome assembly GCF_043290135.1 of Rhipicephalus microplus. Lineage (NCBI taxonomy): Eukaryota > Metazoa > Arthropoda > Arachnida > Ixodida > Ixodidae > Rhipicephalus > Rhipicephalus microplus. Next base: position 159,418,081 of record NC_134710.1, read on the forward strand.
TCCAACAAGTCTTTTACAACCAGTTGGGGGGTCTCTCAGACGAAAAGCGGTTGAAAAACCACATGAGAGTGCCTGAGGCCCCACGTACATGGCAGCAGTTTCGAAATTAAAGCTCTTAAAAAATTCTGCTGTAATGTAAGTAGGCAATAAAATAAAAAAATTAGATGAATATTCTCCAAATACAATGAAGTTGACGAGTGACGTTTGCTCTACAACGTGGTCCGAGGTATTTGGGAACAAGTCTTGCGGAGCGGCCAGGTGAAGTAGCAGGTACCCGAAGCCGTACCAATGAACCAGGTGGAAAGTTTGGAGCCGAACAGTCCCCAAGTTGACGGGATTGCTGCAGCCACTGGTCCTTAATAGAAAAGGAGCGGGCAAGCTGGCGGCATTCTTCAGCATGTCGGGTAGCTTTGGACACAGTAGTAATTTCGGACTCATCACGTTTATATGAAAGAATAGTGCCTACTGTATTGGAAGGTTCTCGTCCGTGTAGAAGAAAGTACGGCGAAAACCCAGTAGTAGCTTGTACGGCAGTATTATACGTGTAGGTGAAGAACGGGAGAACTTGGTCCCAATTTGAATGATCAGAAGTGACGTACATCGACAGCATATCACCAAGAGTACGGTCGAAGCGCTCCGTCATGCCATTCGTCTGAGGGTGGTACGGTGTACTTGTGCGGTGCACGATTCGGCATTCGTTGAGTAATGCCTTCAAAACATCAGAAAGGAAGGCACAGCCTCTGTCACTTAAGAGCTCGTGAGGGGCACCATGACGCATAACGAAACGTCGAAACAGAAACGTTCCAACGTCACAGGCTGTGGCAGTCGGCAGCGCGGCTGTTTCAGCATAGCGTGTGAGATGGTCTCTTGCAACAATAATCTAGCGATTACCACCTAGAGTTGATGGTAGTGGTCCGTAAATGGCAATGTCGACACGATCAAAAGGTCGGCTAGCACAAAAAAGAGGTTGTGACAGGTAGACTTGCCCGGGAGGTTACTGTCGTCGTTGGCACTGAGCACACGAGCGAATGAATTTCAGCACGTATTTATACATACCACACCAATAAAATCTGAGTCGAAGCCTAGCGTATGTTTTGAAGAGACAGTGGGATTGGGCGTGTTGGTATAACATCATAAAGGCTGCTTACCAGCGCAAACGACAGGGCAGGAGGGGACAGGAGAAGAGACGAGACAGAGCGCTGAACTGCCAACAATTTATTTCTTGTGATGTGTATCACTATAAACAAGGATGGCTGTCCGTTCACTGCAGCACGTGTGGCTGCCGGCCAATATTTTCAGAGTGTTCTATTGTTGCTAGATGCAGGGATCGTACCACGCGCGAGATCATAGAGGCAGAAAAGATTTGCTCATTGAAAGATGCTTGTGTTAGCACAACTTCTGTCGCGCTCACCGTAAGGAAAAGTTGTTCCTTTGCTTGTCAATGTGATGTACTTATGCATTGTCATTGTGTTCCGCGCATGACTAGTTCGACTGGTAACTGTATAAAAGCGAAAGAAATAAATTCAAAAGAAATAAATTGTTGGCAGTTCAGCGCTCTGTCTCGTCTCTTCTCCTGTCCCCTCATGCCCTGTCGTTTGCGCTGGTAAGCACCCTTTATGGTTTTGAAGAGGCCTGCGTGGGCGCACTGTGGGTCAGCGTGGAAAGCTTCGCACATAACAGCTCGAAGATGGCGGTGTCACAAGGAGCCACTTGCGACCATCGAAAGGTAGTTGCGTTGATAAAGAAGGTCGTCCCTTGGGCAAAAGTTGCTAGCCTGGTGGCGGAGAGAACGAGACAGTGAAGTGAGAGGATCAGAAAGAATGCTTATCAGGCCACTGATCCAGGGATCCTTTCGTTGTTCCACCGTCATGTTGTGCAAGGCGGATGACGCAGCGCAGGCTCGAAGGAAGATAGGCAAACACCATCATCCGATATAGGTGAGCGAGAAAGGGCGTCGGCGTTCGTGTGCTTACGACCGGATCTGTAAATAACGCGGATGTTGTACTCCTGAAGTTTAAGCACCCAGTAAGCAAGTCGTCCGGAAGGGTCCTTAAGTGTGGATAGCCATCAAAGGGCGTGGTGGTCAGTGAAGACGTCGAATGCGTGACCATACAGGTAGGGGTGAAAATTTTCAAGGGTCCAAATAATAGCTAAACACTCTTTCTCAGTCATGGAGTAGTTAGCCTCGACTTTCGTCAGAGTCCGGTTTGCGTAGGCGACGACATATTCATCAAACCCTGCGTTTTGTTGCGCGCACAGCGCCAATTGAGTCGGACAGCGCTGGTATCAGTATGAACCTCCGTGGGAGCGGCAGGATCGTAGTAGTGGAGGATGGGTGGTGAAATTAGCAGGCGGCGTAAGTTGGTGAACGCATCGTCGCAGGCTGATGACCAGATGGAAAGGTCCTTGTTGTCGCTAAGAAGGTCCGTAAAGTGCGTACATATGGAAGCAAAGTTTGGAATAAAGCGTCGGAAGTATGACGACAAGCCGACAAAACTTCGAAGTTCCTTTAGGTTCTTTGGCTTCGGAAAATCGGCGACTGCACGAAGCTTGGTGGGGTCGGGAAGTATGCCATCCCGCGATACGACGGGTCAAGAATGGTGAGCGGCCGGGCACCAAAACGACACTTCTTGAGGTTGAGTTGAAAGCAGGCGTCAGTGAGGCGTGTGAGGACGTGCTCGAGACGTTTTAAAAGGGTGTCGAAATCGGCGGAAAAGAGAACTACGTCAGCGAGGTAGCATAAACGTCTTTTCCACCTGAGGCCTCGTATGTAGTGTCCATCATTCTCTCAAAAGTGGCTGGAGCATTACAAAGGCCGAAAGGCATAATGATAAATTTGTATAATCCATCTGGTGTGACAAATGCTGTTTTCGGTCGGTCAAATGCTTCCATAGGAACTTGCCTGCATACAGAACGTAAATGCAGCGTATTCTGCTCCCTGCAAACAGTCAAGGGTGTCGTCTATTCGCGGTAACGGGTAAACTTCTTTACGAGTGATCTTCTTTAAGCATAGGTAGTCGACACAGAACCGAATGGAGCCGTCCTTCTTGTTTAAAATAACGACCGGTGATGCCCAGAGACTACTAGAAGGCTGTACGATGCCCCGCTGGAGCATGTCAGCAACCTGGTCATCAATAACACGGTGCTCCGACGCTGAATATTGGTAGAGACGCTGCTATGGAGGCGTATGACTTGCTGTGTCAATCTTGTGAGATAAGTTCAATGTGCAACCGAGGCCAGAAGCGTGGCTGTCAAAAGAAGTGCGAAACTTTTGCAGCAGGTTGACCAACTGGCTTCGTTATGAAGACGACGTTGCGACATCGATGGAGCGGTAGAAAGCGTCAAGGAGTGACTGGTCCACTACAAGGGCAGAAATGAGCGTGCTGAGGTCCGTAGAATGTAAACTAGACGGAGCGTCAAAAATGTGACGGGCGTCGATCGGATGCACGCGACCGAGACATTCGCTATGGAATGAAGGTAAAGGCCATTCCAGCGTGTCGTAAACGAGCGTCTTCGTGACGCCATGGTGGTGAGTAAGGAGAGAAACGGGCAGTGGAGAAAACTTGCGTTGAATGAACAGGGCAGAGGGCGTAAAGAGAACATCACCATTGGAAATAGCGTCACACGACCCAGTCACCAGCACAGAGGAGCGCGGCGGTACAGTGGTGTCGTCAAAAACAGACAGTTCATAAAACGGGAGGGACGCTTCAACAGCGTCAACATCAGGAAGTGCAGACATCTCAAGTTCAGCGCGACAGCAGTCAATGACGGCATTATTATTCGCAAGGAAGTCCCAGCCGAGTATTATGTCATGGGAACACGAGGGCAGTACTACGAATTCGACGATATACACAATCCCTTGGATGACGACTCGTCTGGCTGCGAGAGGTATTAAGTTCCAACCACTGGCACGCGTATGTACGCGCCTACGCGTCAAAAGCGTCTAGTCGCGCCTGTGGAGGAAAAAGGCGCGCAACTACTGGCACGCGTCGACCGCGTTGACGCCCACGCGTCCAAGGCCGATGCACAATGTTGCTTGATCTTTTGGCTTAGAACTGTCCAAGTTCAGCACAGAACGGCACGTTCTCAACTGGAGCGGGAATGTATGTTTTAGAGGATATTAAAACACGTTAACAAGTTGATAGTGCTTCAACCACCACAGTTTAGACTATTTTAGAAGTAATTGACATTTCAGTGCCCAAAGTAACTACAGCGGTATGCACCAGAAATCAACATCGGTGCGTGCGCCGCTCCCGTGAAGAAACATTCGCGTCTAGCATACTGTACGTCTATCATAGGCGTGTGCAGGGTTCTCCATAAGGAGGGGGGGGGGGGGGGGGGCAAAAGTTTGTCCCAGTGCCTCTCCTCACGGCTGACTTAGCACCCCCTCCCTATTATGTTAATATATGGAGTTGACATTCAGCTCTCCCCCCCCCCCTCCTCTCTGCGGTGAATGAGGCGTGGCTGCCCTCCTGATCAGGTTTACAAACCACCACGTTTCTATACCTGCACTACCAAAGTTACTAACAATATCTTGCATATGCTGGTACCTTCAGTATATTTACACAACATATTTTACATCAGTCAACTTAATAATCACGCCTGCAACTTCATGATCTGACAGATTTAAGTCAGTCATAAGACTACAATTGAGGCCAGAGTAGCAGGCTTTCGGCTAATGTGTGTGTTTGAAATATCCTCTAACGCAATAAAGCACACCTGGTTCTTATTGATACAACTGATATTGGCCATAAAATAGGAACCAAATACTGCGTAGAATGCCTTTGGGAATTTTCCATAGTCGAAATGTGCTCTAATGCAACTAACTGTGCCTGACACTTCATGATGTGACAGATATCGGTCATAATATTGCAACTGACCCCTGTACGGAAGACTTCTGGGCGTTGTCTTAAGTCAAAGCATTCTCTAAAACGACAAATGACACCCAGCTGTTCATGAAGTCACAGATATCGGTCATAATATTAGAACAGAAACCTTAATGCAAGACTTCTGGACGTTGTCTTTAGTCAAAGTATTCTCTAACACGACAAACGACACCCAACTGTTCATGAAGTCACAAATAGCGGTCATAATATTGCAACTGAACCCTGTATGAAAGACTTCTGTACGTTGTCTGTAGTCGAAGTATTCTCTAAAACGACAGACGACACCCAGCTGTTCATGAAGTCGCAGATATCGGCCGTAATATTAGTACTGAAACCTTAATGCAAGACTTCTGCACGTTGTCTTAAGTCAAAGTTTTCTCTAAAACAACAGACGACACCCAACTGTTCATGAAGTCACAGATATCAGTCATAATATTGGAACTGAATCCTTAATGGAAGACTTCTGGACGTTGTCTTCAGTCAGAGTATTCTCTAAAACGACAAGCGACACCCAACTGTTTATGAAGTCACAGATATCAGTCATAATATTGGAACTGAACCCTGTATGGAAGACTTCTGGACTTTGTCTTTAGTCAAAGTATTCTCTAAAACGACAGACGACACCCAACTGTTCATGAAGTCACATATATCGGTCATAATATTGGAATTGAAACCTTAATGCAAGCCTTCTGGACGTTGTCTTTAGTGAAAGTATTCTCTAAAACAACAAATGACACCCTACTCTTCATGAAGTCACAGATATCAGTCATAATACTGGAACTGAACCCTTCATGGAAGGCAGCCAAAATGTTCTCCAATGCAATAAAACACACCCGACACATCATGATGCAACAGATATTAGTGACCAGATTGGAACCGAGCACAGCGTTGAACATTTTCGGATGGTATATTTATTTATTTTCAAATACAGCTGCCCACTGTGAGGCTACTGCAAAAGTGGCGTACATATATACAAAATGAAAGGATTTAAACAGTAATATCACATTAAGTGTGCCAAGGTAAACAAATATCACTACCCTTGAGTGCACCCCTGTAATAAATGAGAGAAATAGGACATTATTATAATACAAGTGCCTCCAAAAAGTCAGACACACTGGTATTAGGAATCAAACCAAGTAGATCAATCCAGTGTTTGATAACTTTATTTGAACGTGTTAGAGAGCTCTACAAATGACTTCTAAGCTGGGTGGTGATTGCGGATCAGTGCTGTGTTGAAGGCTTCAGCACTTCGCTGGTAGTTTGAATATCCTTTAACATCTACAAAATGCATCTGACACTTCTTGATGAGAGAGACATTGGTTTTGAGATTACAGCCAAGCACTGTGGCTTTCACATGTCATCAGTTGTCAAAATACCCTATAATGCAATAAAGCATGCCAAAAAATTTTGATGGGCCAGATACCGATCAAAGGATTGCACCAGAGCACTGTACAGAAGTTTTGGCAAGTTTTCCAACAGAACTAAACTGAATATGCTTAAGTGCATGCATATATATAATCCAAGTTAATGCATATAGTAAAAAACAGAATAGAAATGAAGGACTCCTTGCCAACACATACAAATATTCAATGTTCGGAACCATCGAATATCTTCAGCTCATTACAGTCCGGAGGAACAGATAAATACATGTGGTGATCTTCTCTTCCAACAATCATGCCATCGTGCAGCTGATTTCAAATCAGGTGCTTCTCACAAGGTTTTCAGTTATCTGTCCAGATGTAAACAGAACGCCCGTTATGTTATAGTAAACTGTAAAGCGACGGAGAAGCGCCATTGTATGCCTATAGCTATGAGTATCAGAATGAACTATAAATTAAGAATGTGTGTGTTAGAATACCTCCAAACAACGTATGTGCTACTGAACGTGGCAGAGAAGCAGAAGAAGCGAGAAGTGAAATAGCAGGCAATACCAGCAGCACTTAATCATGCAACTTTCTTTTTCGATTAGCACAGCAACGCACGCTCGAGTTTCTGTCTTGTACGTGAATGGAAATGAGACCGCTGACAGCTCAATGTGTCAGCGTCGCTGGTACCCGACACGAAGTCACATCTCACTGCTACCAACCAGTGCACGCTTGTTATTAGCTTGACAACACACGAAAACGATTAGCACCGAAGCCAACGAATGTTTCCGCGTCATACAATTCGTGAATACACTTATATAAGTACGTACGTTTTCACAACACGGAAATGTGTTGGCTAGTGCGAGGTTCGCTTTCAGCGGTGATGAATACTGATGTTGAAAACAAACACAGTGCAGATAAAAACTCCTCCGTATGAACTAGGCGATATTTCGGGCGTCGTATATGGTGTCTATGTTGCGACGGAAACTACCGTAGAGTTTTTTTCAGCCGATGTGCCTCGCATGTGCTGGTTCATACGAACTAGATGGTAGAGGCCTGCGCTGGATGCAGATGACACCGATCTGAATTGCCTCCGCGGTAGGCGAGGGCTCACGCTCAAACCTTCGAACCTCCGAAGTCTGTTTACACTCGTTTTTAGCACAAAAAGTCACATATCAAAGCACAAGAACACCGACATGCTCCTTTCGCGCGGCCGACGATCGCACACGGGACCGGCGCTAGCATAGCCGGCCGGCATTCGCTGGATTCGTCGGCGTCGCTTGAACTCAACACGAAACCGCGTCACGCTGGTAGCACTCGCAGTCGTTCGTCGTTTCGTTGTCGTTCTAGATTACGAAGCGGTCATTCAGGAACGTTAGGAGTAGTTTTCATGCTTGCTTTCAGCACTCGGCTGTGCCTTCGAAGCGGCGGCCATTAGGCACAGCATTCGGAGTCATCGCGGCCTCTGGTTGGTTGGCGCGCGGCCTCTGGTTGGTTGGCGCCGCTGTACGCGTGGCGACGTAGCGTACGCGAGGCGAAATATCAAGCCCGGCTTGATCTCTCACGCCTGCTCGCGTATGCCCCTCCGAAGCCCGACGCCGAGAGGTGCATTTGACGCTTTTGACGCGTAGACGCGAGCATACACGTGCCAGTGGTTGGCACTTTACGCTCTGTGCGTTAGCCGTTCAAAGAAAACGACTGGATAATGGCGTCAGAACTTTGCGGAGTTTGCGGCACAGGTGGGAGGAAAGGACAGATAGAGTGGCTCTGGTGTTTACAAGTGCCATGACGACGATACCACCAAGTGACACTTCAATGACATTAGCTGGACAGGAGCGAGGACTTGTGCATAGCGACGGGGACGCAGTTTGTGCATCGAGAACGTGAACATCGACGTGCAGATGGGGAGCGCTGGGTTAGGCCGAGTGGAAGATCAGGGGGAAAGGAAGAGGAAAGAGGGTTTGAAGGTGCAGAAGAAAACTGAGGGTTGAAAGAGGGCATTCGTCGAATGTTCGGAGAAGCCTGGCGACGACGGCAATAACGCACTACGTGGCCAACACCGCCACAAGCAAAACATACCGGACGGTTGTAGTAGGTCTGCCATTGGTGGTAGACGCCGAGTTGTGGCTGGGGGGGGGGGGGGGGGGGAATGCGGCCGAGGTGGTATCGGCATAGGCGGTGGTGAATAGGTCGGCGGCGAAAAGGACGGTGGCGAATACATAGGCGCTGGCTCGAACGCAGGCTCTCCTGGTCTAGCAACGGCCTCGGCGTACGTGAGAGGTGCGGCGACTGGTGGCGGTTCACGGGTGGGAGGAAGAGCTTGCGCTACCTGGTCTTGAAGTCGCGGAGTTTAGACGTCAATCTGCTTGGTTAATCGGGTACATAAGACATCAAAGAGAGTTGACGAGCGACCTCAACGCGGATGAACTCTTGGATCTTTGAGAGAAGAGGGGCATGGTTGCCTCCTATGCCAAGGATTGACAGACTGGACAAAGAGTCATCGGGCACCGAGGGACGTCGGGTGGGAAGACGTTGCATGCGCAACTTGTCGGAACTCTGGCATAACTAGGTCAGTTAAACGACAGTGCGAGAACTCTCAGAGAGTAACATTTAGAAATCGTCGTCCTTAATGCCCTTCATGATGTGCTTGATCTTAAGCTCTTCGGACATCGACCCATTGACTCGCTTGAAAAGGGCCAGAACGTCCTCAATATAGCTTGTGAAATTCTCACCAAGCTGCTGGAACTGAGTATGCAAGCGTTGTTCGGCACAGCGTTTGCGTACCTCAGGCCGTCCTAAAACTTGTGTGAGGCTCGTTTGAAAGACGAACCACGTAGGGAGTTCAGCTTCGTGATTTATGAACAACAGCTTTGCCACGTCCGACAGATAGAAGGAGACGTACGCCAACTTGGCAGCGTCATCCCATTTGTTGTGAGCACTCACTCGCTCGTACATAGAAATCCAGTCATCAACATCCTTGTTCTCGGTGCCTGAGAAAACAGTGGGATCTCACAGACGCAGAGAACCGGAGCAGAGGAGAGTAGGCGGTGCTGGTGGAGCAGTTGGAGCGGCGCTTGCGTCTGTGGGCACAATGAACCGTATAATGTGATTCCGAAGCTCCAGGGTTATTGGAACCCAGCACTTCCACCACTTATTACAGGGTTCATTTGCAGAGCCGAACTCAGGTGGAGAAACAGTCAGCCGCGTCCGGAGTGCAGCAAGCACGAGCTCATGCTGATGGCGATGCCCCTGAGGCGCAGAGCAATGCCGCTGAAGCCACTCTTCTTCGCTACAATATGAGTATTAAAAGATTGATTAATTGATTGATTGATATGTGGGGTTTAACGTCCCAAAACCACCATATGATTATGAGAGACGCCGTAGTGGAGGGCTCCGGAAATTTCGACCACCTGGGGTTCTTTAACGTGCACCCAAATCTGAGCACACGGGCCTACACCATTTCCGCCTCCACCGGAAATGCAGCTGCCGCAGCCGGGATTCGAACCCGCGACCTGCGGGTCAGCAGCCGAGTACCTTAGCCACTAGACCACCGCGGCGGGGCATGAGTATTAAAAGAGGGTTCGTAAAACGTTTATTTCGACATATTTCAAACATTGCTTGTACAACTAAAGTATCAACCGAATCGTTGTAGTAGTCACCGGAGTTCTCGGTTATTGTTACATTCCTTATTGACATGAAGGCATAAAAAGTTTTATACTAAACAAATGCGGTTGGACCCCTAGGTCCCTGGACCACAACTCGGTTCCATGCTAGATCTGAACAGCCGCGTCCTTTTTCTTCATGACGCGTGGTAGATCGAATGAATGCAGCTGGCTACGATGTCGGAGCCATAGACGACAGCAGAATCTAGTACTACATATACTGAGTACATAAACGTGTTTCATAATCCTATATATTTAGCCCACACCTGACTCCACTGCGTATTTTTTTTTTCCTTAAGTATGCGCAAGTACGCCAGCCATCCTATCTGTAACACTATACACTGCGTGTGTATAGTTGCAAACTCATTTGTGTACTTGTTTACTGAGCATGTGCTCCTCTCAGTGTCATTTCACTTTCTTCAGTGCCTTAATTTTCTCGTTAACGGAACCTGACAACTGGTTCTGACATTTTTCTCGCCTATGTGCTTTTTGATTGTTTTAATTTTTGTAGTTTATTCTTCATTTTTCTTGAGGAAAGGAGTAGCGGGCGTGAGTTGAAGCATAAGGCTCTCCTATAGAAATCGAGAAAACAAAAAGGAGTGAGCAGATCGTGTATACGCAATGTGAAAGTCGATCCTTGTTTACCAACGGCCATTTGTAGGATATATCTCTCGACCAGCAGAGCGACAACAGACGCATGGCTACAGTGGTATTACAATGCTGGAATTATGACGACGGCACACCCTGTCGTAGACTGTGTGATGAGGAATCAGTAGTCGTAATGTCCCAAGGGTGAAAGAGTGACGACCACATGACAACGATGGATTAACAACAACGACTCAAAAACAATGTGACGATGACTGTAGAATAATGGACAGAAAGACGACATTTAAATGATGAAGAAGAAATCATGATCTTGAAATGATGACGGCGTCACGAGAAAGGTATTATGACAATGGGATAACGATGGTGACCATGGTATGATGACGACATGGTGATGAGAATGGCGTGATAGTGGAACGATGCAGTAATGAACGGTGATGATGAAAGCAGTATGACAGCAATACGATGACTGACAAAAACAACGCACAACTTGTGTTGCAGGTAGCATGCCGTACGCTTGTCCGCAGTGTACACCGTATAAATTTATTACCCTAACAGTGGTTGCCTCCACAAAGAGTCGTCCCGCAGCAACTTGGGATATCTGCATGTGCACTGATCGTGCAAACCTGACCGGTGCACGTTTGTGATTCAACCTGTAATTGTGCCGCTTAAATTTGCCAAAGAAAATCATGCGTGCAAGGCATTTTGCATATAAAGCTCAGTGGACGTCTGGGCTGCGAGATTCTACGACGCCTGCTTAAAAATGTCCTAAGCAACTGTGCATACAAATGCGCTAAACTAAAAATGAAGTCGGCCTGCTCTCGACTATAGAGTGAATTCCCCACCGTCTAATGCATTAGGACCTAGCCGCAAGTTGGATTTCAATAAGCGCGTCGACACTGCCACCCAGTGCTATGACATTTAGAAAAGTGACCAGTTCTGATAGATCGTGCAGCAAACGTTCTGCTCCCATTAGGGCTTTGCCAGGATTGAGAGGGAAATAAATTAGCCGAGTCTGCAGAGATGGCCCGCAGGCAGCCGGAAAGAAGGGCTCGCCGGCTGCACTTCGAGCACAAAAAGCTTCCCTTCATCAGCCAGGAGATTGCGAATGCGGAACGCTTACGCTGTGCGGGCGCGGCAGTGCCGAAGATGAGTGGTGCGGATCACTTAAGAGAATGAACACCATATGCCTGCCTCCCAGTCTATTCATGCCACCAGCTGAATGGTACTCCCGCCGTATGGTGCACCGAGCACTGGCTAGCGGTAGGTCTGATTGAGCCACAATGTTATTCTACTTAGTCTGAGATGTTATTCCTTTGGAAGCAGTAGGAAAGAGTAGTGCGGATCGAGGTTGAAAGGTCCGACAAACACGGGACCTTCATCTTTGTCACCTTCTTCTTGCAGGCTCATTTTAGAACTCCGTGCAGCGTCTGCGAGCACGTGTCTTGGCTCGTAAATTACATCATCTCGCAACGCTAACTGCCCCTAATGAAAAAAAATTTAAGAACGCTCTTTACATCAGAATTATATGCTGCTACCGGCATCAGACGGAAGCGGGGCGTTTATACGACTTTGTTGAGGTCATGAGAAAAAAGCACAGAGAACAGAGTGAGCAAAAGAACTGAGTCTTCAAATACTCAATTTTACATGATCACAGAACCGTGTTGTGACCAGTTTCGAGTGCACTTTCCTTCACACGCCTGAGGCAGTCAATTCACCGGATATGCAAACTACGCTTAGCCGACCCCACTCTGTCAATGGCGGATTGATTGATTGATTGATTGATTGATTGATTGATTGATTGATTGATTGATTGATTGATTGGGTTCACCGTTTTAATTTTAAATCAACCGCGTTCTTTGAGAGACGTCGCGGCCTGGAGCTTCTGTTTCTCTCGCAGCACCTGAAGTATTTGAAGTGCACCCACTATTGAAGTATAAATACGCTTTTGCATTCCACCCCAATCGGAACGTTACTCCCATAGGCATTAATGAAACCCACCACTTCACACCACACTCAGCAAATTATAAGTTCTATATTTCAATATTCAACAAGATTCAAATAATGAAAGAAAATATTTTTGAAAATGGCAGTAATCATTCCGGTGCCACTCAGGCGTCCGTGCTTCTGTTTCCCTTCAATATTATGGATACCGCCGAGTGTGCCACTTTAAAGAACCCCTCGTGCTTGAAGGACAATAAATATACGTGGTGAAAAAATACTGAAGGGTGCCGGCCAATTCCTAGATCTTAAATAAATTTCAGTACTTACACATTTTTTTGGAAATGGTTCGATGCTTTGTTATTTCTCACTAAAGTTTGGTCTAACAAAGAAAAACTTTTGAGCTCGCTCTTCTTTTGTTCAAAAATGTAATTCATTTACGAACCAATGACTGGTGTTGCTGCTCAAGCATTGTTTTCCTGCTGACTAATACAAGATTCTACTCGACACACAAGAAGGAATAACAAATTTATTTGTGACGTGGCGTTTACCAATAGAACGAAACGCCTATTTTCCCCCCAAATGCAGCCCAACCAGCTTCTTCTCTGCTTCTCTTTTTTCCCCGCTTCTTCAGCCTCTCATTTCCCATGAACCCAAATTTATGTTGTTGTTTTTTTTCACTATACCCCTATTTCGTTAATCCTCTCAAAGTATTGCCTAATGAAAAGGGCTTTAGTTTCGTTGCTGATAATCTCCGCCTATTCACGGTTTTTTTTTCTTTATGGTGCTTACAAGCGTACACCTTTTCCAACCTCCTTTGCCATGATAGTATTCATGAAAAGAAAAGTACACCCGGATGAACTACTCGCATCACCGTGAGCAAAGTAAGTGAACCTTTGTAAGACGTTCTTTGTTACGCGCACAAAAGAATCTTCTCTCTAAGTAAGTTTAAGAAATACAGTTTATATAAGCCTTTATTCAGCGCCCCAAATCTGTACACTGTATTAAGCTTCAGCCAACTCCTATATCTCATTTATATTTTATCCAAGTCTTTGTATATGAATAGTTCTATTTCAATGTACCTTTTTATTGAATACGACTCTCAGCAAACCTACATGAAAGACGTTAACACGATAGTCTAGCAGATGGATTTCTTTCGCGTTAGCCCCTAGATTTCTCTCTCTCTCTTTCTCTTCTTTCTCTCTCTCTCATATATATATATATATATATATATATATATATATATATATATATATATATATCGTGTTAACGTCTTTCATGTAGGTTTGCTGAGAGTCGTATTCTATAAAAAGGTACATTGAAATAGAACTATTTATATACAAATATATATATATATATATATATATATATATATATATATATATATATATATATATTGTGTCTGTGAGTGAGTGCGTGAGTGCTTGTGTAAATTCACATTAATAGGACGGCGTTGCATAGCCGCTAGGGTTCGCCTGTTGTGCCTAATTCTGAGCTTAATCTATCACGTAGAATGTGATAACTACTGAATTCACTTGAATAAATGTCGGCCGCTGGCCATCGCTTTTTCATTTCAATATGTCCTGCGCGCACCAGTCTATCGAGTCATATGTTCACCCAGCTTTAAATTACCACGCTGTTGACAGCCGTATGCAGGTAGCTTTACGTCTTGAGATCAAAACTTAATTCTCTTAATTTGGCGATCTCTGAGATCGCTTAATTCTCCGGCACACTTCTCCAGTCATCCTATATCCACCTATCTACAGAGGTGTGCGTCAATGAAGCAGCAAATGCGAAGTTCAAGTTGATTCCAAGAACAGTGTTAGATTATTCGCTACAGAGGAAGTAGTGCGTGTATTAATAGTGCGCGCCTTTCAGCAAGGTCCTCTTTTCATCGGCAAGCCACAAAGAGAGCATAAAATGAGAGAAATACAAGAAGGTTAACCAGAAATTGGGGCATCTGGTTTGCTAACCTGCACTTAGGGAAGAGGAATGGGGAAGAAAGGCGAGAAAGAAAGCGAAGAGCAAAAGATATGCAAAAAGACAGCGGGTTTAATAGCCTATTCGATAGGCCACTACAACGTAAAAAGTTCAATGAGGCCTTCACAGATTTTCTGCGCGAAGACAGATCATGTCAGCTTTCGAGTACTGACTGTTCTGGCAAGGTTCTGTCATCAAGGCGGGCTAACGCAGCAGCTATAACGGCTGTCTTTGCACGCTGAATTGAGGTCAGTGACAACTAACGTGCTCTATCATTTCATAATACTTTATTTTGAAACTGGCTGCCTATAGGCTGCCTATAGCACCATCAACTAACAGCCACAGACAGCAAAACAGCTTTTTGGAATCACATATTGGCAAACAAATAAATTACCTTGGACGAAAAAGCGCTTGCTGTAACACTCTCTCTCCGTTCTGATAACGGGTGGTGCCGCCAAAAGCAGACGCGCTTTCTTCAGCCGTAAGTTGATGGTGTGAAATTATGGTCCATAGTCCAGCCTTTAAGCGTTAATATAGACCAGAATTTCTAGTGCTCATATGTGCGTCGATGCTTTCAGCCACGCGATCCCGTAGTCAGCACACTTAAGCTCACGCCTGTACATGTGGTGTGAAGGTGTCAATCTATGAAAGCAACTTTACCTTACAACTGGCATACCGACATAAAGAGCAAACGTTGAGCCCAGAATATCCGAACCAATGCAAAAATTATCAACAATTGCGAGTAGGACACGTCGTATTTGACTGAATCGCGTTTGTTATTACGGTGCGCCAAGTTTTCTTAAAGAACTTGAGTACCAAACGAGACTGAGGTTCAGAGGCATGGAGCGGCTTCAAGCGATCAGAATATTTTCTAGAAAGAACGTCACTGGAAACAGTGTTTGGGCAAGTTGACTTGTTTTAGACAGGGCAACAACGTTGCCTTGACGAAAAAAAAGTTCACTTGTGAAAACGTTGGCTCCATCGACATTCTCTGTAATAATGTTTAGAAGCATTTAGTCCATCACGTGAATTTCAGCGACACTATTAGAAGTTCAGACTCACAGATTTTGAAACCGCAGGCAACAGGAACTTCATGGGCAGGAAGGAGCCTATAATTACTTGACATCATTTGAACTACACGCCAGAAGTAAAACGAACCTGCAGCCGAGTATGCAGTCGAGCCTTTCAATAACCGCATTTTCCCGACAGGTGCTTGTGCCGTATTCGCGAATTAGTCAAGCGACGATGCACTCCTGTCAGTCTAGTCAGGCTTGCAGAGAACTGGGTTCACTCATATGTACAGCCGTGGCCACGTCTGTGTATATAGCGCGCGAGCAGCCGGCCTTGCTCCGCGGCGCGACACCTTGCCGCCGTTGCGGGTTGTGACGTCGTGTGCACAGGAACATACGCGGCCGGTCGGACATGCAGGCCTGCTCTGAACGGCTGTCAACGTTGGAAGGTGTGCTTGTTTAACCAAAAATCTGTGCTCGCTCAGGGCACATTTGCCATATCTATTTCAATAGGACGAAGCGCATTTCGACTGATAACGCACGCCTGCATAAACGACGCTCTTGGTGGCCGTTTTGATTTTGTTTCTGTTTTTTCACAGCTGTTGGCATCATGATGTCTTCATATAATCGCATGCCTCAAAACAGCTACGAAGCGTGCATCGTTGATTCCGGCACGTTTTATTCGTCGAAACGCACTTCGTCTTACGAAATAGATGTGACGAAAGCGCCCTCAGGGAGCGCGGAGCTTCGGCTAAACAAGCACACCTTCCAATGTTGTCACCCGTGCAAAGCATGCCTGTATATCTGTTAGGCCACGCATGCTCCAGTGCACGTGACGTCACAACCCGCAACGGCCGCAAGGTGTCGTGCCGCAGAGCAAGGCCGGGTGCTCGCGTGCTATGCACATATGTGGCCGCGGCTGTACTCGTGCAAAATTAATACCTGCTCAAATAATGATTCCAAATTTTTGTGCTCACCCGTTGCCTTTAGGAAACGCTGAAAATTTTTCGCAGAATTAGAAGTCCCCGGGTTAGCACACCGCAGAGCCGCGGAAAAACATGCGTTTCCCGATTAAGCCATTTTCGACGCCCCGCCGCGGTAATCTAGTGGCTAAGGTACTCGGCTACTGACCCGCAGGTCGCGGGTTCAAATCCCGGCTGCGGCGGCTGCATTTCCGATGGAGGCGGAAATGTTGTAGGCCCGTGTGCTCAGATTTGGTTGCACGTTAAAGAACCCCAGGTGGTCGAAATTTCCGGAGCCCTCCACTACGGCGTCTCTCATAATCAAATGGTGGTTTTGGGACGTTAAACCCCACATATCAATCAATCATTAAGCCATTTTCGACGAATGTATGGTTAAATTGTTGGGCGTAACTCACTGTGGCTTCCATTTTCTTGCCACCACAACTACACGCCAACAGAGCGAGATAACTGAGGGCGATCCAACTTCTAACATCTCTGAGTGAGGGGCGAGAAGGAGCGGAGGCAAGCGCTACGAACTCAAGTCAATCCCTTCCCGCACTCCGCCTGATTTAAAATTCACGAAATAAGGCATAAGAAAAGACATATAAACGAAATAGAAGTTTTTGACAGAGGTATCGATTTTTTTCTTTGTAAAGTCGTCTGAAATCCAATAAATGCAAACATTCCTATCAACCGCACAACTTTCAACCGATTCTTAGGATGCCCTGCAACCGCTATGAGCATGCATGTTCCTTGCAACCGAAACTAGCGATGAGTTTCCGGTACCTGCTTTTATCGTCTCGGGCTTCAATAACTGTCACAGTGAAACTTCCTTGTTATGAACCTACAGGTAGACGTACCTCGTGATTGTGAGGGTGTATAGAATTGTAAAAAGTGAAATAGCCTGGTACATGAAGGTTTGCCTGTGCCTTTTTACGTTTTTTTGTTTGTTTACATGTGCCAGTACGTTTTTTGCCACTGGTACACGCTGGAAACACTGGTACACGCTGGTATATACCGGCACTTCGCTGGGTGTACTTGGAAACAGCTGAGGCGCACTGCTGGGGGCGCTGGCTTGACCGCTGTGACGCTGGTGCACACTGAGATACTCTAGAAACACTGAAATTTTCATTGGAGTACGCCTTGCATGCTGGAGCACGCCCTGTTTCTACCAGCGCCGCGTGCACGTTTATGTCGCGTGGACAGGGGTCTGTTTCGGTATTGTTGAATATAAAACGCTTGATTTGACGGCACGGATAGATGCTGCCGTAACAGATCCCGGGCATGCCTCACGATTTCGCATATCACTCATCATGATCATAATCTCTGATATGCGAAATCACTGTCATGTTTAATGTTTTCCTTTGGAATGAGGGCGAAAATACTGTGCCTCACGTGTTGCATCTACCGATTTCGCACCAGTTAAGTATTTTTGTAACGATTGCAATGTGTTGCAGTGTTTATAATCCAGGAGCTAGTCGCCACTCCTAACAGAAACAGCAGATCGTTTACGGCGCAAAGTTGACGAGACGTAAATGAGCTCTTTCGACACTTGACAAGCTTTCTGAGTGGGGACGAGAAAAACGGCTCTTATTGGATGTCGCTACACCGAAAATGCATGTCTGGTCATTCTTGTCGTTCAACTTGCTTCAGGTAACAGTTTAAGTAATGTTCCCAAACTCAAATGCAGAAACTTCAAGCATCGCAACTCCGCTGCTTCGAGAGTGGTCTTACCACTGTGCCCCGTCCCTTGCCTCGCCTGTCTTGCATCTGCCGCTCCCGACTATGACGCCAAGAAGCTGGACGCCTGCGCGGCAGACATGTTTCCTTGGTTTTGGCGGAGCGTTCTACAAGGTGTTCCGGCTAAAAATCAACAAGTGGCAAAAAATTAAACATCGGTGCTACACGTCTCCAATTAACGCAGTATTGTTCTAAACCATAAAGAGCACGTCTGAATATTTTTTTGCAATCTGCCAAGCTCGGCAAATAATAAAAATTACTTAACTAACTTTTTAAATAGTGACTAGAAAAAATCTTGAATACGGAAATTGTACCACTCATGCAGAAATGATAAAATTTTTCCATCTGCAGTGAGATAACTACGCTGCTTAATTTTTCCAGGCTTTTTTAAAGTGCGGAAAAAATAAAGAAATATTACGTGATTGTCGCCCGATGCGCGGCATATCAGTGTCCTCAAATGCAAGTTCGAGAAATTATAAAAGACTGCTCACGCACGAAGGTCGCTTGAAAAGGCTATCGGTGACTACGATGGACGTTAAGTGATGGTAGGATGGTACCGTTCAAAAGAGAAAAAAAAACTTCGCCGAAAAGCGGCTGCCACGTGCGAATGCGATACGAGACTGTAGGAAGTATTCAACGCAGCGCCGGAATTTTTTCCTTTCTTTTCAGGCTGAGGATAAACATGACGGAGGGGAGAGGACGACATTGTGATGAAGAAAGGCTATAGTAGAAAGCACGATGTGAATTATTTCATGAATTTTTTGTCATATTTTCATCGTGTTAGGTGAGATTGCTGTTCTGCATACTTGCAAGTAATATGGCACGATTGGCTGTAGGTTCAAAAGTTAATTGCTCATACTTCGTCTCCACTTAGCATATCATGTTTAGTGGTAGTCTCTTAAAGTGCAATGCATACAAGTAAGCAGAACGAATAAAAAGGCGTTCAGCGCTCCAATAGCTAATTCTTGAATAACAGGAAAGCGAGGTATTAGAAATATATCACCTTAATTTCAATCCAAAGCGCTTTTATTGAGGCGTCATGAGCCGTCACATAGCGCGCTCAAACAGCCCTCCATCAGTCCCTATGCACCACGTGCACAGAGTCAACACATTTTCTGTCGCGTATCGCAGCATTCCTGGAGTAAATAAGTGGCACACATCTGCTATTTTAGACTTCAGCCTGCCTTACGTTGTCATCGCTTCGGTGTAAACACGGTCTTTAATTTATCCCCATAGAAAAAAATCTAACGGAATCAAATCTGGGGACCTAGCGGGCCAATCTGCAGGTCCAAGACGGCCGATCCATTTCTTAGGAAATTGTCGATGAAACCACGTTCGTGTCCACCCACAGCTGTGCGGAGGATGTCGCTGGAACCAGATATTCTGAATCTGCGCTATATGAAGGTTGCAGGTGAAATCACTCAGCGGGCCATTTAGTATTTTCCTGATGTAGCGTTCTCCGGTGAGTGTTCGGTCGAAACAGACTGGACCAATAATTTTGCTGTCGTAAATGCCGCACCAAACGCTCAAAGACCACTGCACCTGGTGACATCGACTGCAACAGCCAATGAAGATTTGTAGCGCTCCAGTAATGGCCGTCGTGACGGTTGACTTGGCCATTGCGCGTAAATCGGGCTTCATTGGACCATATTATGTTAATCAGGAAGCCCGGATTATCTTCTGCCTGTATCAATATCCAGTCACAGAAGTCAAAGACGTCTTTGAAAATCTCTCTTCCAACTGCTGATGCAGGTGAACATGATAAAGGTGAAGTCCTCCGCTCTTGAGTATACGCCAAACACTACTACTGCAAACACAGGTGTCACCACTCCGTCGCCGACGCTTGCGTGGAGATGGGCTGCCATGAAAGCGAGAATGTTTGTTCTAAGTGACTCATTCACACCTTTTGTGCGCTCACGAGGCTTTCTGAACGTGCCTGTCTCCTTGAGAGTTTCGTAATTTCGCACCAATGTAAAGCTATATCCCCGAATTCGAGGGTGCCAGCTGCGAAATAACCTTTCCGCTTCTCTCCTGCTTCCGTTTGCTCGGCCGAAGGCGAGAATTATATTTGCATGTTTTTCATTAATGAAATGCATCGTTCCAGACCCTGATTTTTTCTTGTCGAAGCGTGCCCGAAAAATTACTCCACACCACGTATTCCTGTCGTAATTTTTATATCCTTTCACCACAATTTCATCCGCTCCCCCTCCGTCATGTTTATCGTTAGCCTCAAAAGAAAAGAAAAAAATGGCGGCGCTATCTCGAATGCTGCGTAAACGGTCTCGTATCACATTCGCACGTGCAGGCCGATTTTTCGTCGAAGTTTTATTTCGATCTTCTTTTTTTTTCTCTTTTACTTTTTAAATGTAGCATCCTATCATTCTTTAACGTCTTTTGTAGTCCCCGATGGCCTGTTATGGCGACCTTCATGCTAATTCGATTGATTGATATGTGGGGGTTAACGTCCCAAAATCACCATATGATTATGAGAGACGCCGTAGTGGAGGGCTCCGGAAATTGCGACCACCAGGGGTTCCTTTACGTGCACCCAAATCTGAGCACACAGGCCTACACCATTTCCGCCTTCATCGGAAATGCAGCTGCCGCAGCTGGGATTTGATCCCGTGACCTGCGGGTCAGCATTGATTGATTGATATGTGGGGTTTAACGTCCCAAAACCACTATATGATTATGAGAGACGCCGTAGTGGAGGGCTCCGGAAATTTAGACCACCTGGGGTTCTTTAACGTGCACCCAAATCTGAGCACATGGGCCTACAACATTTCCGCCTCCATCGGAAATGCAGCCGCCGCAGCCGGGATTCGAACCCGCGCCCTGCGGGTCAGCAGCCGAGTACCTTAGCCACTAGACCACCGCGGCGGGGCACCTGCGGGTCAGCAGTCGAGTACCTTACCCACTAGACCACTGCGGCGGGGCACGCGACCTTCATTCATGAGCAGTCTTTGACAATTCCATGAACTTACATTTGAGGGCACTAAAAACGCCACGCGTTACGCGGTAATCACGCAGTAATTTTTTTAATTTTTGCGCACTTCAAACAAAAGCTGGAAAACATTAAGCAGCGCAGTTACCTCACTGCAGATATAAAACTTTATCATTTCTTGATGAGCGCTACAAGTTTTGTATTGAAGATTTTTATCTAGAGTCATATAAAAGTTCATTAGATATTTTTTTATTAATTGCCGAGCCTGGCGGATTGCCAAAAATAATATGACGTGATCTATATGGTTCAGAACAATACTGCGTTAATTGTAGACGCGTAACGCTTTTGTCTAATTTTTTATCACTTGGTGCTTTTTAGCTGAAACACCCTGTATAGGTGCAGCCTTGGGCGAGTGAGAACTACAGGCCTATCGTGCCGGCCACATTGTTGTACATGTTACCGGCACTTCTTGCTTTATGTACACACAATTCTGAAGTGTTACAACGACTGTAAAGTATAGTTCACACATCTGTCAACTTAAATTACCCATTTTTCACTCGTGTGCGGTTCCCGCACGAGGTTTTCTGACACTATCCCTACCTCCTGGAAAGAGGCTATTATTATTCCCATTTTAAAAGAGGGCAAGGACCCTTCTTTAGCTTCGAGTTATAGGCCTATTGCACTTACAAGCTGCTTGTGCAAAGTCTTCGAAAAAATGATAAACTGCCGACATGTACATTTCCTTGAAACAAACAATTCGCTCGACCCATTTCAGTGCGGGTTTCGAGAGAGTAGATCCACCACAGACCACCTTGTTTGTATCGAGGCACAGATCAGAGACGCCTTCGTCCATAAACAATATTTTCTCTCTGTCTTCCTCGATATCGAAAAGGCTTATGATACAACATGGCGTTTTGGAACTCTAAGAGACCTGTCCCACCTTGGCGTGCGCGGAAGAATGTTTCACATAATCAAAAGTTACCTGTCAAACCGGACATTCCGTGTCCGAGCGGGCACAGTTCTTTCCCAAACATTTGTCCAGGAAACAGGCGTGCCACAAGGTGGTGTACATAGCTGCACACTTTTTCTCATCAAAATGAATTCCTTGCACTTTTCCATCCCTCGCAATATGTTTTATTGTACATATGTCGACGACGTCCAGCTTGGCTTTAGATCTTGCAACCTGGTAATGTGCGAGCGACAGGTTCAGTTAGGTTTAAACAAGGTCTCCAAATGGGCAGAGGAAAACGGATTCCGACTGAACCCACAAAAGAGCACGTGTGTCTTGTTCTCCCGAAAGAGAGGCATGCACTCAGAACCTGACATTGAACTGAACGGTCAACGTCTGTCTGTCAATGCGGAGCATAAATTCTTAGGATTAATCTTGGACAACAAGTTGACCTTCGTACCGCACATCAAGTATCTAAAAACAAAATGTTTAAAAGCCATGAATGTTTTAAAAGTGTTGTCACGTACTACGTGGGGTAGTGACAGGCAATGTCTCATGACCCAGTATCGAAGCCTCATTCGCACCCGCTTAGATTATGGGGCCATTGTTTATCAGTCTGCGACTCAAAGTGCTTTGAAGATGCTGGACCCCGTGCACCATTTGGGCATCCGCCTTTCTACGGGTGCTTTTCGCACTAGCCCCGTAGAAAGCCTTTATGTTGAGTCAAATGAGTGGTCGCTTCATCTGCAGAGAACTTACATCTCCTTTGTTTATTTCCTTAAGGTGAAAGCAGATAAGAAGCACCCCTCATACTCCACTATTAATGATTTGTCGAGCTCCATTCTGTTTCAAAACAGGCCTTCGATGAGGCAGCCCTTCTCAGCTCGCCTGAAAAGTCTAGCTGAGGAAACTGGAGTCTCACTTGAACATAGTTTAATGGCTCCTGTAGCATATCTGCCACCGTGGCAATGGCAGACTATAGACTGTGATGTGTCCTTTCTTGAAGTTACAAAACATGCGCCTATTGCCCATATTCAAACATACTTCCTGGAACTTCAACACAAATACACACGTCCTGAGTTCTTTACAGATGCCTCCAAGTCCAACTCCTCTGTGTCCTACGCTGTTGTGGGCCCATCCTTCTCGGATGCTGGCCCTCTACATCCAGGCACAAGTATCTTCACAGCGGAAGCTTACGCGATACTTGTGGCAGCTAAACACATCAAACAATTACACATTCAAAAAGCAGTAATTTATACAGACTCCCTCAGTGTGGTAACGGCTCTGCACAGTCTTAAAAAACAAAAAAACCCGGTCCTCATTTCACTTTACTCCATTTTGTGCACACTCTACACACTCAAACAACATGTTGTAGTGTGCTGGGTGCCAGGGCACCGTGAGATTCAAGGCAACGTGAGGGCGGATCAGCTCGCTGCATCCGCCCACAAAAACACTGCCCCTACACCTATATCAATCCCGGCCCTCGATCTTAAGCCGTCTCTCAAACGAAACCTCAGAGTATACTGGCAGAGCAAGTGGGATACACATACACAAAACAAACTACACGTTATTAAGCCACACCTTGGTCATTGGCTGCCCGTATCGAAATCGCGTCATACAGAGGTAATACTAACGAGACTCAGGATAGGACACACATACATGACACACACACACCTTTTGTCTGGTGGCGATCCACCATTGTGTGACAGATGTGGGGAACCATTGACAGTCCTTCACATTTTAATTGAGTGCAAACAATTGGACACTGTAAGAGAACAACACTTTCCATTACCCTACCGACAACATATACCTTTACACCCTGCAATGTTCGTCGGTAGGGAACCGCTTTTTAGTCACAAATCATTGTTAGCGTTTTTTAAAGAAATTCATAGTTTCCATATCATATACCCAGGCATCCCGTAGCATGACCTCTCCAGAGAGGTTTTTGCTGCGGTGGTTACACAAGAAAGCACTTGCCTCACGGCCCTTGGACGCAAGGGTATAAACGAGTGAGGCACTTGTGCTAATGCCAATCATATCCACCATCGCCTTTTATTATCACCAACTTTTGTCATCTATTCACACCACACACACCTTTCACGGCATGGTCATGATTTTATCACTTGTATGTTTTTACCCGCCTTACCGCGAGGAATTTTATGGCCCTTATACAGCCGCTTATCACAATCATTGTCCATTTTTTTTTAGCAAGATGAACTGGCGCTCTTTGGCCGTGAAACGGCCCTTGCGCCATAAAACATCAAACATCATCATCATCCCGCACGAGAAGCGACAGCGATATATGTGTCATGCCATCAGCAACCCAGGCTGTCACCGAAAGCTGCCTGCCGGGCGCAGTAGCCGGTACTTCTCTGCAGACTCGTATGTAAGAACACGCAATTTTATGTGGGTAATTTGGTACGCCTTAGTGAACTAACACACTGGCAAACTTTTAAGTGGACGTGTAGCATACACACGTGCACCCAAATCTGAGCACACGTACAACATACATCGTACATCGTACATCGGCCCCGCCGCGGGGGTCTAGTGGCTGAGGTACTCGGCTGCTGGCCCGCAGGTCACGGGATCGAGTCCCGCCTGGGGCGGCTACATTTTCGATGAAGGCGAAAATTCTGTAGGCCCGTGTACTCAGATTTGAGTGCACGTTAAAGAACTTCAGGTGGTTGAAATTTGCGGAGCCCTCCACTATACGGCGTCTCTCATATTCATATGGTGGTTTTGGGACGTTAAACCCCACATTTAAACAGCCTCCATCGAAAACGCAGCCGCCGCAGCCAGGATTCGATACCGCGACCTGCAGGTCAGCAGTCGAATACCTTAGCCACTAGACCATCACGGCGGGCAAATTACTACGGGAGGGTAGGATGATGAGATGATTACGACTCTTTTCGTTATCTAAATAACCTCACAATTCCGTCACGTATCCGTCGGCAATCTTCAATAAGTTTCCTTGCAGCCCACATACTGAACATGAGCTACCAACAAGCCCGCATCGCATGTGTGTACCAACAAGCCCGCAACTCGTGTGTGTGTGTGTGTGTGTGTGTGTGTGTGTGTGTGTGTGTGTGTGTGTGTGTGTGTGTGTGTGTGTGTGTGTGTGTGTGTGTGTGTGTGTGTGTGTGCGTGTGCGTGTGCGTGTGCGTGTGCGTGTGTGTGTGTGTGTGTGTGTGTGTGTGTGTGTGTGTGTGTGTGTGTGTGTGTGTGTGTGTGTGTGTGTGTGTGTGTGTGTGTGTGTGTGTGTGTGTGTGTGTGAAGCCTCTTCTTTGCCTTCTTCGTGCTTTCACCCTGTACTATCCACGAAACAAGTTTGTTACTTTGCGAAACACATATCTCAACAAATAATTACTTTTTTTCTAAACTGCAAGCCTTTCTCATGGTTTTAAATTATAAGGGTACATGCTCCTCCAAGTAAACAGGTGCAAGCAACATTTTCTGTGGTTTCACGAAGACTAGAGATCCTCTTGTGACGTTGCAGAGGTCAACAACATTTGCGGGGCGCACACAATACCCCGACTGGCACCCGGTGAGGACTATTGTTCGTCACCCCTCTCGCTCTGTTGTCGGGCTGCTCTCGAGGTGGTTTAAGCTGCTTACGCCAGCAATGTTTTTCTTTTTTCTGAGGAAACACGCTCTAAGCACCCACATCGTTTCATTCTTCAACGCCGGCGGCTCTTTCGATTTGAAAACAGCGTGTTTAAGTGTCACCGAAGCTTGAGCGCACGTTGTCTCAGGCACTGCTCCGCTGTGGGGCGCTAGTTTCGTATGATATTTAGACAGGTGTTTCAAACTGACACAAAATTGTCTTCATTAGCACCGATAGGATTTATTACACGATGCCTTAAAGTATTTCTGATATCATTTCGGCATTACCAGACGCAAAACTACAATTTACTGCGAAACAAAACTCCTAAACTAATCTTTCCGTGTCAGGGGTTCTTTACAAAGATAATACAAATTTCCGGAGCTCTTCAATATGACGTCCATGAATCATATCGTAGTTTCGAGACATAACTCCCCCACACACCTCATCATTATTCCATCATTTTCATTCTTGTTCTGGCCTGTATATGTTTCAGGGTCAGATACTACCAATTGGTCTCATGAGAGCGAGAGACTGGCAAATATATAGCTCATAAAATTCCGTCATAAAACTGTCACAAACGTATTCATAATCATCATCATCACCCTGAATACGTCCACTGCAGGACAAAGGCCTCTCCCATGTTCCGCCAGTTAACCCCATCTTGTGCTTGCTGCTGCCTATTTATACCCGCAAACTTCTTAATCTCATCTGCCCACCTAACTTTCTGTCTCCCTCTAATCCGCTTGCCTTCTTTGGGAATCCAGTCAGTTACCCTTAATGACCAGCGCTTATCCTGCCTACGCGCTAGATGCCCGGCCCATTCCCATTTCCTCTTCTTGATTTCGTCTAGGATGCCCTTAACACCCGTTTGTTCCCTGATACACTCTGCTCTCTTCTTGTCTCTTAAGGTTACACCTACCATTTTTCTTTCCATTGCTCGCTGCGTCGTCCTCAATTTAAGCTGAACCCTCTTTGTAAGTCTCCAGGTTTCTGCTCCGTAGCTAAGTACCGGCAAGATACAGCTGTTATATACCTTCCTCTTGAGGGATAGTGGCAATCTACCTGTCATAATTTGAGAGTGCTTGCCGAATGTGCTCCACCCCATTCTTATTCTTCTAGTTACTTCAATCTCGTGGTTCGGCTCTGCGGTTACTGCCAGTCCTAAGTAGACGTACTCTTTTACATTTTCAAGTTCAGTGCTTCCTATCTCGTAGCGCTGTTCTCTTTCGAGGTTGTTGTACATTACTTTTGTTTTCTGTAGATTAATTTTAAGACCTAACTTTTTGTTCTCCTTGTCTAATTCCGTAATCATGGATTACAATTCGTCCCCTAATTTACTCAGCAATACAATTTTATCTTCGAAGCGCAGGTTACCATAAGGTGTCTTTCCATTTACTTTTATTCTTAACTTTTCCCATTCTATGTCTCTGAAAACCTCCTGTAAGCACGCGGTAAATAGCGATCCCCCTGCCTTACACACTTCTTGATAAGTATTCTGTCACTTTCTTTATGGAGCACTATGGTGGCAGTTGATCCTCTGTAGATTTCTTCCAGGATGTTTATATATGCTTTGTCAACGCTCAGATTCCGCAATGTCTGCACGGCTGCTGATATTTCTACTAAATCAAATGCCTTCTGGTAATCTATGAAGGCTCTCTATAGTGGTTGGCTGTATTCTGAGTATTTCTCTATTACCTGATTGATAGTATGATAGGGGTCGATTGTTTAGTAGCCTGTTTGAAATCGTGCTTGTTCTTTTGGTTGATTAAATTTTAATGTTGTCTCGATTCCGTTAGCAATTACCTTTCTAAATAGCTTGTATAAGATGAAGAGCAAGCTGATCGGCCTGTAATTTTTCAAATCCTTATCATCTCCTTTCTCATGTATTAAGATGATGTTAACATTCTTCCAAGATTCTGGTACCCTCCCCGTCAGGAGACATTTCGTAAACAGGGTGGCCAGTTTTTATTACACGATCTGTCCAACATCTTTCAGCAGATCTGGTGTTCACTGATCCTCACCAGAAGCTTTGCCTCTTTGCATTCCCCCCAAGACTTTCCTGACTTCTGTCATTACTGGTGGGATGTCATCAGGGTTACTGTTAGTTCTTACATTAGGGTCTTGGTTGTCCCGGCAACTGTAAAGATCTCTGTAAAACTCCTCCGCTACTTCAACTATCCTATTCATATTGGTAGTTGCTGTGCTTTCCTTGTCATTTAGTGCATTCATCTGGTTTTCGCCTATCCCAAGTTTTCTCTTCACCGCTTTCACGCTTCCTCTGTTCCTTGGGTCATGTTCGATTCTCTCCAAGTTATGCCTCCTTACATCGGGTACCTTACACATATTGATCAACTCAGAAAGCTCTGTCTAGTATATTTTGTCTGTTGCGTGTCAGGTTTTCATTCTTTGACGTTTCTTAATAAGGTTCTTCGTCTCCTGAGACAGCTTGCTAGTGTCCTGTCTAACTACCATACCTCCAACTACCACTGCACACTCAGTATTGATAGTCATCAAATTATCATTAATTGCGTGAACGCTAAAGCCGGTTCCTCGATAAAATCTAAGTATCTGTTCTGAAGCGAGATTATGAATTCCTGTACTTTCCCTCTCAGTGCTAGCTCATTCATTGGCTTCTTACTTATCAGTTTCTGTCGTTCCCTCTTCTAGTCTTCGTGAATTCGAGACCGTACCATTCTACGGTCACTGCATCGTACCTTGCCAAGTACTTCCACCTCCTGCACGATGCCCGAGTGCGCACTCAGTCTCTTTGATTCTTACTTTCACCATCAGGGCTCCTCTATGTCCACTTACGGCTCGCTCGTTTTCGATAGAAGGTATTGAAGATCCGTAAATTGTTGTGTTTTGCAAATTTAACTAACTCCCCTCTGGCATTTCTAGTACCGATGCCATAATTCCCTACTGCCTGTTTTCCATCCTGCTTCTTCTCTACCTTGGCATTGAAGTCACCCATCAGCATAGTATACTGTGTTTTTACCTTACTCATTGCTGATTCCACGTCTTCATACAAGCTTTCAACTGAAGGCGTCATCATGACTGGGTGTAGGCGCGTAGGCCTGTACCACCTTCATCGTGTATCTCTTATTGAGTTTAATTACGATACCTGCCACCATTTCATCACTGCTATAGTATTTTTCCATGCTACCAACTACATTTCTGTGGATAAGAAATACCACCCCCACTTCTCTTCTGGTAGCTAAGCGACGATGGTGAAGGACGTGCCCATTATGTATCACTGTATAGGTCCCATCTGTTATCCTAATCTAACTGAGCCATTACGTACCATTTAACACCCTCTAGTTGCTCGAATTCCACAGCTAGACTTCCCTCACTAGACAAAGGTATAGCGTTAAACGTTGCCAAGTTCAGGTTCCAATGATGGCCTGCCCGGACTTAGAGATTCTTAGCGGCCTCTGCGGCGTCGCGGATCTGACCGCCACCATGGTCAGTTGCTTCCACGTCGCTGGGGACTGAGGGCCGAGGGTTCATTGGCGTATCCATGTGGGACATAGCGACCAGATGCTGCACCAGTGTGGCTAATCGTTTTCCGGTAAGGGAATTTGTTACCGGCGGTGGTGACCGGTGAGGCCGCACCCCAGGCCTTTTAACGCAATGGTATCACGACGCGGATAATTTTTTTAATGTGGTGCCCAATTGCGCGGCCCCGGTATTCGAACCACGGACCTCTTGCACGCCAGGCTAATACTCTAACCATTATGCCATCACTGCCATTTACTCATTATTTGCTAAGATGAAAAAATGGTACTACATTGATTCTTTCTGGTATTACGTAAACAATTGTTTCTGTCAGCTGCAGTGATTGATTTCAAGTGAAAGTGGAGACAAGAATAATTTTTCACGAGCGACGCCTGCTTTCACACGTGACTACGTCACCGGTGCAATTTCTGAATCAATTCTGGCGCAACTCCAAGCGCCCACTTCACTACCATGTTATCTAAGAGATGAAGTATTTACTGGTCCTTTTGTCTTGGACAGATTTGTGCACTCCTGTGAGGCAATCATGCAGACATCTGAGCATATTCGTTACTTAACTGTCGTTCATTATATATAATAACAGTCTTTTCTAAGATTTTCTTGTGTGGTGTAATTCACGTTCAACCGTAAGAGCAGCACAGTTTACCGGCACACTGTGGATCAAAACCACTGCCATTATCACTATTTTTGCATTATATTATTATTATTATTATTATTATTATTATTATTATTATTATTATTATTATTATTATTATTATTATTATTATTATTATTATTATTATTATTATTATTATTATTATTATTATTATTATTATTATTATTACGAAAGTCAGAACATAGATTGCCTTTCTGCGGTGTACTGTGCTTGGAGCACAGACATTCTTGAGATGAATGATGTACCCATGCATGCTGGGAAGCATAGGTAGCTGTGATATTTCATGTAATCATTTTCACGCTAATGTCGTTTTTCTGCTCTTATTTTTTGAATGACAGCAGAAAAAAGCATGAATTGGACGTCACATATATGTCGTTTGTCATACATGGTTGAGCGCTACGTCCTCATCCTTATAACCGAGTACGTCTCGATAACATCAGGCAGTATAGTCAGACAATTTACACTTTCTCTACTGCTCTGACTGCTGTGTTTATTTTCGCAAAACCATGAGGTCGACCAGTTGAAGTGCATCGAAGTTTAATCTTTAAAATTCTGCCCCTCTATACATTACAAGATAACATGGCCGAGCTAAACACGACAGCCGGTACGTCTGTGACGCACCTGCTACAATGTGGTGCCCGAGTAACAGCAGCGATCAACAGATGCGTGAACAGGACCACCGAAACTTTGTCACAGCCAGCTTCGCCACCAGCGCCCGGGTGCCAGGAGTTGGAACAATCCATCGAAGTGGGATCGGTGCGCCTTGCTGCCCGATGCTTTGGAAGAGCTCACTAAGAAGACTACTTCCTCGCTGATCTTCAAGATCACTCGAGGTGTGTGTCCGTCACTCCCTCTGTCAGGCACATAGTGCGTCGGCAAATCAACATGCTCAAAGGATCAGCGACGTAATCATGAGTGTATTTCGTACGACAGTAGCCTTACTTTTGTTCACGATTCTGATTTTCTTGTTGTATCCCCGCCAGAATTCACCACTGAGTGACTTTTCAGATAAGCTGTAAGGCTGAACCTTCCATGACTTTCACGAAGGCCAAGTGTGGATGTGTGAAAATCTCTACAAGTAGACAAGGGCATGCACGTAGCAATCGTATTGTAATAAAACGCGAACAACGGGTTACGAAGAATGACACATGATATGCAAGTTTCTGTGAGCTGCCCCTGTGTGACAGTCGTAATAGACTACTAAGCCTCCATGAATGTATATAACTTTGCGGTCTCTCATAGATGACCTCTGGTGTTTCTATGATTTGCTTTGCACATGTCTGCGCTTCCCTAAGTTGTAACGCTTTGCTACGATACAATTGCTTTCGGGTATCAGTGTAGCCGGATAACGTGCGAAGCATTAGAATTTGGGTAGTTGTCATTCTAGACATGAAAATTTAAAACAAGGACTGTTACCTTCCGCGCACCATCTAAGGTATTTTGATTCAGATATACCTTCTACCCAGTGCGATACAAATACACATGTATTTATTTAATAATGCAGTTTCTACGAGAAAACAATGTATTCTATACATGGTTACACTCGAAGCACTATTGAGAGCGCATGAGCGCATTGAAGTGGTTTCATTTTATCTTTCACGGGCGTTCTTTCAACGTCGGAAAGAATCGACGTGCAACACGTACGTTGCTACAAAAATTGAATCACTCGTTTTGTAACGCCTTTAGCAGCTTAACTAAACACACTTGGCCCTAAAGTGAAGATTCAAAATTTCAGATAACTCATCTCAGTTAATAAATTGAATAAGTCTAATAGAAAAATAACCTAACGAGCCCCACATGGTGGAGAACAAGATACCATTAATATTATTCACTTGTAGTTAACCACTATTACGTAAATCCTTCATTCTTGTTAAATACGGAGGGGTGGGGAGGCAAAAGTTTTCAGGCCATGCTGCCATAAGGAATACACGGGATAGTAGCCTGGTAACTTTTGACCAGCGCTGCACATTTAATTTTTTTAGTCGGCTTATGTAACAGTTCATGTCTCCATGTCATCTCGCCATTGCTGAAGAGGACCACGTCATCTTTAAAGCAATCAACGCCGAGATGTGTGCCAATTAATAATCCTCTCGTCTAATACTTCCGAAGTATCCAGTGTAATAACTTGCATGCTTCTAAAGTATCGCGCTAGAAAAAAGAGTCAATTCCCGTCAAGTTAAACTCGGTGGCTCACCCGGTGCAGGTTGATTCGCAACGTTACTTCGCTTTCTCGGTGGCGCTTTTCTCCTCCGGTGTGCACACATGCCGCATAACGTGTTCAATAGTGCACGTGCAAAGTGGTTTAGAGCGGGAGATCTTTCGTCCACTTTCCCACTTCTTTCATGCGTACCGGTCAACCCGAGCTCTTCTACCGGCTGCTTCTCTTTTTTTTTTTTGTCTCTATACACACTTGTTGGACTAAGCGGTACCATAACACAGCCTTTATAACTCTTATATACTAAAGGAAGAAACAAGTGGATAGTCACTACGAAAGCAGCCGGTACCTCAAAGCGCTAAACTGGCTTGTTTTTCAAACTGTGAGTTCTCTATAGAGAGATCTTAAACGGCCCTTCCACAATTCCACTGAAACATACGCAACAGGCGGCCGTCCTCTCGTATGTAATACCTATATCGCCATCTATTTTCCACCGCTTATCTTCTGGAGCTTATTTCGTCGTCTCTTCTACTATATTGATGGGACAAAGACAACCCACCTTGCTCCGTCGTAATCCCATTGACCACCGTGTGACTAGAATGCCACAACGCGTGCAGCGGTGTGTCGACGCACGTAGACATTGCTCCATTTTTCCCTCCGGTCAAACAAACAAGGTGCACTCATATCACTATATGACTGCTGCATGCCTTCAGACGGTGCATATGCCGGTTTACAGCTTAATCGAACTATCGTGCAGCAGTTGCAGTGCAGAGATGCGTGAAGATGACGAGACACGCGCTTCAATCTCCTGGTGACGTATATATACTCTCCAAACTTCAAAATCAAAATGGGCCACTACTCAAATTCACGTAGGTCTTATTTTAGCGTACACGTGTACTCTTTCTTTGCTGTAGGTATTATTTTAGCGTACACGTGTACTCTTTCTTTTCTGTGATGCATAACCCCTCCCCTGTATTTCTTTCGTCATTTCTACTTTTTTATTGTTATTCCTCATCCCTCTCAGCGGCCCAAACGTACGCGGCAAGTGACATTGCACATGCACGGGCCACTTACAACGCCACCAATTTCTGCCCGTCACAAACAATTTCAGCGCAAACAAAAGCGACACGGAGTGCGATACCACCGGCTTGGCGTCAAACTGCATTACGAACTGGGTTCATCTGTGAGCCTGAATCAGGAGGCGTCTCACGCTTGTACGAGCACGAGAGTGCCCGCGACAGCCGCGGCTTGTCCTGACAGAAGTCGGACAGTCGCTGCGCATGTCTATCGAGCGATGGTGGGATCTTATTTTCATTATATCTACACCTAATTATGCGTGTGCTGGTATAAATGCTCTTCCTTTTTTTTTTCGTTTCACTTTTTTCGTTCTTTTTGCTTTTCAGTGAAATATACTATACGGCACGAGTGCCCAACGTTTAGGCTTTCATCACCATTATCATCGTCATCATCAGCCTGACTACGTCCACTGCAACTCGGTCCTACGCCCGCCAGTCAACTCGGTCCTGTGCTTGCTGCTGCCAATTTCTACCCGCAAACTTCTTGATCTCATCTGCCCACCTAACTTTCTGTCTCCCCCAAACCCGCTTGTCTTCTCTGGGAACCCAGTTAGTTACCCTTAATGACCTGCGGTTATCCTGCCTACGCGCTACATGCCCGGCCCATGTCCATTTTCTCTTCTTGATTTCAGCTATGATATCCTTAACCCCGTTTGTTCCCTAATCTACTCTGCTCTCTTCTTGTCTCTTAAGGTTACGCCTACCATTTTTTTTTCATTGCTCG
The DNA here is from genome assembly GCF_043290135.1 of Rhipicephalus microplus. NCBI lineage: Eukaryota > Metazoa > Arthropoda > Arachnida > Ixodida > Ixodidae > Rhipicephalus > Rhipicephalus microplus. The sequence goes on from NC_134710.1 coordinate 159,451,849, forward strand.
CTGCGTCATCCTCAATTTAAGCTGAACCCTCTTTGTAAGTCTCCAGGTTTCTGCTACGTAGCTAAGTACCGGCAAGATAAAGCTGTTAAATACCTTCCTCTTGAGTGACAGTGGCAATCTACCTGTCATAATTAAGTTTAGGCTTTATGAATGTTCAATTCACACGTGTGTATTAGACTGCACACCACAAGATGAGCCCTTCGAGGTGCTCGTTGCTTTGTTAGACACAATTAATGCGCAATAGTGGACACCAGTTATTTAACACGCGTGATACGTACTGCATATGGTGTAGCTCGAAAAGACGGTGACTGCGAAACCAGCAGAATGCACTATAGCGTCTTTATTTCTCTTCGACTTACGTAAAATATCAATTAGTGCAATACATCAGCTCACTTCTTGTGCGATATGCCTTATCAACTCGATAGCATTAGAGCTCATTTCTCAGAAATGTCAGTGTCTGCGTCGCTGGTTGTGAGCGAAAAATCATCATATTATGCATGATCGAGAAATCTAGAACGATGCAAATAAATAAATGATGAAAAAAACCTAGAGCAGAGTGAGGACCGAAACAGGGTTGTTGGGGTTCTATCAGGCATCTAACTCGGGTCGTTCCCCTGTCAAGCGGATGTTCTACCACACATCCACGCCTCTTCTTGTGAAAACCATGAAAAGAACTTCTCCTGCTTGGAAATGCGGTAAAAGTAGCTTCTTCTTGCTTGTGTGTTCATCTGGTACATTACTGCCATGATGATAGGATAGCCGGCCTTAACGTAGCCTACCTTCCCACATTCTGCGAAATATAAATTTAAAAACAAGGTAGCTTTCATGCTTCACTAACACACACGTCTTGTATACATGCTTCACAACGCAACATGAAATATTGCAGTAATAATGCGTGGTCAAGAGTTCATTGCCAACGGGCGTCAGAATATGTGATTATCATAATGGCTCCGAGGTTGAAAGCTGGTACCCCACTACAAAAGGTACGCACGCTACTGCGCATATTCCCTTAGTGAGGCCACGTAGTGGGTGCATAGCTAATTCAAAAAGGTTCCATGCACTAAGTGTTTGAAGTACGCACTACAGAAACAGGTTGTCGCTATCGCGTTCAACTCCTAAAGGCGAAGCTTTAGGGCCCCATAATTTTTTTTGTGGCGCGTCTCATGTGTACTCTCCCTAGCACAAATGTAGGCTTCCTATAGCACGATCACTCACGAATCCAGTGAAAGTAAGCGGTGCGTTCGAAAAAAAAGACGGGGAGGGGGGTCCAAAGACATGACGCGCTAGTGGCGTCACTTGTTTCCTCCATACTTATCTTACCTCGCACTCGTCGCAACGAGAGAAGAGAGAAAGCACTTACAGCGTGCGACAAATCCCTGTAACTCCACTCGTATACTCATTTGATTGATATTTAACGTCCCAAAGCCACCGCATGCATGATTAATAGAGACGCCGTAGTGGAGGGCTCCGGACTTTTGGACCACCTGGAGTTATTTAACGTGTGCCAAAATCTCAGATCACGGGCCTACAGTATTTCCGCCTCCATCAGAAATGCAGCCGCCGCAGCCGGAATTCGATCCCGCGACCTGCGGCTCAGCAGCCGAGTACTTTAGCCACTAGACCACCGCGGCGGGGGGGTGCTCGTATACGAGACGGATTGTAAAAAAAATTGTGGCAGTCGATTTGTGAGGCAATAAACATCCTTAATGAAACCGTTCGGTGGTTACTTGAGAAAGCGTTGCAGAATCCTTATACCAGGTCAATTAGTCTGACTTTCTTTTCTACAGGCATGCTCAGGAGATCACAAAGTAGGTCCTTAATAGAAAAACCTCAAGGCTGCAGCACTTCAACGTCACCACTATTATGTGATGTAAAAATTGTTTTTGTTTTCAGAATTGAAGACAGAAATAAGGTTCAATGCATGATTTGCCAATTGGTGAAGTTAAAATTTCAATAGGGACTCGTTGTTCGTGCTGGCCCCGCCGCGGTGGTCTAGTGGCTAAGGTACTCGGCTGCTTACCCGCAGGTCACGGGTTCGAATCCCGGCTGCGGCGGCTGCATTTCTGATGGAGGCGGAAATGGTGTAGGCCCGTGTGCTCAGATTTGGGTGCACGTTAAAGAACCCCGGGTGGTCGAAATTTCCGGAGCCCTCCACTACGGCGTCTCTCATAATCATATGGTGGTTTTGGGACGTTAAACCCCACATATCAATCAATCGTTGTTCGTGCTTAGAATTTCATGCTGCCCTTCCCTTATCTCTCTCGACTCTAGCTCAAAACTCCGTTCTCTTACTATTGCACATCGCTATGGAACATGGCAATATCTGTAAACAATAATAAATACCGCATGAACGTCAGCAGCTTACATGATCGCAAGCTGCATTTTGTTCGACGATTTTGAGTACGATGTACTCTCTATGGTATGCAGAAATTTATTTCGCTTCTGAAGAATCGGTCCACGGTGGTCCAGCGCCTATATTGAGTTCGAAGCATATATATATATATATATATATATATATATATATATATATATATATATATATATATATATATATATATATATATATATATATATATATATATATATATATATATATATATATATATATATATATATATATATATATATATATATATATATATATATATATATATATATATATATATATATAAAGAGTCATTCGATTGTCGCGTGTGAGCGCGACAATCGAATGACTCTGTATTCTCTTTGATATCATCATCACCTGTACATCTTCTTCATCTGAAAATATCATCACCAGCGTGATTTAGCTCGAGCCTGGCTGAATAAACCGGTTCCTCACAAGTGGTGGACTGTGCTTTTCGTTCCCTCAAGTCCTCTCGCCCGTTCTCGCTGGAGCTCTGCTCGGGTCGTCGCATACAACCCCCTGCCATGGCGGCCCAAGAAAATCCTGGCTCATCCAACGTCGCCGTCCTGCGGCAGCCGCCAACACCCGCTCCGTCCAACAACACTCGCCTGCGTGATCCACCTGTGTTTTCCGGTCTCTGAGGCGATGATGTCGAAGACTGTATCAAGAACTACGACCTCGTCAGCGATTTGAACAGGTGGGACAATCCACAGAAGTGGCGCAGCGTCCCATTTTACTTGTCCTATGTTGCGAAAACTTGGTTCTGGAACCACCACCCGGATCTCCCCGACTGGGACACTTTCGAGCAGCAAATTAGTCAGATATCTGGTGCCCCTGCAGTTCGCACTGAGGCAGCAAAGAGGAAACTCGCTGAACGCACGCAGCTGCCGGGTGAATCTTACACCTCTTATATTGAGGATGTCCTTGCACTGTGCAAGCGCGTTAACACCGGAATGTCTCAGAACGACCAAATACGCCACATTATTAAAGGCATTAACACCGTCGCCTTTAACGCCCTCGCCACGCAGAATCCTGCCACCACCCAGGATGTGATAACCATCTGTCAGCAACTTGACGAGCTTCAGTCTCTTCGCCTTTACTACGATGCCACCGACGTTCGTTTGCCTGCACCCCTCGACTTGCGTGCGCTTATTCGCGACATCATTCGTGAAGAGCTGCACGGGCGCTGCTCTTCCTGTGCTGCGGAAGTTCCTTTCCCTTCTGAAAAAGATAGCTTGCGAGACCTGATTAAACAAGAGATCGCCTCCGCATCGCGTGCGACGTGTTCCAACAGTCCCTGCGTGCGCCAGACGCGCCCGTACGCCGAAGTTGCCGCGCTCTCTGCCGCGCCCACTGTTTCTGTGCCTACAACAGCAGAGCATACGCCTGTGGCTTCGTTATCACCGCCAGTGCGTGCACCACCTTACTACGCACCTCAGCGCCCACCTCGACCAATCTGTTACTACTGCGGCTATCGAGGACATATCGCTCGGTTTTGTCGAAGACGCCAACAAGACGAGCGACGCGGCTACGCTCCCGAAGAACATCGAAGCTTCCGTCCGACCATGAACTACTTACGGCCACCCTCCCGATCGTCCTATTACCGTTCACCGTCACCTACTTAACCTACTTACCATACGGACATGCCTGGGAATTCCCGTACGTCTCGCCGCAGGTCGCCTTCGCCAGGCCGCCGTTCAAAGTCGTCTCTATGGCCCGCCTCCCATTCCACGAACGCCCACGCGGAAAACTCCCCAATGCAGTTTTAGGAGGGGAAACTGCATCCCTTGGACAGCTAACAATTCCTCCAGAGCGGCCATCGAATTTGATAGTAGTGTTGTAGAAGGTGTACGTGTTGAGGCTCTTGTAGACACTGGCGCTGCTGTTTCGATTATTCGTGCTGATTTTTGTTCCCGCCTTCAAAACGTCACCACACCTTATGGCAGCCCACCTCTACGTGCGGCGACCAACGCTCTCATTCGTCCACTTGCACAGTGTAGCGTTCGTGTCTGCATAGAAGGCATTCGTCATCACATTGTTTTCGCGGTATTTCGTGAGTGCACCCACGCTCTCATTCTTGGGTGGGATTTCTTGTCTTCTGCGTCCACTTTCATATCATGTCATCAGTGCCTCCTGCATCTAAATGCCACTGACTCTTCTCCGCTTGAACACGATGGACGCATCCGCCTTGTCACCAAGTCAGATTATGTACTTCGGCCATACATCGAAGAAATTATAAGTGTTAATTACACCGACATTGTGGCTGGTGACGTACTAATTCTCCCTTACGGTCATACCCTACGTAGGGGCATTGTGATCACACCAGGGCTTATTCGCTTCTTCTATAGGTCTACGTACCTAACCGCCATAAATCAAACGCCCGAGTGTGTACTGCTCCCCTGTGGCTCAACAGTATCTTGCGCGGTCGACAGTGAGCCTGTTGTGATTGTTACTCTTCCGAACAACAACCACAACGATGTTCCGAAGTCACAATCACTGCCATTCAATGCCTCTGCCAAACCTGTGTCCGCAACAATAAGCAATGACTTAACACCTGATCAAACTGAAGATTTGCTCACCCTGTTAAATAGACACCGTTCTCTATTTGACGTGAACTCGCCCGCCCTCAGCATGACGACCACCGCTACTCACAGCATCCAGACTGACGGCTCTCGTATTGTACATCGGCGTCCATGTCGCGTGTCTCAGGCAGAACGCAAGATCATCGAGAAAAACGTCTCTGACATGCTACGACGCAACATCATACGTCCTTCCTCGAGTCCCTGGCCATCCCCAGTTGTTCTCGTTCAAAAAAGATGGGACAGTGCGTTTCTGCGTCGATTACCGTGCGCTAAACAAAATAACGCGCAAGGATGTTTATCCCCTCCCTCGGATCGACGATGCACTGGATTCATTACAGGGTGCAGAGTATTTTTCTAGCCTCGACCTTAGGTCAGGCTACTGGCAGATACCAATGTCGAAGTCTGATAAAGAGAAGACCACCTTTTCAACGCCAGATGGGTTGTACGAGTTCAATGTGATGCCTTTTGGACTCTGTAATGCGCCCGCCACCTTCGAACGCATGATAGACGGCGTATTGCGTGGTTTAAAACGGAAAACATGTCTGTGCTATCTCGATGACATAGTAGTGTTTTCATCCACGTTCTCGCAGCATCTACAACGTCTTGACGAAGTCCTCACATGTCTTGAAAAAGCCGGTCTACAGCTGAACACCAAGAAATGTATCTTTGCTAGCAAGACAATCAAGGTTCTCGGCCACCTTGTCAGCAAAGAAGGAATTCGGCCCGACCCCGAGAAGCTTGCCGCTGTCCTCGATTTTCCTCGCCCACTACGTCAAAAGGACCTGCGTAGCTTTCTTGGGTTATCTTCTTACTTCCGGCGCTTCATACGTGGTTTCACGGAACTTGCGTCTCCGCTCCATCAACTCTTCGCAAAGAATGTCCCCTTCATTTGGTCCGAAGACTGCGAAAGCGCTTTCAAGGCATTGAAGCAAGCCCTCAGGTCGGACCCGGTATTGTGCCACTTCGATTCCACCGCACCCACCATCCTTCACACCGACGCAAGTAGTCATGGTCTTGGTGCGGTACTCTTGCAGCGTGACAAAAACTCACGCGAACGCGTCGTTGGTTACGCAAGTCGTGCTCTTACCACTCCAGAAAAGAACTACACTATCACCGAGCAGGAGTGCCTTGCTGTTGTTTGGGCAATGCAAAGATTCCGACCATATCTTCACGGCCGTCATTTTACCGTCGTGACCGACCATAACGCCCTATGCTGGCTTTCATCGCTGAAAAACTTATCGGGTCGCCTCGCTCGCTGGGCGCTTCGTTTGCAGGAGTATGATTTCGATGTCGCCTACAGATCTGGGAAGAAGCATCAAGATGCTGATGCTCTATCGTTCTGTCCTTTGCCCAGCGGAAGCCACTCACCATCGATACTCCAAAACGACAGCACCTCTCCAATCGCAGCGCTAAGTTCATCACCTGCCACCCTATCCGTCCTTGTTTCACAACAACGTGTCGACCCATACTGCCGCACCATTGTTGACCGCTTGACCGGCTCTACTACTCCTCCAAACGCCAGACTCCGTCGACAACTTAAACAATTTAAGCTTGTCGGTGATGCTTTATGTCGCTACATTTACCACATCGATGGCAACAAGTGGGTACCCGTCATCCCACGTTCTCTGCAACGTGAAGTTCTGGAAGCCTTTCATGATGATCCAACCGCCGCTCATCTAGGCTATCACAAGACTTACGACAAAATACGAAGTCGTTGTTTTTGGCCTGGCCTCTCTTCAGCCGTCGCTAAGTACGCCGCCTCCTGTGTCCATTGCTAATGGCAAAAACGACCGACAACTGCTCCGGCTGGCTTAATGCAACCTTTTCTTTGTCCCGCCTCGCCTTTTGAAGTCGTTGGAATCGACTTGTATGGCCCTCTTTCTATATCATCCAATGGGAATCACTGGATTGTCACGGCCGTCGACCACCTTACCCGCTACGCAGAAACAGCTTCTATACCATCTGGGACTGCCACTGAGATCGCCGATTTCTTTCTTCGCCACATCTTTTTGCGTCATGGAGCTCGACGCATTCTCCTCAGTGATCGTGGCAAAGTCTTCCTATCTTCCATTGTCGAGCAAGTTTTGCGTGCCTCGAACACTGTTCACAAGACCACTTCTAGCTACCACCCGCAGACCAACGGATTGACGGAACGGTTTCATCGGACCCTATCGGACATTATCACCATGTACATTCACCCCAACCACATGAACTGGGATGCAATTCTACCCTTCGTGACATTCGCCTATAATACAGCTGCTCAACGCACTACTGGCTTTCCTCGATTTTTTTCTCGTCCGTGGTCGCTCACCGAGTTTCGCTCTGGATGTCTCTTTCCTTTCGGCCCCTGCACCCTCGACGGCGCCTTTCTCTGAAGAATTCCTATCTCGTCTCGCACACTGCCGTCACCAGGCCCGTGTTAACACCAGCCTCTCTCAAGACACTCGAAAATCTCGCTACGACTCGTCTCGCCGTGTTGTGAGTTTTTCCCCTGGTGACGAAGTTCTTCTATGGACTCCACTACGCATCCCCGGCCTATTCGACAAATTCATCAGTCGCTTTATTGGGCCGTACACGGTGGTCGAACAGACATCCCCTGTCAATTACCGCGTTTCTCCTCTAGTCCTGATCATCCGCCTGTCCTGATCTCCGCTAGTCCTGATCATCGTTGCCGAGGAACAGAGATAGTGCACGTATCTCGTTTAAAGCCTTATGCGCGACGCATTTCATAATACTGTCAAGCGACCAGGCGGCCGCTTTCACCGCGCGGGGGAATTAGTGTGAGCGCGACAAGCGAATGACTCTTTATTCTTTTTGATATCATCATCACCTGTACATCTTGTTCATCTGAAAATGTCATCACCAGCGTGTTTTAGCTCGAGCCTGACTGAATAAACCGGTTCCTCACAAGATATATATATATATATATATATATATATATATATATATATATATATATATATATATATATATATATATATATATATATATATATATATATATATATATATATATATATATATTGTGGCAAAGCCTTCGAACAGTGGGTCGTTCTCTCCAGTGCCTTCTAGTGGGTCGCCCTTTTCATAAGAAGAAGAGCAGCTCATGCAGAGAGTCGGATTGATTTGTGGAGTTTAACGTCCCAAAACCACCATATAATTATGAGAGACGCGTGCAGAGAGTCGGTCCCCGCATTGACTGTCGCTGTCGTGGATCATCGACGAGTGTCCGCCAATAAACGTCTTAACAATATGGTGGAGAGTGCTGAGAGTGCTGTGCCCTTCAAACATCTTTGGTTCGCATTCGATGCCCTTGGAGCTTCGATCCCGTACCGTGCCTTCTACCATGCACCAGGACGCCGCTCAGCAAACGCTCCCTCCTACGCCGACGCCATGTCCCGGTGTCCCCCGCATCCGCGACCCTCCTGTCTTCACCGGCGCGGATGGCACCGACGTCGAGGACTGGCTCGCCATGTACAAACGCGTGATCGTCCCCAATCATTGGGACGAGACAGCTAAACTCGGTAACCTGTTTATCTACCTCGCGGGTGTGGCCGGAATGTGGTACAACAACCACGCATCTGATTTCCCGACTTGGTCCGCTTTTAAAACCGCTGTCGTCAACGTGTTCGCCCGTCCTGCCGTTCGTAAACTGCAAGCCGAACAGCGTTTACGTGAACGAGCACAGCAAACCGGGGAGTACTTCACAAGTTACATCGAGGACATCCTTGAATTGTGCAAGAAAGTCGACCTGAACATGTCAGAGGCTGACAAAATCACGCATGTTCTAAAAGGCATCGCCGACGATGCCTTCACCATGCTCCTGGCCAAGAACCCTGACACTGTGGCAGAAGTCATTACATTATGCCAAAGTTACGACGAGCTGCGGCGGCAGCGCTTGATGACCCGTCGACCGCCACCACGGGATGCTAGTCTCTCGGCTTTGTCAGCAGTTCCTGACCACACAACCTTGCTCGCCGAAATCAAGTCATTCGTGCGTGAGGAATTTGCCCGCCAGGTCTTTTTACTGGCTTTTGCTCCGCCGCAACATGCTCAGCAGCCATCAAGTACACTTCTACCTCTGCTCCGCCGAGCCATTCAGCAGGAAATCGTGGAGGTCGTTCCTGAATACCACGAGCCCCCTCCTGTATCTGCACCACTCAGCTACGCCCAAGTTGTAGCCAGGCTGCCCCCACCGATTTCTGTGGCTTGCCCCCTAAGTTACACCGAACCCACCGCGAGGCCCCAGGCCTTTGGAGAAAATGTGTCGCCTACATACGTCGACGTCACCCACGTGCCCCGAGTGCCGCCCACCTTGCACTCATATCAGCAGCCGGCTCACCCATCGCGTTCTGCGACATGAATGAAACCCACGAACAGATGGCGCACTGCTGACAATCGCCCCATCTGCTTTGCTTGTGGTCGCGTCGGTCACGTAGCACGCTATTGCAATCGTGTGCAGCAACCGCAGGTCGCCTCGAACTTTCCCAGCCAATCAAGCCGCTCATATGACCAACCGCCGCCTATGTCACCGTCGTCCCGCCCCGTTCCGTCTAGCCGCCGTTCACCATCTCCGCGACGTCGCTCACTGTCGCCGATGCGGCCACGTCCACTCGAGGGCGACCAGGAAAACTAGTCGTCGCAGTTTACGAGGCAAGGGCTGCGACGCTGTCGAACTGCGGAAGCCCTCAGGAAAGCCCATCGAACGTGATAGACGTACTTGTGGATGGCGTTCATGCATCTGCCCTTGTAGATACTGGAGCCGCCGTATCCGTAATCGGCTAAGTTTTGCGTCATAGATGCAAAACTTAGCCGATTACTGCGCAAAGTGACCACGCCACTCTCAGGGCTCTCCCTCCGTACAGCCAGCGTCCAAATCATTCACCCTACGGCGATGTGCACAGCCCGCCTTATGACTCAGGACGTGATGTATGCGGTTGAATTCATCATAATTCCTTCATGCTCTCACGACGTCATCCTAGGATGGGATTTTCTCTCCCGCCATGACGCCGTCATTCATTACGCACCAGCCGAAATAGAGCTAACACCATTCTCTTCTTTGACGCCGGCCGACAGTCCATCTACTGCAAGGAAGTTACTCGTCAGAGATGACACCCAAGTGCCTGCAAACTTGTCCGCGATGGTGTCCGTCTACTGCGCAAGCCTTTCTGACACCGCTGCACTCCCCTCGCCATCTCATCGTGTTTTTATCAGAAAAGGCTTGCTGGTTCCTTTCGCGACCGTGCAACTCACTCACGGCAGCACCACTATTTTTGTTGTGAACTCATCCCCGTACAGCGTTACGTTGGTGCGAGAGGAATGTCTCGGCAGCGTGGAACCCATCGAAGACGAACAAGTTACGGATCAACCCGATGACATGCACTGCTCAAGTTCCAGTACGCTTAGTGCTGTTTCGACGTCTGCTTCATCTTCCGATGATGTATTCGGTCCCTCCATTCCCGACAACCTTACGCCAGGCCAGCGTTCCCAGCTTCTGGGCCTGTTGGATGAATTTCGGTCTTCTTTTGATGTCGCCCAACCTTCTCTCGGCCGCACATCCACCATTACACATCGCATCAACACAGGCACACAGCCACCACTGCGGCAACGTCCATATCGCGTATCTCCCACAGAACGCCATGTAATCAACGAGCATGTCGACGACATGCTTCACCGTGATGTTATTCGACCCTCAAGCAGCCCCTGGGCGTCTCCAGTCGTTCTCCTCACGAAGAATGACGGTTCTGTGTGGTTCTGTGGGGACTACCGACGCCTCAACAAGATCACTCGTCAGGACGTGTACCCACTACCGCGGGTAGATGACGCGATTGACAGCCTCAAGGAGCAGAATTCTTTTCATCTCTCGATTAGCGCTCAGGGTACTGGCAAGTACTTATGGCTGAGGTCGCTTGATCGAAGACCGCTTTTGTCTTCCCCGACGGCTTGTACGAATTCAACGTCATGCCGTTTGGGCTGTGCAATGCGCCCGCCACCTTTGAGCGCATGATGGATACTGTTCTGCGTGACCTAAAATGGCACACGTGCCTGTGCTACCTCGATGACGTCGTTGTTTTTGCTCCAGACTTCTCGACGCATCTTCAACGCCTACGGCATGTTTTAACGCGTCTGAGTGACGCCAGTCTGCCACTGAACCTAAAAAAGTGCCGATTTGCAGCTCGGCAGCTGACAATACTCGGCTACGTCGTGCCCAAGGATGGAATTCTCCCTGATCCAGCTAAGCTTCGGGCCATGGCCGAGTTCCCCAAGCCGACATTCGTGAAGGAACTGCGCAGTTTTGTAAGGTTGTGTTCCTACTTTCGGCGCTTCGTTCGAAACTTCGCGACTATCATATCGCCGCTGATGAAGCTCCTCGGAAGTAACGGGCCTCTCCATTCGTGGTCATCACAGTGCGACGACGCTTTCACAACGCTCCATCGTTTGTTGACGTCGCCTCCCATACTCCGCCACTACGACCCTACGGTCCTTACAGAGGTACACACGGATGCCAGTGGTGTCGGCCTTGGCGCTGTCCTTGCGCAGCGCAAACCAGGGTTCCCGGAATATGTCGTGGTGTATGCAAGCCGTACGCTTACTAAGGCGGAGACTAATTACACTGTCACCGAGAAGGAATATTTGGCAATCGTCTGGGCCCTTACAAAGTTCCGACCTTATTTGTACGGTCGCCCATTTGATGTCATCACCGACCATCACGCACAATGCTGGTTGTCGTCATTGAAAGATCCCTCAGGCCGTCTTGCCCGGTGGGCACTTCGCCTGCAAGACTACGACATTCGCGTGCTGTACCGCAATGGAAGGCAACGTGCTGACGCCGACGCCCTGTCGCTCTCTCCCTTGCCTGACGACAATGCCCACAACTCAGCGTATCACCTTGCCATTTCTCCTATTAGCATTCATACCATTGCTACTGAACAGTGCAAGGATCAATGGATCGCCTCACTGATAGACTTGCTGGCTGATCAATCCACTCCATCCACTCGCGCGTTGCGTCGTCAAGCCCACCATTTCGCCGTTCGCGACGACCTCCTCCACAGGCGCAATTACAACGGTGACGGCCGCCAGTGGCTACTAGTCATACCTCGCAGTATGCGCTCTGACATATGCGAGTGCTTTCATTCCGATCCGCAATGTGCGCACTCCGGAGTATCGAAGACTTACCACCGCATTCGCCAACGGTACTTTTGGCACGGCATGTACCGCTACGTGCAGAAATTCATTCGCTCCTGCATAGATTGTCAGCGCCGAAAAGCTTCAACGCACCTGTCACCGGTAGGTCTGCAACCTCTACCTTGCCCTGCCAGGCCCTTTGGGCGCGTTGGCATCGATTTGTATGGACCATTTCCACTGACGTCGGCTGGTAACCGCTGATCCATTGTCGCTGTGGATCACCTCACGCGATACGCCGAAACGGCCACTCTCCCAGCGGCTACAGCGAGCGATGTGGCCTCCTTTCTGCTCCAACGATTCAATTTGCGACACGGTCCACCCCAGGAACTGCTCAGTGACCGAGGCCGCGTTTTCCTGTCTGAAGTCGTTGAAGCCATTCTTAAAGAGTGCAACGTTGTTCACCGCAAAACTGCTGCTTACCAGCCGCAGACCAATGGCCTCACCGAACGCTTCAACCGTACGCTCGGCGACATGCTCTCCAAGTACGTCGCCACCGATCACACAAATTGGGATTCCATTCTACCCTTCGTCACCTACGCATATAATACCGCCCCTCAGAGCACCACTGGCTTTTCACCTTTCTTTTTATTATATGGAAGGCACCCCTCGCACACCATCGACACGATACTTCCGTACAAGCCAGATCTGTCTGAGTGGACGCATATTTCTGCTACAGCCAAGATCGCTGAAGAGTATCGAGAGCTTGCAAAGGCCTTTACTGCGCATGATCACGAGCGGCAAAAAAGCATTTGCGCTGACGCCAGCACTACTGCGCCCACGTTCCTCCCTGGAGCGCTCGTCTGGCTCTCGATTCCTACCACTGCAACTGGCCTATCTTCAAAACTATTGCCCAAATACGAAGGCCCCTACCGTGTCGTCAAATGCATTTGCCCTGTAAACTCCTTGATTGAACCAATCGAACCATCTTCGGACATGTGCCGTCGAGGTCGAAAAGGTCGCCAGGCGGCTTCCTTTTCGTACCCGAGGTAGTTGTGGCAGAGCCTTCGAACAGTGGGTCGTCCTCTCCAGTGCCTTTTAGTGGGTCACCCTTTTCATAAGAAGAAGAGCAGCTCGTGCAGAGAGTCGGTCCCGCATTGACTGTCGCTGTCGTGGACCATTGACGAGTGTCCGCCAATACACGTCTTAACAATATATATATATATATATATATATATATATATATATATATATATATATTTATATATATTGCACGACGAGTTATATATATATATATATATATATATATATATGTGTGTGTGTGTGTGTGTGTGTGTGTGTGTGTGTGTGTGTGTGTGTGTGTGTGTGTGTGTGTGTGTGTGTGTGTGTGTGTGTGTTAATTTCCTATTATGGCACCACGCGTTGGAGCCCACCTAATTTGAAACTCATTTCCGCATGTTCTCAATAATTTATGCTCAATTTCCTAAATTTTTCCAGCTGCTCAGGATGTGAATTCCTAGAACTGAATGCTACAGGGCAGGCTTTAATTGGTGATTTGCGAGATATTGTTCTTTGCGTGTCTACCATAGCCACAGGCGTTTACTGTCAGCAGCCATATTTGCTACTGTTCAAGCCGAATAATCTTCTATATCATAAAGTGTCCCCCATAATACCACTGCTACACTGCACCTCGACTGGCAAGACGAAGTTTTCACTGTGTCACCGTAAATAGTAGCGAAATCAGCATTTTTTGTGTTTAATTCAACAAGTAGCCATTCACTTTCGTCCATCTGCTTCTTCATTCTTTCCTTTACTTTCTAACACCTTGTAAATGTTTACGCTCGATTATGGTTAGATGGTTTTTCTGCTCGTCCTAGTATAGTAGAGCTTGCCATCAACGTACAGCCACATACTGTTACCAGATTGCGAAGGTGGCGATAATCCTTTGTCTTGATAAGGTCATTCGCAAACGATTAATTTGCGCACGTCTTGCTTCATCGGTGCATTTTTTGTGATCTAATTGGTGCATATTGCTTTCGTGTGCATTGATAGGCCTGCATCCATTTGAGATAGATCTTTTCTTGTTTGTTTGTTTTTTGGTCGGTATTTTTATTTTGGTGTCAGGTTATGATTACTGTGCACCCTGATAATATTCGGGAAGCAATAAGCGCTGACACTGTTTTCTTTGTTTCTAGTTCTTGCGTGTCCCATTATATTGTTATGATATATGTCGTACTAGGCGAAGAACGTCACTGCAGTATTTTTTTACTTCGAAGATTCGTGTCGCTTTATTGCGCCCTAATTGCTGAAAGCTACCGCAACAGTGATGAAGGAACGTCGCGCGATTGTGTTCTTTCCTGCATTGTAGGCAGAACATTTTACGAATTTACTCGGCTACTTTTATGGTCTATTCAATACCACGATATGCGACGTACTTTATCTCTCCGGTGAAAGATGTATTATTTACATTTTGTAAGCAACCAGTGACTCTATAGAGTGCTAGCTGAAGTACGCTTGCCTTTTTTTTTTCATTTATCAGCTACATTGCTGCGATATAATCAGCATAATCATAGTACCGTAATTTTCATTCTATTTTTCTGTCTAATTCAGGAGAAGTCAATGCGAGTGCTGGCTGAAACAGTGTCGCCTTTTTGCATGATGCTGAGTTCTTATTCTTTGGCCTAAGATCGGAGCTGACATATACGATTAATTGGGCTAGTTGATAGCTATTCCTGGGCACCGTATATTTTTTGAGGCAATGTTGCATATTGTATGTTCATTTTGGTCTCGCATATTGCCTAAAGAATCAATGCCTATATCCAATTGTGCAAGCTAAGCACGTAAGGTGCCGTACTGCTTAGCTCTAGGGTGCGGGTTGGAATCTCTACTCTAGCGACCGCATTTCAATGGAAGCGAAATGAAAGGATACCCACATGCCTAGATTTAGGCGCATGGGAAATAACCCAAGGAGGTATCCGCAACCCGCCACTATGGCATGTCTGATAAAGATATCGTAGTTTTAGCACGTAGAACCCCAGGAATTATTATTCATATTCATGACTCCACCTACAGTTATAATGATATCGTTCTGTGCATCGTTACTTGAATCACTTTCCAAGTCTGCAATTGGACAAGTCGTATGCTGCGCTTTTACGTTCAACTTTACGATGAGCACTTGCAGCTCTTACATTGCACCAATAATTTCATGATTGCTTCTGCACCCTCTTCCAGCTTGCTGCTGCTGCTGCTGCTGCTGCTGCTGCTGCTGCTGCTGCTGCTGCTGCTGCTGCTGCTGCTGCTGCTGCTGCTGCTGCTGCTGCTGCTGCTGCTGCTGCTGCTGCTGCTGCTGCTGCTGCTGCTGCTGCTGCTGCTGCTGCTGCTGCTGCTGCTGCTGCTGCTGCTGCTGCTGCTGCTGCTGCTGCTGCTGCTGCTGCTGCTGCTGCTGCTGCTGCTGCTGCTGCTGCTGCTGCTGCTGCTGCTGCTGCTGCTGCTGCTGCTGCTGCTGCTGCTGCTGCTGCTGCTGCTGCTGCTGCTGCTGCTGCTGCTGCTGCTGCTGCTGCTGCTGCTGCTGCTGCTGCTGCTGCTGCTGCTGCT